>NC_137328.1:126155022-126565022 GCF_965287045.1 Carcharhinus amblyrhynchos | reverse complement strand
AGACATTGACCCAAGGCCGGGATTGAACCCGGGTCCCTGGCGCTATGAGGCCATCGTGGTTAGGCAAAAAACAGGGGAAGGGACAATTTTAGCTCCAGCACCAAGAAGGGGTTGGTTAATAATCTTATTGTAGGAAAGAGTGACCATATTACAATGGATTTGGATATTAGTTGAAAGTGATGCAGTTCTATCTGAAATGGGGGGTTTAAGAACATAAGAACATAAGAAATAGGAGCAGGAGTAGGCCATCCAGCCCTTTGAGCCTGCCCCGCCATTCAATAAGATCATGGCTGATCTGTCATGGCTCAGTTCCACATTCCCGCCCTCTCCCCATAACCCTTAATCCCCTCTCTCATCAAAAACCCATCAACCCGCGTCTTAAAAATATTTAGCGAGGCAGCCTCCACCACTTCAACGGGCAGAGAATTCCAGAGATTCACCACCCTTTGAGTGAAGAAGTTCCTCCTCAACTCCGTTCTAAACCGCCCCCCACTTTATCTTGAGGCTGTGCCCCCTAGTCCTACTGTCTTTTTTGAGCGGGAAGAGTCTCTCCACCTCTATCCTATCCATCCCATTCATCATCTTATACGTCTCAATGAGATCTCCCCTCATTCTTCTAAACTCTAACGAGTACAAGCCTAGTTTATTCAGCCTCTCCTCATAGCTCAACCCCCTCAACTCCGGCATCAGCCTAGTAAACCTCCTCTGTACTCCCTCCAAGGCCAAAATATCCTTGCGTAAGTACGGCGACCAAAACTGCACACAGTACTCCAGCTGCGGCCTCACCAGTGCCCTGTACAGCCGCATTTAGGTTGAAATGATGCTATGAAGGTTTGAGGGGCAGTTTGCCTGCGGCTGCTTCACAAACAACATTGAAAGAAATAACAGGAGCCGGCTCACATTCACAGCGGCGCAGTCAAATCCCTCTGCATGGGGAGGGACACACTGCCATTCTTCCCACCCTCACACTCACCCCTCACCCCTCACCCCTCACCCCTCACCCCTCACCCCTCACCCCTCACAGTCACAGTCACACACTCACCTTCACCCTCACAGTCACACACTCACCCTCACACTCACACACTCACACTCACACTTACCCTCACACTCACCCTCACACACTCACCCTCACACACTCACCCTCACACACTCACCCTCACACACTCACCCTCACACACTCACCCTCACACACTCACCATCACCCTCACACACTCACCCTCACACACTCACCCTCACCCTCACACACTCACCCTCACCCTCACACACTCACACTCACACTTACCCTCACACTCACCCTCACACACTCACCCTCACACACTCACCCTCACACACTCACCCTCACACACTCACCCTCACCCTCACACACTCACCCTCACCCTCACCCTCACCCTCACCCTCACCCTCACCCTCACCCTCACCCTCACACTCACCCTCACCCTCACCCTCACCCTCACCCTCACCCTCACACTCACACTCACACTCACACTCACCCTCACACTCACACTCACACTCACACTCACACTCACCCTCACACACATGCCCATCCTCACCCTCACCCTCACACACTCACCCTCACACTCACACACATCCTCACTCACACACACACTCACCCTCACACACTCACTTACTCTCACACACTTACCCTCACACACTCACCCTCACACTCACACACATCCTCACTCACACACACACTCACCCTCACACACTCACACTCACACTCACACTCACACACATGCCCATCCTCACCCTCACACTCACACACTCACCCTCACACTCACACACTCATCCTCACTCACCCTCACACACTCACCCTCACACACTCACTTACTCTCACACACTTACCCTCACACACTTACCCTCACACACACACACACACTCTTACCCTCCCACACACACCCTGACACACCCCGATTATCTGCGGTGGTTTGTGTGTTCCTTGCACTGATGCTACCTTGTCTCTGAGACGCTATCACCCACATTGAGGTGGCCAAGATGCCAATCTCTGTTTGCTGTGAGATGGTTTGATTGGCTGGTGTTGCTGACCTGATTCAGTTCTCCAATCCCTGATCTACATCCAGTTAACAGCAATTTCCTGATGAATTACTGGATTCCTTTTGGAACATCAGGATGTGGGGAGCATGAATAGAATGCCAACCTTCTTGGAATATGCCTGCATTCCCAAACTTCTGCTGTGATGTGTTAATGCTGATGTACTGTGTGATTGGGCGAGAATCTGTGTTTCAGTGCTGATAAAGGTTGGATTTCTCAAAGCCTTTTCCTCTACGGAGGATTTCTTCCTCTAACTGAGGGTGGGGCTCTCTCGCTAAGGTAGGGAGAGCCCCCAGAGAGGGCCTGTTAGTCCAGCAGTGGGCTGCCCCCATTCTGCTGCAGCCCCCTCTCACTCCTACTTATCGATCAAAACTCTGCAGCAGCTCCAGTTAGCAAGATGGTGCTCCTGCATTATTATTTTAAATGAAGCTTTAACGCTCCCTGTCTGACTGCTTGTATCCCTGAAATCTCTCCTGAACCTTACAGCGTGAAGGTAGAGTTCCCTCCTCCAGTGTTGTCCCAGTGTTGTGGTAAATTATCTGGTAGTACGGGAGGCCAGATTTGATTCATGCCATGACTAACCTTTCGAAGCATTTCATAATGATGGTGAGGTGAGATATTGGGATTATGTCCATTGTGGTAAAGAAGATTATTGATAATGTGGAGAGTTATGAAGAGTTTGGCTAGCGATGGCGGCACGGTAACACAGTGGTTACCATTGCTGCCTCACAGCACCAGGGACCCGGGTTTGATTCCCAGCTTGGGTCACTATGTGGAGTTTGCGTGTTCTCCCCATGTCTGAATGGGTTTCCTCCGAGTGCCCCGGTTTCCTCCCACACTCCAAAAGACATGCTGGTTCGGGTGCATTGGCTGTGCTAAATTCTCCCGCAGTCTACCTGAACAGGCAACGGGGAGTGGCAACTAGGGGATTTTCACAGTAACTTCATTGCAGTGTTAATGTAAGCCTACTTTGATTTATTTATTGTCACATGTATTAACATACAGTGAAAAGTATTGTTTCTTGCGCGCTATACAGACAAAGCATACCATTCATAGAGAAGGAAACAAGAGAACGTCGTGTTAAAGTCAGAGCTAGGGTGCAGAGAAAGATCAGCTTAATGCGAGGTAGGTCCATTCAAAAGTCTGACAGTAGCAGGGAAGAAGCTGTTCTTGAGTCGGTTGGTCCGTGACCTCAGACTTTTGTTTCTTTTTCCCGATGAAAGAAGGTGGAAGAGAGAATGTCCGGGGTGCGTGGGGTCCTTAATTATGCTGGCTGCTTTGCCAAGGCAGTGGGAAGCGTAGACAGAGTCAGTGGATGGGAGGCTGGTTTGTGTGACGGACTGGGGCTACAAAGAACAAAGAACACCACAGCACAGGAAACAGGCCCTACAAGCCCGCACTGCCCATTTTAACACTCAGTGAGTGCCTCATTCCAATCCTTCTTCTACCTACGACTTTTGTCTATGCCTCTTGGACTCCACAATAAAGGTGTGCAAATTTAGAGAATTATATGTGTGCCAGATTAAGGGAGGTCTAATTTAGGGGCAATTTGTTAACACCAATCAGCCTAAAAGCACGATTTTGGGGTGTGGGAGGAAACCGGAGCACCCGGAGAAAACCCACGCAAACACGGGGAGAATGTGCAAACTCCCACAGACACCGACCCAAGTCAGAGATCCGACCCAGGTCCCTGTATCTGCACAGCAAAGTGATAGTCACTGAGCTGTCATGCTGCCCATCAGTTGGTCCAGTTTAAGTGTACACTAACGACGTGAAGCACTAGGCAACTCTCGAAGCAACATCCAAGAGCAGCCCTCGCACAACCCACCGTGTGTATGTCCCTTTCACGACTTTTTGTAGTTCCTTGCGGTCTTGGGCAGAGCAGGAACCCATACCAAGCTGCGATCCAACCAGGAAGGATGTGTACCCGTGACACTCATAAATAAACTTAACCTTATAGAGTCATCATATTAAAATTGTCAGTGAGAGCGTGAGCAGAAATAAAGCAAATATGTTTCAGAGTTGTTGGAGTTGGGAATGTTTAATGCAGGGAATATTGCATCTTTTAAAGGGAAAATCGATATGGGAAGCAGAGGAAGATCCGGGTCCTTGGAACGTTATTGGGGTTAGTTTTGGAAGGTCCAGCACGCCATGATTGGTCGGATGGTCACCAGTGGTGTTGTAAAGTGGCAGCAATCTGTCCCCGTATTTGCAGAGTATTGGGTTTAAATTGCTCTCTCTGTGTTTGACATGCATCAACATGTGAATGGGACGTTCTCACCCCATTTCAAATGAGTGAAGTCAGACTTCACAGAAATGAACTTTTAATACCATCCACACCTTTCTCAATGATTAATTCCCAAGCTTGTATTTATAACCAATCATAATTATCTCCAAAAGTAGAACTCAGCATGCAGACAGCTATGTATCTCCTCCCAGACTAACACCAGTATTAGCTGCAGGGTTATTAGTGTTAATGTTGTGAACAACCTGGGCTCTCTACCACCAATCTTTCATCCCATCTGATGACAGTGTGGGCCGTCATTTTGGCTGCAGATGTTTCCTTTAAGAAGGCAAATAGAATTTTATCCTTCATTGCCAGAGGGATGGAGTTTAAAAAACAGCGAGGTTATGTTGCAGCTGTATAAGGTTCTGGTGAGGCCACACCTGGAATACTGTGTACAGTTTTGGTCTCCTTATTTGAGAAAGGATATACTGGCACTGGAGGGGGTGCAGAGGAGATTCACTCGGTTGATTCCGGAGTTGAGAGGATTGGCTTATGAGGAGAGACTGAGTAGACTGGGGCTATACTCATTGGAATTCAGAAGAATGAGGGGAGATCTTATAGAAACATATAAGATTATGAAGGGAATAGATAAGATAGAAGCAGGGAGGTTGTTTCCACTGGCGGGTGAAACTAGAACTAGGGGGAATAGCCTCAAAATAAGGGGAAGCAGATTTAGGACTGAGTTGAGGAGGAACTTCTTCACACAAAGGGTTGTGAATCTGTGGAATTCCCTGCCCAGTGAAGCAGTTGAGCCTCATTGAATGTTTTTACGGCAAGGATAGATACATTTTTGAACAGTAAGGGAATTAAGAGTTATGGTGAGCGGGTGGGTAAGTGGAGCTGAGTCCATGAAAAGATCAGCCATGATCTTATTGAATGGCGGAGCAGGATCGAGGGGCCAGATGGCCGACTCCTGCTTCTAGTTCTTATGTTCTTATTTTATGTTCCATACATCACTACTTGCTGTTTTCAGGCTGGGTGTCAGCCATCTTAACTCACGCTTCTGGAAAAATCCATACCATACCACAGGAGTGATCTGATCAAACTACAGAGAGGATAGAGGGGGATGTTGTCAAGGCTGGAGAATTTGAGCAATGAGGAAAGATTAGCAAGGCTGGGGTTGTCTTCTCGAGAAAGAGGAAGCTGATGAGAGATTTAATTGAGGTGAATGCGGTTCCGAGGAGTTCTGGTTAAGTGTTTTAGGAGAAAGCCATTTTCAACAGTTTCTAACAAGGGGAATTGGTTTGATGGCCCAGGGTGTGATTCTCACCTGGGGTTAAAAATTACTGTCAGATCTCACATTAATGGTCAGGAAACTATTGGGGAAAATTCTGAAGGAGAGAATTAACCTCCAGTTGGAAAGGCAGGGGATCAGGGAAAAGGAGCATCTCTTTGTGAGAGAGATTTGATTACACTTTTTGTGGTGTAGTTGAGGGTAGTTCAGTTGATGTAGTTTGTATGGATTTCAGTAAAGCCTTCGACAAGGTCCCACATGGAAGACTGATAAATAAGGAAAAAGCACATGAGACACGGGGTAATTGGGCAAATTGGATCTAAAAATGGTTTAATGGTAGGACATTGCCCTGTTTATGATCAGAACTCCCGACTCACCTGATGAAGGAGCAGCACTCCAAAAGCTAGTGGTGTTTACCTGTTGGACTTTAACCTGGCGTTGTGAGACCTCTGACTGTGTTTACCTCAGTCCAACACTGGCATCTCCACATTAATGATAGGAGACAGTGGGTGGTGGCTTGGAAGAGGGCGTACGTGATGTAATCAGCAAGTTTGTAGATGACACACAGATGGCAGGATTGGCGGATAGCGAGAAGGATTGTCAGGTGACACAGCAGGATATAGATAGGCTAGTATATTGGGCAGATAAATGGCAGATGGAACTTAATCCTGATAAACGCGAGGTGATACATTTTGGAAGGAATAATGTAGAGGGGAGTTACATGATAAAAGGTAGACCTATTAGGAGTATAGAAATGCAGAGGGACCTGGGAGTGCAAGTGCACAAGTCTCTGAAGGTGTCAACTCAGGTGGAGAAGGTTGCGGAGGAAGCTTATGGTATGAGAACCTTTATAGGAAGGGGTATAGAGTACAAGAGCTGGCGTCTAATGATACAGTTGTTCAGAACATTGGTTAGACCACATTTGGAGTACTGTGTCCTGTTCTGGTCATCTCACTACCGGAAGGACGTGGAGACCCTGGAGAGAGTGCAGAGGAGGTTTACCAGGATGCTGCCTGGTATGGAAGGACTGGGTTATGAGGAAAGATTGGGTAAACTGGGGCTCTTTTCCTTAGAAAGATGGAGATTAAGGGGGGATCTGATGGAGGTGTATAAAATAATGAACGGTATAGATAGAGTAAACAGTGGCAGGCTTTTTCCTAGATTGGAGACAAATATCACAAGGGGTCATGAGCTAAGGGTGAGGGGGGAGAGGTATAATTTGGATGCTAGAGGGAGGTTTTTCACACAGAGGGTCGTGGGGGTATGGAATACACTGCCAAGTAAGGTGGTGGAGGCAGGCACGCTGGACTTGTTTAAGGTTTACTTCGATAGACACATGAGTGAAACAGGGATGGAGGGTTATAGGAGACTGTTTTAAATAAGGGTCAGAGCCTCAGGACGTTACTGGAAATCTACTGTGACATGTGTTGATGTTTTTCTCTTTTACTCCACAGGTGTGTCGGTCCACCTTGTTGTCTAACGAGGGGTATACACATGGTGGGTCATGCGTGGGCTGCTCTTGGATGTTTTGAGAGTGGCCTAGTACTTCGTGTCGTTGTGTGTGCTTAAAACTGGACCAGCAGGTGGGCACCACATAAGGGCCTGTTTCCTGTGCTGTGTTGTTCTTTTGTTCTTTTATGAGTGGCGCATGCTTGGAGGGCCGAAGGGCCTGCTCCTGTGCTGTACTGTTCTTTGTTAAGAAGGCCTTTAGGTTGCAGGAAGATTTTGACGGGTTGGTCAGATGGGTAGATCAGTGGCAAATGGAATTTAGCCCTGAAAAGGGCGAGGAGTAACAAGCAAGTGAATACTCAATAAATGGCAAGACACAAGGCAACTCAGAGGAACAGAGGAGTCTTGAGGTGCTTTTCCACAGATTCCAGGAGTGGCAGGATAGTTAAGGTGGCACCTAGCACACTTGTCATCATCAGTGTTGGCATATATTAAGAGAGCAGGGAGGTTATTTTGGAGCTGTACAAAACTTTGGTTAGGCCAAAGCTGGAGTATTTTTGCAGTTCTGGTTGCCTCACTATAGGAAGGACATGATTGCATTGGAGAGGATGCAGAGGAGATTCACCTGGATGTTTCCTGGATGGAGTATCTGAGCTATGAAGTGAGGCTGGATAGGCTTGGGTTGTTTTCTTTGGGACTGTGAAAATCCTCTAAAACAACTTCCTGAAAAAGGGTCGATAGGAAGCAGCTGCTCATCTAGTTGGAGGGTAAATTATGAAGGGATAACATTTTGAGATCAGGGCCAAGAGGTTTAGAGGGGATTTGATGAAGGATGTTTTGACCCAGAGGGTGTTGGGTGTCTGGAATGCCCTGCCTGGGAAGGTAGGAGAGCTGGGAAGCCTCACAAAAGGCACTGGAAAGGGCAAACTCTGGCAAGTGGGATTAGTGTAGATTTAGTGTGGTTTTTAACGGTGCAGACTCAATAGGCCTTTTCTGGACCGTATGATTCTGTGACTAAGGGGTGGCACCGTGGTTAGCGCTGCTGCTTCACAGCTCCAGGGACCCAGATTCGATTCCCGCCTCGGGTCACTGTCTGTGTGGAGTTTGCACATTCTCCTCATCTCTGTGTGGGTTTCCTCCGGGTGCTCCAGTTTCCTCCCACAGTCCAAAGGTGTGCGGGTTAGCTGGTTTGGCCACGCTAAATGCACAGGGTTATGGTAAGAGGATGGTGTGGATGCCCTGGGTAAGATGCTCTTTCAGAGAGCCAGTGCAGACTCGATGGGCCAAATGGCCTCTTTCTGCACAGTGGGGTTTCTATGGTTCTTTTATTCGATGGTTCAATGAGTATAGAGATTTCCAGTAATCAGTGGAAAGAGTAGAGGAAGTTGTGGAGAATCCAGTCAGCTCCTCAGCAAATTCTCACACTTTAGGCCAATCCAAACTTGTTAAAGTTAAACTTTATTTATTAGTTACAAGTAAGGCTTGCATTAACACTGCAATGAAGTTACTGTGAAATTCCCCTAGTCACCAAACTCTGGCACCTGTTTCGGTCAATGCACCCTAACCTGCACATCTTTGGACTGTGGGAGGAGACCGGAGCACCTGGAGGAAACCCATGCAGACATGGGGAGAATGTGCAAACTCCGCACAGACAGTGACCCGAGCTGGGAATCGAACCCAGGTCCCTGGTGCTGTGAGGCAGCAGTGCTAACCACTGTGCTACCATGCCATCCTTAATGACCATAATACTTAAATTTGAAAATTACTATCCTTTATAGAGATAGTTCCATCCATCCTGGGGACAGATCCTCACCTTCTAAATAAAAGCAAATTACTGCGGATGCTGGAATCTGAAACCAAAAGACAAAACGCTGGAAAATCTCAACAGGTCTGGCAGCATCTGTGAGGAGGGAAACGAGTGGACATTCCGAGTCCAGATGACCCTGTGTCAAAGCTGAGAGGCAGAGGAAGTGGGGGATTTTTATACTGCGGGGGTAGGGGAATGAAAGATGAGTCATAGCCACAGAAACAAGGGGAAAGGCTGCTAATGGCAGCTCATAGAGAGAATAGAAGGTGTGAATGGCCAATGGGCAGAGAAACTGAAATTAGAGGGCAAACTGTGACAGATGGAGACGTGGGGGGTGGGGGGACGGGTGGGAGCGAGGGAAAATTGAGAAAAAGAGGGAAAAGGGGAAGCAAGGAGGGAGAAAAGGTAAGGGAAGGCGGGATAAAATGGGGGGAAAGAGTGGGGCGGAAAGAAAAATAGAGACATTAAAGAAATAAAAGGTAGAAAACAGTTAAAAATCTGATGTTCTTCAGCTGGGTATATCTTGCACTGATTGAGGGTCTAATCTTCCAAATAGGAAGCCTGAGAATTTCATTTGCTGCCTCGTAATTCTTTGTTATTAATGAGTCTCAGGGCACTAACTGGGGGGGGTTCTTTCGGGTCACTCAGGGCACTAATTGGTTAAGGTTTGGTTTCTGAGAGCTTTATGGTCTGGTTATGGACTTTCTTTTTTCAAAGTGTATTTCTTGATCAGCCTAATCTAGCTTCACGATGAGAGGGGACCACTCATCCTAACCCGTGGGCAGTCTTTTGGAGTTACGGTGACCGTTTGATTTGGGATATGGGATAGGCGCACAGCCACACACGCAAACATTGGCAGTTCCTTCGAATCTGTTGCCTGTCTGAGTAACTTCTCCTCGTGGAGTTCAGTGAGTGAAACAGTACTGTATCACTTTCCAGCAACTTGAACAACACAGAGGAAGGAACGTTCCCATCCGACCTGCCGTGGGACTGAAAACTCGGTGGACCAAACAAAGGTCCATTGACCTCGGGTGGAAATTTTCAGTGAAAAATCCGGCCCACCATCCCTCCTCCCTCTGTCTCAGTTAGCCGACAAAAATCTTCTTGCTGCAGGTTCCATAGCTCGTAGGAGAGGGAAACAGGGAGAAGCATCGGTCAGGATTTCACCATGTTAAATGTCAGCAGAGGTCAAAAACCCACTGAGAAATCAAAGGAGAGAGAGTGACAGAGAACTGCGTTAGAATGAAAAAGAGTTTGTTTAATGGTGTTACAAGTAAGGCTTACATTAGCACTGTAATGAAGTTACTGTGAAAATCCCTTAGTGGCCACACTCCCGTGCCTGTTCGGGTACACTGAAGGAGAACTTAGCATGGCCAATCCACCTAACCAGCACGTCTTTCAGACTATGGGAGGAAACCGGAGCACCCGGAGGAAACCCACGCAGGACATGTAGACTCCACACAGACAGTGACCCAAGCCGGGAATCGAACTCAGGTCCCTGGCACTGTGAGGCAGCAGTGCTAACCCACTGCGCCACCAAAAAGATCGAGAGAAAAAGGTAGAGTGATTGACAAAGATTAGAAATAGGGAGATGAATAGGGAGAGGGACAGAGCAATAAAGAAAGGTCGCATGAGTAACAGATACAAAGAGAGAAAGATATCAGTAGGGAGAGAAAGAGATAAGAATCTTTATCTGAAATGGTTAAAATTAAAGTAAAATCCTTGGTCCCAGTGGTGTTAGTAAAATGATAATCACTTTCTGAGAATCTGGTTTCTATTTTTTCATTCACAAACTCCACGAGGAGCAGTTAATTCAGACAGGAACCAGATTCTAAGAAATTGGCAATGACTGAGTATATGGCTGTGTGCCTACCCAATTACCAAACTAAGTGGTAAATGTAACTCCAAAAACTGCTCCCTAGATTGGGACGTGTCAGGGCAGATCTTGCAGGAATGCTATTTGACCAAGATATCGTGCATTAATAATTACTGTTGTTGTGGTTTGCGGAGAGTAACTTACTGGAAGATAAACCAAAGGCTGGCAGCAACAGGAGCTGTCGATATCGCAGGAATGTATGGGTGGAGATCAAGGCAAGTCATCTGAACTGGGAAGGAATAGAATATCCCTGTCCATGCAAAAGTGGACTTTTCTCTTTGCCTTCACCCCCAGTATGGCATTAGTCTAAAAATAGTGACTCTTTCATGCCTATCTCCATTCAGACATTTGTGCGTCTATAACACACACCCGTACACAGCAACAGAGGAACAGGAGGAGGCCGTTCAGCCCCTCGGGTCTGTTCTGCTATTACAACAAAGAACAAAGAACAAAACAGCCCGGGAAACAGGCCCTTCGGCCCAACGAGCCCACGCCGCCATCTCAACACCACCAGTCCCCCCCTCCACCCATGACCCTTATCTATTGTTTTATGGCCATCCAGATTGAGGGAATCTGATTTAGGGACGATTTATTCCTGCCAATCAGCCTAATAGCACATCTTTGGGGTGTGGGAGGAAACCGGAGCACCCGGAGAAAACCCACGCAAGCACGGGGAGAATGTGCAAACTCCCACAGACACCGGCCCAAATCCATGTGTCTGCACAGCAATCAGTGATAGTCACTGAGCTGTCGTCTTGCCCAGTATCTTGTCCAGTTTAGGCACACACTAACGACATGAAGCACGAGGCCAATCTCGAACATCCAAGAGCAGCCCTAGTACGACCCATCACGTGTATGCCCCTCGTTGGACAACAAGGCGGACTGACTTAAAACCTGTGAATGAAAAAGAAAAAACATTATTATCATACTATGCCCATTTACATTACCAGGGACGCCCCAATGCTAATGAACCTTAGTTAAAGCAATCTCCTATATCCTCCCATCTCCAACCCACTCATGTGCCTGTCTAAGTTACTCTTAAACAACTCCAGTGTGCCTGCCTCCACCACCTTACTTGACAGAGCATTCCATACCCCCACTACCCTCTGTGTGAAAAACCTCCCTCTAATATCTGTGTTATACCTCTCCCCCCTCACCCTAAGCCCATGGCCCCTTGTCCTATGTGTCTCTACCATAGGAAATAGCTTCCCTCTGTTTACTCTATCTATACCCTTCATAATCTTATATACCTCTATTAGATCCCCCCTCAGTCGCTGTCTTTCAAGGGAAAACAGCCCCAATTTGCTCAATCTTTCCTCATACCCCAGTCCTTCCATACCAGGCAACATCCTGGTAAACCTCCTCTGCACTCTCTCCAGAGTCTCCACGTCCTTCCGGTAGTAAGGCGACCAGAACTGGACGCAGTACTCCAAATGCGGCCTAACCAACGTTCTGTACAACTGCAACATTAGACTCCAGCTCTTATATTCTATACTCCTTCCTATAAAGGCTAACATACCATAGGCTTTCTTCACCACACTCTCCACTTGCACTGCCACCTTCAAAGACTTGTGCACTTGCACCCCCAGGTCTCGCTGCGATTCTACACTCCTTACAGGCTTACCCTTTACCATATAACTCCCCCCTACATTATTCCGGCCAAAATGCATCACCTCACATTTATCCGGATTAAACTCCATTTGCCATATATCTGCCCAGTATACCAGTCTATCAATATCCTGTTGTATTGCCAGACACTGCTCCTCACTGCCCGCCAATCCAGCCATCTTGGTGACATCAGCAAATTTGCTGATCACACCACCTACTCCCTCTGCCAAGTCATTTATATACACTACAAAGAGAAGGGGGGGGGGGGGGGGGGGGGGGGGGGGGTGGGAGGGAGGGGGGAGGGGTGGGCGGGGGGGGGGTGGGGGGGGGGGGGGGGGGGCTGGGGGGGGGGGGGTGGGTGGGGGGGAGGGGGGGGGGTGGCCAACTATCCCATGAGCTTTAATTTATCTACCAACCGACCATGAAGGACTTTGTCAAACGCCTTACTGAAATCCATATAGACGACATCAATGGCTCGTCCTTCGTCGACCGTTTTTGTCACCTCCTCAAAAAACTCTACCAGATTCGTGAGGCAAGACTTCCCCTTTGCAAAGCCATGCTGCGTATCCCTAATCAGATCGCAATGCTCTAAGTGCTCATACTTCCTATCCCTAAGAATCCTCTCCATCAACTTGCCTACCACTGATGTCAAACTCACCAGCCTATAGTTACCCGGGTTATCCCTCCTACCCTTTTTAAACAACGGTACCACATTCGCTATCCTCCAGTCCTCTGGGACCTCACCTGTGTCCAAAGAAGAGACAAAGATTCGCGTCAGAGGCCCAGCAATCTCATCTCTCGCCTCCCTAAGCAGCCTGGGATAAATGCCTTCAGGCCCCGGAGATTTATCAGTTTTAATGCTACCTAAAGCCCTAACACTTCTTCCCTCGTAATCGATAGTTTCTTCAATTGGTCTACCGCTCCCTCAATGACCGTACCAGACATCAAGCCCCTCTCCTTCGTGAATACCGACACAAAGTATTCATTCAGGATCTCCCCCATTCCCTTGGACTCTAAGCACAATTCCCCTCGTCTGTCCCTGGGGGGACCGATTTTACCCCTAGCCACCCTTTTGCTCCTAACATAGGAGTAAAATGCCTTTGGATTTTCCTTAATCCTACCTGCCAAAGCCATTTCATGCCCCCTTTTTGCCCTCCTAACTCCCCGTTTGAGATCCTTCCTACTCTCTCTGTATTCCTCCAACGCTCTCTCCGTTCCCAGTTGCTTAGACCTGACATATGCCTCTCGTTTCTTCCTGACCAGGTCCTCAATGTCTCTAGTAATCCACGGTTCCCTAATCCTCCCTTTCCCATCCTTCCTCCTAACCGGCACATGCCTTTCCTGCACCCATTTCAGTTTTCCCTTGAAAGACTCCCACATGCCTAACGTGGACTTGCCTTCCAACAGCCTATCCCAGTCTGTATCCCTAAGCTCCTGCCTAATCCGGCTGTATCTAGCCTTCCCCCAATTTAGCACCCTCCCCTTAGGACAGCTCTCATCTTTCTCCATTCGTATCCTAAAGTAGACGGAGTTGTGGTCACTATTAGCCACATGTTCGCCTACCGCAACCTCAACCACCTGACCCGGCTCATTTCCTACAACTAAATCCAGTATCGCCCCCCCTCTAGTCGGGCTATCTACATACTGCTGCAAGGATCCTTCCAATACACATCTTATGAATTCCTCCCTGTCCAAACCCCCAGCTCTAGGCACCTTCCAATCCACTTGGAGTACTGCGTCCAGTTCTGGTCACCTTACTACCGGAAGGACGTGGAGACCCTGGAGAGAGTGCAGAGGAGGTTTACCAGGATGCTGCCTGGTATGGAAGGACTGGGATATGAGGAAAGATTGGGTAAACTGGGGCTTTTCTCCTTAGAAAGATGGATTAAAGGGGGATCTGATAGAGGTGTATAAAATAATGAAGGGTATAGATAGAGTCAACAGTGGCAGGCTTTTTCCTAGATTGGAGACAAATATCACGAGGGGTCACGGGTTTAGGGTGAAGGGGGAGAAGTATAATTTGGATGCTAGAGGGAGGTTTTTCACACAGAGGGTTGTGGGGGTATGGAATGCACTACCAAGTAAGGTGGTGGAGGCAGGCACGCTGGAGTTGTTTAAGGTTTACTTAGATAAACACATGAGAGAAACAGGGATGGAGGGTTATAGGTGACAGTTTTAAAAAGGGTCAGAGCCTCAGGACGATACTGGAAATGTAATATTACATGTTAATGTTTTGTCTCTTTTTAATCCACAGGTGTCAGTCCACCTTGTTGTCAAATGAGGGGCATGCACACGGTGGGTCGTGCGTGGGCTGCTCTTGGAGGTTTTGAGAGTGGCCTAGTACTTTGTGTCGGTGTGTGTGCTTAATCCTGGACCAGCAGACGGGCACCAACAGCTCAGTGACTATCACTGCTAGCTGTGCAGATACATGGGTTGGGCCGGTGTCTGTGGGAGTTTGCGCGGGTTTCCTCCCACACCCCAAAGATGTGCTCTTAGGCTGCTTGGTGTACCAAATTGTCCCTACACTATTCTCCCCTGAATCTGGCTACATTAGGGGTACCATTCACATACACACGGGGCAGGGTAGATGTAGGAAAATGCTTTGTTAAGATGGCAGCGTGGGCTCGTTGGGCCGAAGGGCCTGTTTCCCGTGCTGGGTTGTTCTTTGTTCTTTGCATCAGGGCAGACGCAGTAGTGACACATTTCGGAGGAGACAACACGTATTATAACGCATTAGAAAAGGGGTGCTGAAAGGTTGGCATGCTGGAACCTGTTAGCTGAGATGGTGCCGTATCAAATCCAACCCAGGGAGATTAAAATCTCCCACTACAACAGCCCTGTTCTTCCTACACTTGTCCAAAATGTCCCTACATATACCCTCTTCCACTGCCCGCGGGCTGTCGGGCGGCCTGTAGTACCCTCCTAGCATAGTAATGGCCCCCTTCCTAATCCTCAACCCCACCCACTAATGGCTAATCTGTGGCCTTACTCCACATACCTGTCTTTGGCTCATATCCCTTCATACCTTTGCTTAACAAAAATGTACCTGTCTCAGATATGAAGAAAACAACTAACCTAGTATCAGCCGCTGTTTGTGGAAGAGATCTCCAAACCTCTCACACCCTTTGAATCATAGAATCCCTACAGTGCAGAAGGAGGCCATTCAGCCCATCAAGTCTGCACCGACCACCAATCCCACCCAGGTCCTATCCCCACCCAGCCTTCCTGCTAATCCCTCTAACATCCCAGGACACTCAGGGTTAATTTAGCACGTCCAGTCAACCTACTCTGCTCGTCTTTCAGACTGTGGGCGGAAACCGGAGCATCCGGAGAAAACCCACACACACACAGGGAGAACGTGCAGGCTCCACACAGACAGTGACCCAAGCCGGGAATCGAAGCTGGGTTCCAGGCGCTGTGGGGCAGCAGTGCTAACCACTGTGCCATCCTTTGTATGGGAAGGGATTTGAAATATCCCTCCTGAACATTCTGATCCTAGACAGTCCTGCCCAGCTTCAATGGAAACAGTTTATGTTTATCTACTCTGTTCTTACTGATTATATCTGTTCAGACTTTGAACAGATCACCCTTTAACCTTCTTAATTCCAGAGAAAACTGGTCTCATTTGTGTAATCTCTCCTTATAATTAAACCTCTGAAGTCAAGATATCATTCCTGTAAACCTACACTGCATTCCCCTCCAAGGTCACGAATCTGTCCTGAGATGTGATGCACAGACCTGCTCACTGTGACTCTGAGTGCGGTCTGAACAGGATTTTGTGTGGGTGCAGCATAATCTTCGCCTTCTCATACTCCAGCCCTCGAGATACAAAGGCCAGCATTCCATTCACTTTCTTGGTTATTTTCTGCACCTGTTTACAGCATTTTAAAGATCTCTGCCCCTGAACCCTCCGAGAATCTTTGGACATCCGCTGTAAACCTCACACCATCTAGAAACTACTGTGATCTGTCCTTTTTCAATCCAAAATGAATAATCTCACACTTCACTCAATTCATTTGCCATCTGCCCATTCCCCCGTCTATCAACATTCCTATGTAACTTTATTCTATCATACCATACAAACATACATATCGCACACTGTCCTCACAGCACAGACTGCAGATATACACATTGCACACCGCCCTGAACATACAGACTGGAGATATACACATTGCACACTGCCCTGACAGCACAGACTGCAGATATACACATTGCACACTGTCCTCACAGCATATATGGCAGATATACACATTGCACACTGCCCTGACCGTACAGACCGCAGATATACACATTGCACACTGCCCTGACAGTACAGACTGCAGATATACACATTGCACACTGCCCTGACAGCACAGACTGCAGATATACACATTGCACACTGTCCTCACAGCATATATGGCAGATATACACATTGCACACTGCCCTGACCGTACAGACCGCAGATATACACATTGCACACTGCCCTGACAGTACAGACTGCAGATATACACATTGCACACTGCCCTGACAGTACAGACTGCAGATATACACATTGCATACTGCCCTCACAGTACAGACTGGAGATATACACATTGCACACTGCCCTGACAGCACAGACTGCAGATATACACATTGCACACTGCCCTGACAGCACAGACTGCAGATATACACATTGCACACTGTCCTCACAGCATATATGGCAGATATACACATTGCACACTGCCCTGACCGTACAGACTGCAGATATACACATTGCACACTGCCCTGACAGTACAGACTGCAGATATACACATTGCACACTGCCCTCACAGTACAGACTGCAGATATACACATTGCACACTGCCCTGACCGTACAGACTACAGATATACACATTGCACACTGCCCTGACCATACAGACTGCAGATATACACATTGCACACTGTCCTGACTGTACAGACCACAGATATACACATTGCACACTGCCCTGACCATACAGACTGCAGATATACACATTGCACACTGTCCTCACAGTACAGACTGCAGATATACACATTGCACACTGCCCTGACAGCACAGACTGCAGATATACACATTGCACACTGCCCTGACAATACAGACTGCAGATATACACATTGCACACTGCCCTCACGGCACACAGTGCAGATATACACATTGCACACTGCCCTGACCGTACAGACTTCAGATATACACATTGCACACTGCCCTGACCGTACAGACTGCAGATATACACATTGCAAGGTGCTCTGACAGTACAGACTGCAGATATACACATTGCACACTGCTCTGACCGTACAGACTTCAGATACACACATTGCACACTGCCCTGACCATACAGACTGCAGATATACACATTGCACACTGCTCTGACCGTACAGGCTGCAGATATACACATTGCACACTGCCCTGACCGTGCAGACTGCAGATATACACATTGCACACTGTCCTCACAGTACAGGCTGCAGATATTCACATTGCACACTGCCCTGACTGTACAGACTGCAGATATACACATTGCACACTGCCCTGACAGCGCACACTGCAGATATACACATTGCATACTGTCCTCACAGCATATATGGCAGATATACACATTGCGCATTGCCCTGACCGTACAGACTTCAGGTGTACACATTGCACACTGCCCTGACTGTACAGACTGCAGGTATACACATTGCACACTGCCCTGACAGTACAGACTGCAGATATACACATTGCACACTGCCCTGATAGTACAGACTGCAGATATACACATTTCACACTGCCCTGATAGTACAGACTGACACATAAGAACATAAGAAATAGGAGCAGGAGTAGGCCATCTAGCCCTTCGAGCCTGCCCCGCCATTCAGTAAGATCATGGCTGATCTGAAGTTGATCAGTTCCACATTCCCGCTTTCTCCCCATAACCCTTAATTCCCTTGTCTATCAGAAACCTATCTACCCGTGATTTAAAAATATTTAGCGAGGCAGCCTCCACCACTTCAACGGGCAGAGAATTCCAGAGATTCACCACCCTTTGAGTGAAGAAGTTCCTCCTCAACTGTTCTAAATTGACTTCCCCTTATCTTGAGGCTGTGCCCTCTAGTCCTGCTATCCTTTCTAAGCGGGAAGAATCTCTCCACCTCTACCCTATCCATCCCCTTCATTATCTTATACGTCTCTATAACATCCCCCCTCATCCTTCTAAACTCCAACGAGTACAGACCCAGTCTATTTAGTCTCTCCTCATAGTCCAACCCCCTCATCTCCGGTATCAGCCTAGTGAACCTCCTCTGCACTCCCTCCAAGGCCAAAATATCCTTTTGCAAGTGCGGTGACCAAAACTGCACACAGTACTCCAGCTGCAGCCTCACCAATGCCCTGTACAATTGCAGCAAGACCTCCCTGCTTTTATATACTATCCCCATCGCTATAAAGGCCAGCATCCCATTCGCCTTCCTGACCACCTGCTGCACCTGCAGACTCCAGTTCAGGACTCCCAGCCACCCTGATGAAGGGACAGGCTGTCCCGAAAGCTTGTGGCGTTTGCTACAAATAAACCTGTTTGGACTTTAAACTGGTGTTGTGGGATTTCTTTGGTTATAGAAGACAGAGAGTAGTGGTGAACGTGTGTTTTTCTGAATGAGATCTGTAACTTTTGATGTTATAGAATCATAGAACCCTACAGTGCAGAAAGAGGCCATTCGGCCCATCGAGTCTGCACCGAACACAATCCCACCCAGGCCCTACCCCCATATCCCTACATATTATACCCATTAATCCCTCTAACCTACACATCCCTGGACACTAAGGGGCAATTTTAGCACAGCTAATCAACCTAACCTGCACATCTTTGGACTGTGGGAGGGAACCGGAGCACCCGGAGGAAACCCACGCAGACACGAGGAGAATGTGCAAACTCAGACAGACAGTGACCCGAGCCAATGTTCCGCAGGGATCAGTGCTGGGACCTCTGTTGTTGGTGGTATATATAAATGATCTGGAGGAAAATGTAGAGGGTCTGATTAGTAAGCTTGTGGATGACATGAAGATTGGTGAAGTTGCTGATAGTGCCTAGAATTGTCAACTTATATGCCAGGATATAGATTGGAGACTTGGGCACAGAAATGGCAGATAGAGTTTAATCCAGACAAATGAGAAATGATGCATTTTGGAGAATCAAATTTAGGTGTGAATTATATTGTAAATGGCAGAACCCTTAGGAACACTAATATACAGAGAGATATCTGGGTTTGCAGGTCCACAGTTCCTTAAAAGTGGCAATACAGGTGGCTAAGTTTAGCTAAGATAGCTGGTTAGGTCCATTGACCCGAACAGACGCCAGACTGTGGTGACTGGGGATTTTCACAGTAAATTCATTGCCGTGTTAATGTAAGCCATACTTGTGACTATTACATAAATTTTACATTAAGATAATTAAGAAGGCATACGGCGTGCTCACCTTCATCAGCCAGGGCATTGAGTACAAGAGTTGGGAAATCATGTTGCAGCTTTATAAAACCTTGGTTAGGCCGCATTTGGAGTATTGCGTGCAGTTCAGGTCACCAGCATGAGATGGATGTTTTGGAGAGAGTGCAAAGAAGATTCACCAGAATGTTGCCTGGTCTCGAGGGTGTTGGCTATGAGGAGAGGTTGAATAAACTAGGATTGTTTTCACTGGAAAGATGGAGGCTGAGGGGAGACCTGATAGAGGACTACAAAATTATGAGAGGCAGAGACAGGGTGGATAGTCAGAGGTTTTTTCCAAGGGTGGAGTGTCAGTTACAAGGGCACAGGTTAAGGTGAGAGGAGGAAAGTTCAGGGGAGAATGTGCGGGGGATGTTTTTCACACAGAGAGTGATGGGTGTCTGGAACACGCTGCCAGAGGAGATGGTGGAAGCAGGCACATTAACAACATTTAAGAGACATCTTGATGGGTACATGAATAGGGAGGGAATAGAGGGATACAGACTGAGTCAAGGCAGGTTTTTTTTAGTTTAGTTAGGACATTATAGTCAGCACGGGCTTGGGGGGCTTGGGGGGCTTGGGGGCCTGTTTCTGAGCTGTACTGTTCTCTGTTTTTGATATAGGAATCCTAATGTCACCACCAGACAGTCAGGGAAAGGCAGTGACAGCCCAAGAAGTATGAGAGAACACACTTCAGAAAGGCGCAGCTTCCAATGGGCAGATAACTGCAACTACCGTCTAAAGACACAGACAGGGAGACGTTTGAGGAACAGGCAAAACACATGTTTGATTTGATTTGATTTATTATTGTCACATGTATTAACATACAGAGAAAAATATTGTTTCTTGCGCGCTATACAGACAAAGCATACCATACAAAGGGTAGTGGGGGTGTGGAATGCACTGCCGAATAAGGTGGTGGAAGCAGGCACGCTAGGGTTGTTTAAGAGTCACTTAGACAGCCACATGAGCGGTCTACATATAGGGGGATATAGCAGGCCTTACTAAACATTGTAGGCTTGGGATTCCGTTTTTGCCTCAGGGATGTTAGTCTTTGCCTGTTTAATAATGAATTTTTTTGTCTCCACAGGCATTTAAGTCCAGCAAGGGGCATGCATGCGGCAGGTTGTAGTGGGCTGCTCTTGGACGTTGCTTCGGGAGTTGCCTATTGCTTCATGTCGTTAGTGTGCTTAAACTGGACCATCTCGAGGGCAACGTGACAGCTCAGAGACTATCTCTGTTGCTGTGCGGACACATGGATTTGGGCCTGTGTCTGTGGGAGTTTGCACGTTCTCCCCGTGGTTGCGTGGGTTTCCTCCGGGTGCTCCGGTTTCCTCCCACATCCCCAAAGATGTGCTTTTAGGCTGATTGATTGGGTACTAAATTGTCCCTAAATTGGACCTCCCTGATCCTCGCACATTAGGCGTAGACTAAAATCATGAATAGGACACTGAGACAGTGGGACGGCGGCGCGGGCTCGTTGGGCCGAAGGGCCTGTTTCCCGTGCTGTATTGTTCTTTGTTCTTTGTTCATGGAGGAGGAAAAGAGAGAGTGCAGGATATA
This sequence comes from Carcharhinus amblyrhynchos, assembly GCF_965287045.1. NCBI lineage: Eukaryota > Metazoa > Chordata > Chondrichthyes > Carcharhiniformes > Carcharhinidae > Carcharhinus > Carcharhinus amblyrhynchos. The sequence goes on along the minus strand of NC_137328.1, from coordinate 126,543,723 downwards.
GTACGAAGAGTAAACGATAGAATGAGAGAGCATGCTGACAACAGTTCACAAGAGGTCACTTCGTTCTGGTGCCATCTTAGATTTGTTGCCTAGGAGGGAAGTTGAGACGAGTGTACAATGCAGGTATCCCCTCTTCCAGAGACAGGGACACTACAACGGAATCATATTGTGGCAACAGAAGTAGCTCCAATAATGCTGGAATTACTAGTGAATGTCCATCCCTTTGAGATGGAGGTGAACGCAGGATCTGGGAGTGTATAAAGCTGTGACTCTACTTGGAGCTGTGGTTATAGATCTGGAGCGAAGACCATCTGACTGGAAGCTGCAGTCACTGTCCTTTACTCTGGCTCACACTGAGGGCTGTTGGTGATGGGAATCTGGTGACCGGCTGAATGACCACACGGAGAAACTCCGGGCTGCGGGTTTCCCAGTTGGCTGGCAGAGTTAAACACCAGGGGGATGTGGAACTGAAATATCTTCGGGTTGTGGATAGGAGAATGTCTGAGCTGTTAACAGCGTGTCTGCTTGTGATGGTGCTGAATGCGGGAGGGTGTTTAGGGATTAGGAACGCTGGGGAAAGAATTGGGGAGACAAATGTCCTCAGTGAATCCAGAATGTTCCTTCTGTTTGTTTTTGAACAGATGACAAATTGATTTAAATTGCTTTTTGACGCATCATCCTGCAATTCATACTTGCCATCAGCGAGGCCGGAATGACAGTATATCTTCTAGATTCTTGCCAGTGTTTGGTTTCTTTCCTACTGTTTCCTGGGAGGGTTTTACATTTAAAAGGCTACCAATCAGAACAGGGTGAGAGAGTGACCTGAGCCCCTGAATCCTGACATCCTGAACCACAATCCCATGAATGCTGATCTCTGACTCGTCACATTCTGCAGATAAGATTGGAATCCCTTGGGTGTTTGATGCTCCAATTACTTGACTGAGTAGCTAACCTTCCAATCCCATTGAACCCATAAATCTTCATCTGACTTTTGTTCAAGGGAATGACTGAGTGAAGATGGAATGAAGATAATGCCCTGTCTCATGTGTCTGCTTCCAGTCACCCTTGGAACTTGGTCTTCATCTCTTTGCCTTCCCATTCATCAGGTTACAGTGACAGTTCCCTGAGCTGTATCAGCTGCTGGTTAAAGTACAGCAACAGCAACCAGAGACAATCCCAATCTGCAGCCAGGCCACAGAGTAGGTGCTGAGAATTTACCAACAGCGAGAACTGACTGGTAGGTATTTGGTAACTAGTCACCAGGTTAAAATTACTCTCATCTAAGAAGAAGCTGCAGTGTGTGGCAGGGAATGTGTCCCAGGCAGTGAGCATAGCCAGGTGGGAAACACTGAGACAGAGAAGCTGATTCTATTGTTGTAAGGTATATATTAAACACAGGAGCTTGGTGAACACAGAATAAAGACAAGTGGGAGTTGCAATGATAGCAGTGTAGAGATGCTGGGTTCTCACACACTGACAACAAAGAATTGTAACAAGTGATCGAGCGGAGGATGGCAGTGCAATGTTCCTCCTGCAGAATGTTTGAGGTGAGGCACGCCGTCAGCGTCCCTGCTGATTTCACCCCTGGGAAGTGCACCCACCTCCAGCTCCTCAAAAACTGCGTTAGGGAACTGGAGCTGGACGAACTTACGACCATTCTGGAGGCACAGCTGGTCACAGTTACTCTGAAGAATGAAGATAGATGGGTGACGGTGAGAGGGGCTGGGAGGAAGCAGTCAGTGTAGGAATCCCCTGTGATCGATCCCCTCGGCAACAAACACACCACTTTGGATATCGTTGGGGGGGACGACCTACCACTGTTAAGCCACGGTGACCAAATATTTTCAGACTGGACGCCAGTTACCAGCGGTGTACCACAGGGATCAGTGCTGGGTCCTCTGCTATTTGTGATTTTTATCAATGACTTGGAAGAGGGGGCTGAAGGGTGGGTTAGTAAATTTGCTGATGACACCAAGATTGGTGGAGTAGTGGATGAGGTGGAGGGCTCTTGTAGGCTGCAAAGAGTCATTGATAGGGTGCAGAGCTGGGCCGAAAAGTGGCAGATGGAGTTTAACCCTGATAAGTGTGAGATGATTAATTTTGGTAGGACAAACATGAATGCAGATTACAGGGTCAATGGCAGGGTTCTGAGGAATGTGAAGGAACAGAGAGATCTTGGAGTTCATATCCACAGATCTCTGAATGTGGATAGAAGGCTTATAGTGTGTTAGTGTTTATTAACAGGGGGTTTGAGTGTAAGAGCCGTGGGGTTATGCTGCAACTATACAGGACCTTGGTGAGACCACATTTGGAATATTGTGTGCAGTTCTGGTCACCTCACTATAAGAAGGATGTGGAAGCATTGGAGAGAGTGCAGAGGAGATTTACCAGGATGCTGCCTGGTTTGGAGGGTAGGTCTTATGAGGAAAGGTTGAGGGAGCTGGGGCTTTTCTCTTTGGAGCGGAGGAGGATGAGAGGCGACTTAATAGAGGTTTATAAGATGATGAGAGGGTTAGATAGAGTGGACGTTCAGAGACTATTTCCTCGGGTGGGTGTAGCTGTTACTAGGGGGCATAACTATAAGGTTCATGGTGGGAGATATAGGAGGGATGTCCGAGGTAGATTCTTTACTCAGAGAGTGGTTGGGGTGTGGAATAGACTGCCTGCTGTGATAGTGGAGTCGGGCACTTTAGGAACTTTCAAGCGGTTATTGGATAGGCCCATGGAGCACACCAGAATGATAGGGAGTGGGATAGCTTGATCTTGGGTTTGGACATAGCTCGGTACAACATTGAGGGTCGAAGGGCCTGTACTGTGCTGTACTGTTCTATGTTTCTATGTTCTATGTATCTCTCCCCTCTCACCTTAAACCTATGCCCTCTAGTTTTAGACTTCCCTACCTTTGGGAAAAGATATTGACTATCTAGCTGATCTGTGCCCCTCATTATTTTATAGACCTCTATAAGATCACACCTCAGCCTCCTACACTCCAGAGAAAAAAGTCCCAGTCTATCCAGCCTCTCCTTATAACTCAATCCATCAAATCCCAGTAGCATCCTAGTAAATCTTTTCTGTCACGAGATCGCTTGGTCTACAAGTGGAATTCCATGCAGGAGAGGGAGGGAGCTTGCAGGCAACAACCGAAAGGAATTGAGGATCCGTACTGAGGTATTCAGATATTAATAGTTGGAATATTTGTGTTGAGTATCTGAGTGGACTTTAATGCAGCGATAGTGAAAGAACGGCGATATATTTCCAAGTCAGGACAGTGAGTGGTTTGGAGGGGAATCTCCAGGTGGGGGTGTTCCCCAGGTATCTGCTGCCCCTGTCCTTCCAGATGGTGGTGGTTGTGGGTTTGGAAGGTGCTGCCTAAGGAGCCTTGGTGAGTTGCTGCAGGGTGCCTTTGACCAGTAGATACTCGGAATAGTGGTAAATGGTAAGAAACACCGTCAGCAGCAGATGGTCCACCTGCAAGTCGCCCTTCAGATACTCACCATCCTGGTGGACGTGTGATCGATAGAAGATGTCCAGTACACGGAGGCTGGAGGAATGAGGAGAAATCGTACACAGAATCCCTACAGTGCAGAAAGACGCCATTTGGCCTCTGCATGGAAAACAATCCCACCCAGGCCCTATCCCCACATATTGCCCCTGCTAATCTTCCTGACATTAAGGGGCAATTTAACATGGCCAATTCACCTAACCTGCACATTTTTGGACTGTGGGAGGAAACTGGAGGAAACCCACGCAGACACGGGGAGAATGTGCAAACTCTGCGCAGCCAGTCACCCAAGGCCGGAATTGAACCCGGGTCCTTGGTGTTGTGAGGCAGCAGAGCTCACCACTGTGCCACCCACATGCTAAAGAGAGTGCAAGAACAGAGAGACCCGTCAATGATTGTACAAAAACCTTTGAAGTGAAAGGACAGGTTGACAAAGCAGCTAATAACTCATCAGGACCCACAAAGTAATGCTGAAACTATATAAATCATTAGCCTAGCCTGAGCTGGACAAAGGTGTCTAATTCTGAGTAGCATCTTTCCTCTGGAAGATCATCAAGGCTTTGGAAAGTGTGCAGCAGAGATTAATGAGAATATTTCCAGGGATTACAGTGTAATAAGAAGCTGAAATACGTTCTCAGCGTACAGAAGGTAAAGAAGAGATTTGATAAAAGTGTTTCAGATCATTGAGATAAGGTAAATGAAGAGAAACTCTTTCCAGTCGCCAAAGAGTCAATAACCAGAGAAGAACACAAGAGATAGAAGCAGGAGTGACCGTTCGGCCCTCTGAGCTTGCCCTGCTATTCAATACAATCATGGCTGATCTATACTGGCCTCAGCTCCTTTTCTGACCCATTTCCCCATCACCCTCTATTCCTCGATCTATCAAATATTGACCCAGCTCCGCTTTAAATATTTCTAATGATCCAGCCTCCACCACCCTTTGGAGCAGAGATTTACCACCCCCTGTGAGGAGAGATTTCTATACACCTCAGTGTTAAATGACCCTCCTTTATCTTGTAGCTTTATCCCCTTATTCCGGATTCTCCCACGAGTGAGAACATCTCACCATCTTTCCTGTCCAGCCCCTCCTCAGGGTCTGACATGTTTGAATAAGGCCACCCCTCACTCTTCCAAACTCCGAGCAATACAGGGTCAGACTGTTGTGTCTCTCTTGACAGGACAAGAGCAGCAATCCAAGACCATCCCGGAAGACTCAAAGGCAGGATGAGGGGAATTTTTTTACGCACAGTGAGTGGTTAGAATCTGGAACACACTGCCTGACAGAATGATGGGGACAGAGTCAGTGATAACTTTCAGAAGGGAACTGGAGAAATACTGGAAGGAAGAAAACTGATACATGGAGAGAGAGTGGATTCAGAGGGTAGGGCCGGGTGGGACAAACTCCATTCTCTTCACAAGAGTCAGTACAGACTCGATGGGCAGAATGCTCTCCTTCACTGGTGTACGATTCAGGAATTCTCTGATTCCTGGTTCTGTGATCATCCCCAGGATAACTGGTGAAAGGTAATTGGTGAAATCCACTGATGCCTGAGCTGGCACAGGCCAATGAACAATGACCACCATCTGGGTTTGCAGTGTTGGCAGTCCTTCAGGGAAGGTCACCTCTCGCACTCTCTTTGTGATGTGTAGCTCAGAATAGCTTGGTTCCTGTGTGATACATTCAGAGGAGAAACACTGGGGCATGACCAGGCCGATATCCACCTTCACCGTCTAACACCCTGGTGGTCACATAGAGTCATAGAGGTTTTACAGCATGGAAACAGGCCCTTCAGCCCAACTTGTCCATGCCGGACTTCTTTTTAATCACTAAGCTAATCCCAATTACCCACGTTTGGCTCATATCCCTCGACACCTATCTTACCCATGTAACTGTCTAAATGCTTTTTAAAAGACAAAATTGTACCCGCCTTGTTCCAGACACTCACCATCCTCTGTGTGAAAAAAATTACCCCTCTGGACCCTTTTGTATCTCTCCCCTCTCACCTTAAACCTGTGCCCTCTAGTTTTAGACTCCCCTACCTTTGGGAAAAGATATTGACTATCTAGCTGATCTGTGCCCCTCATTATTTTATAGACCTCTATAAGATCACCCCTCAGCCTCCTACGCTCCAGAGAAAAAAGTCCCAGTCTATCCAGCCTCTCCTTATAACTCAAACCATCAAGTCCCAGGAGCATCCTAGTAAATCTATATGCACTCTTTCTAGTTTAATAATATCCTTCCTATATTAGAGTGACCAGAACTGTACACAGTATTCCAAGTGTGGCTTTACTAAAATTGCCCCTATAATTCTGTGGATGGCAGGATGATGTCTGGGGAGAGATTGAGGAGACTGGACCAATTCTTTATTGGAATAAGAGGCAATCTCATTGAAACTGACAGGGTGTGACACGGTGGATGGAGATTGGTTGTTTCCCTGTGGCTGCGGGGAGTCTGGGGTCAGGGACACAGCCTCAGGGTAAAGGAGAAGGGCATTTCGGACTGAGACAAGGAGAAGTATCTTCAGTGTGAGGCTGGTGAACCTTTGGAATTCTCTACCCCAGAGTCATTGAGCCTGTTCAAAACAGACATCAACAGGATTCTAATGGCATCGGGGGATAGCACGGGAAAGTGGCCTTGAGCTCAGAGATCAGCCAATGATCTGTTTGAATGGTGGAACTGACTCGATGGGCTGAATGGCCTTTCCCTGTTTCTATTTCCCATGTTCCACAATGCATATTGTTCACTAACAGTCAAAGTTTATTTCATCAAACGTGAAGGTGGCCAATGTAACCTCCTGTGGGTATTGTGTAGAACATACTGGAAAACAATCCTCCTGTAAACTCACTATTATCTCCATCTGAGATTGTAAATACTGTAGTCAATCATCACTCAGTTTCTGTTCCGACTCTTCACAAATAATCTACCCAATATATTCTCCAATTGCCAAACTCAAAACTCATTCTCCTCCCACACTCACTCCTCCCTGGGACCTCAGGGCTATGGAACTGTTCTATCTCTGACGCTATCACAATTCTCTGAACTGTAACGCTCATTATCGTTCGGACACAGATGTACATGTTCGACAGGTAGGACTGAAAACTAATGACTGCAAAGAGGCCTCCAAAGTGAAGAGGAAAGGCACGGTTTAGGAAGCAGCCTGGGATCAAACCCAACACCATACTTCCTGATCTGACAGAGATGATTCCAAACAGCCAGGCACTCAACTTGGCCAGAATATTAACTGGGAAAGTGATCAAATGTCCAGAATAATATTGTTACAAGAACATCCTTTACTGGTTGGGCAATCACTCAATTAACTCTTCAAGTAGCAAGGCTGTGTCAGAAAAACACAAGTGTGTTCCTAATAAAGCAGAGTTCAGAAACTCCCTCCACCACTGACTCTCCCTCCCATTCCCCCTCCCACACCCCCATGTACACTCTCCCCTATCACTGACTCTACCCCCCATTCCCCCTCCCACACCCCCATGTACACTCTCCCCTATCACTGACTCTACCCCCCATTCCCCCTCCCACACCCCCATGTACACTCTCCCCTATCACTGACTCTCCCCCCCATTCCCCCTCCCACACCCCCATGTACACTCTCCCCTATCACTGACTCTCCCCCCATTCCCCCTCCCACACCCCCATGTACACTCTCCCCTATCACTGACTCTACCCCCCATTCCCCCTCCCACACCCCCATGTACACTCTCCCCTATCACTGACTCTACCCCCCATTCCCCCTCCCACACCCCCATGTACACTCTCCCCTATCACTGACTCTCCCCCCCATTCCCCCTCCCACACCCCCATGTACACTCTCCCCTATCACTGACTCTCCCCCCATTCCCCCTCCCACACCCCCATGTACACTCTCCCCTATCACTGACTCTCCCCCCATTCCCCCTCCCACACCCCCGTGTACACTCTCCCCTATCACTGACTCTACCCCCCATTCCCCCTCCCACACCCCCATGTACACTCTCCCCTATCACTGACTCTACCCCCCATTCCCCCTCCCACACCCCCATGTACACTCTCCCCTATCACTGACTCTCCCCCCATTCCCCCCTCCCACACTGTTTAATGGAAAGTTGGGGGGGTTCTTGCTGGTGTCCTGGTCAGTATTTATCCTCAGATGCCCGCCTTCCACATTACAGCAGTGATTACAGAGGGGTGTAGCTGTTGAGTGGATCAATGAAAGGGGCAAACAGAGTTTTGGCTGTCATGGTGTTCAGGGATGCAGGGTCATGGAATTCAGGTACAAGATCAGCCGTGATCTTGAGGGACCGAGTGATCAAGCCCAGCTCCTGTTTCGTTGGGACGTTTTGTGGCTAAGCTCCGTAATAGTGGCTGACAGATGGAGGCTCAGAATTATTCTCTCAACCACTTTCCAGCAGCGAGTGAGGACCGTGTGGATTAGGAACCGGAGAAGGCCATTCAGCCCATCGAGCCTGCTCCGCCATTCAATAAGACCATGACTTGTGGTCTCAACTCCGTTTTCCTGCCTGTTCCCATCTATCCTCCTCTCCGTTGTTAGTCAGCAATCTGTCTCATTCAATCCGGAATATATTCAACGGCCCAGCCTCCAGTGCTCCCTAAGGAAGAGAATTCCAAAGATTACTAACCCTCGGGGAGAAAAATATTCTCCTCATCTCTGTCTGAAAATGAAAACCCTCTTGTTTTGCTGACTGCTGATCGATGGCTGGGGTCATTCAGGACAGATGGAGCATTACTACCACCTCCCTGGGTGTTGGTTTCTGAGTGTGGTGGCACAGTGACACAACGGTTAACACTGCTGCCTCTCAGCGACAGGGTCCCGGGTTCAATTCCAACCTCGGGGGGGCGTCCACTGCCTGTGTGGAGCCTGCATGTTCTCCCCATGTCTGCGTGGGTTTCCTCCAGATGCTCCGCTTTCTGTCCAAAGACGTGCTGGTTTTGTGCACTGGCTGCGCTAAAATTGACCCTTAGTGTCAGGGGATTTAAGAACATAAGAACATAAGAAATAGGAGCAGGAGTATGGGCCTGGGTCAGATGCTCTGTCAGAGAGTTGGTATAGACTTGATGGGCCGAATGGCCTTCTTCTGCATTGCAGGGATTCTGCTCTATTCCATTCTACTCTGTGATTTCCCCCGTTCCAGAATGTACACTGGGGCTCAGGTGGGCTGCTTTCCGAGTGAGCTTGCTTGTAGGTTTATTAGGCAGCCCTGACTATCCGTCCCACACTGCAGCACCTCCCCACTGAACAATGACACAGCTGCTTACACACGGGAAACGGACAACTTACCGACAAAACATTGTTTCAACAAAACAGGGGAAAAACCACTCAGGAAAAAGAATTTGCCCAGGAGATTATCTTCCAGGATCTGTTGGAACTGTTCGAAGAGGAAAGATTACCAATGATTTTGGAACATTCTGGATCTTAACAAGGGACTGAAAAATAGAATATTGTCCAAAACAAATGAATAAAAAGACGTCAGAATCGTCTCGCCGCCACTCAGAGCTCTGACTGTAGGTTCGAGAAAGCAGTCAGCTGGTCACAAAGTGCTTCAGCATTGCTGAAAAAAGGAATATGTTGCTGAAGTTTTTCATCTGGCACTCATCAGGACAAATGCAAGAGTATCAAATTTCAAACTATCGCAACAATTGAACCGAGAGGAGGAAAGCGTGCTGATTGATTGGCTAGTTGACTCTGATTGGCTGGTTAATTCACTATGAAATGCCATGGAAATGCTTTTTCAGAGAAAAGATGCGGTAAAAATGTTAGCTGTAGATATCTGAAACTAAAACAGGGAATGCTGGAAAATCCCAGCAAGTCTGACTGCCTCTGTGAAGAGAGAATGTTTGTAGACAGGCTGACCTTGATCAGGCTTATTCCTATTCCTGCACTGTGTCATGTTCCATATTTGAGTGGATAACACACTCAGTTCTGACATGGTTTGATGCCCCAGTCCAGGAACATACAATCCAGGCTGTCACACGCAGTGCGGTACGGAGAGGGGGCTGCACTGTCAGAGGTGCCATCTTTCAGATAAGATTTTAAAATGAGGTTCCATTTGCCCTGACACGAAAAACCCTCTCCCGCAATATTACGAAACAGAACAGGGGAGTTCCCCCCGGTGTCCAAACCAACATTAAACCTCAATCTGCATCACCAAAATACATTCTCCGCTCCTTACTGCAGTACAGTTTGTGGGATCTTGCTGTGTACATTACACTGTGGGAGCTTGCTGTGTACAATCACACTGTGGGAGCTTGCTGTGTACAATCACACTGTGGGAGCTTGCTGTGTACAATCACACTGTGGGAGCTTGCTGTGTACAATCACACTGTGGGAGCTTGCTGTGTACAATCACACTGTGGAGCTTGCTGTGTACAGTCACACTGTGGGAGCTTGCTGTGTACAGTCACACTGTGGGAGCTTGCTGTGTACAATCACACTGTGGGAGCTTGCTGTGTACAGTCACACTGTGGGAGCTTGCTGTGTACAATCACACTGTGGGAGCTGGCTGTGTACAGTCACACTGTGAGAACTTGCTGTGTACAGTCACACTGTGGGAGCTTGCTGTGTACAGTCACACTGTGAGAACTTGCTGTGTACAGTCACACTGTGAGAACTTGCTGTGTACAGTCACACATTGGGAGCTTGCTGTGTACAGTCACACTGTGGGAGCTTGCTGTGTACAGTCACACTGAGAGAGCTTGCTGTGTTCAGTCACACTGTGGGAGCTTGCTGTGTACAGTCACACTGTGGGAGCTTGCTGTGTACAATCACACTGTGGGAGCTTGCTGTGTACAATCACACTGTGGGAGCTTGCTGTGTACAATCACACTGTGGGAGCTTGCTGTGTACAGTCACACTGTGGGAGCTTGCTGTGTACAGTCACACTGTGGGAGCTTGCTGTGTACAATCACACTGTGGGAGATTGCTGTGTACAGTCACACTGTGGGAGCTTGCTGTGTACAGTCACACTGTGGGAGCTTGCTGTGTACAATCACACTGTGGGAGCTTGCTGTGTACAGTCACACTGTGGGAGCTTGCTGTGTACAATCACACTGTGGGAGCTTGCTGTGTACAGTCACACTGTGAGAACTTGCTGTGTACAGTCACACATTGGGAGCTTGCTGTGTACAGTCACACTGTGGGAGCTTGCTGTGTACAGTCACACTGTGAGAGCTTGCTGTGTTCAGTCACACAGTGGGAGCTTGCTGTGTTCAGTCACACTGTGGGAGCTTGCTGTGTACAATCACACTGTGGGAGATTGCTGTGTACAATCACACTGTGGGACCTTGCTGTGTACAGTCACACTGTGGGAGATTGCTGTGTACAGTCACATTGTGGGAGCTTGCTGTGTACAGTCACACTGTGGGAGATTGCTGTGTACAATCACACTGTGGGACCTTGCTGTGTACAGTCACACTGTGGGAGATTGCTGTGTACAGTCACACTGTGGGAGCTTGCTGTGTACAATCACACTGTGGGAGCTTGCTGTGTACAGTCACACTGTGGGAGCTTGCTGTGTACAATCACACTGTGGGAGCTTGCTGTGTACAGTCACACTGTGAGAACTTGCTGTGTACAGTCACACATTGGGAGCTTGCTGTGTACAGTCACACTGTGGGAGCTTGCTGTGTACAGTCACACTGTGAGAGCTTGCTGTGTTCAGTCACACAGTGGGAGCTTGCTGTGTTCAGTCACACTGTGGGAGCTTGCTGTGTACAATCACACTGTGGGAGATTGCTGTGTACAATCACACTGTGGGACCTTGCTGTGTACAGTCACACTGTGGGAGATTGCTGTGTACAGTCACATTGTGGGAGCTTGCTGTGTACAGTCACACTGTGGGAGATTGCTGTGTACAATCACACTGTGGGACCTTGCTGTGTACAGTCACACTGTGGGAGATTGCTGTGTACAGTCACATTGTGGGAGCTTGCTGTGTACAGTCACACTGTGGGAGCTTGCTGTGTACAATCACACTGTGGGAGCTTGCTGTGTACAATCACACTGTGGGAGCTTGCCGTGTACAATCACACTGTGGGAGCTTGCTGTGTACAGTCACACTGTGGGAGCTTGCTGTGTACAGTCACACTGTGGGAGCTTGCTGTGTACAATCACACTGTGGGAGCTTGCTGTGTACAATCACACTGTGGGAGCTTGCTGTGTACAGTCACACTGTGGGAGCTTGCTGTGTACAATCACACTGTGGGAGCTTGCTGTGTACAATCACACTGTGGAGCTTGCTGTGTACAGTCACACTGTGAGAGCTTGCTGTGTTCAGTCACACAGTGGGAGCTTGCTGTGTACAGTCACACTGTGGGAGCTTGCTGTGTACAGTCACACTGTGAGAGCTTGCTGTGTTCAGTCACACTGTGGGAGATTGCTGTGTACAGTCACATTGTGGGAGCTTGCTGTGTTCAGTCACACTGTGGGAGCTTGCTGTGTACAATCACACTGTGGGAGCTTGCTGTGTACAATCACACTGTGGGAGATTGCTGTGTACAATCACACTGTGGGACCTTGCTGTGTACAGTCACACTGTGGGAGATTGCTGTGTACAGTCACATTGTGGGAGCTTGCTGTGTACAGTCACACTGTGGGAGCTTGCTGTGTACAGTCACACTGTGGGAGCTTGCTGTGTACAATCACACTGTGGGAGCTTGCTGTGTACAGTCACACTGTGGGAGCTTGCTGTGTACAATCACACTGTGGGAGCTTGCTGTGTACAATCACACTGTGGGAGCTTGCTGTGTACAATCACACTGTGGGAGCTTGCTGTGTACAATCACACTGTGGGAGCTTGCTGTGTACAGTCACACTGTGGGAGCTTGCTGTGTACAGTCACACTGTGGGAGCTTGCTGTGTACAGTCACACTGTGGGAGCTTGCTGTGTACAGTCACACTGTGGGAGCTTGCTGTGTACAGTCACACTGTGGGAGCTTGCTGTGTACAATCACACTGTGGGAGCTTGCTGTGTACAGTCACACTGTGGGAGCTTGCTGTGTACAATCACACTGTGGGAGCTTGCTGTGTACAGTCACACTGTGGGAGCTTGCTGTGTACAATCACACTGTGGGAGCTTGCTGTGTACAGTCACACTGTGAGAACTTGCTGTGTACAGTCACACTGTGGGAGCTTGCTGTGTACAGTCACACTGTGAGAGCTTGCTGTGTTCAGTCACACTGTGGGAGCTTGCTGTGTACAGTCACACTGTGGGAGCTTGCTGTGTACAGTCACACTGTGGGAGCTTGCTGTGTACAATCACACTGTGGGACCTTGCTGTGTACAGTCACACTGTGGGAGATTGCTGTGTACAATCACACTGTGGGACCTTGCTGTGTACAGTCACACTGTGGGAGATTGCTGTGTACAGTCACATTGTGGGAGCTTGCTGTGTACAGTCACACTGTGAGAACTTGCTGTGTACAGTCACACTGTGGGAGCTTGCTGTGTACAATCACACTGTGGGACCTTGCTGTGTACAGTCACACTGTGGGAGATTGCTGTGTACAGTCACACTGTGGGAGCTTGCTGTGTACAGTCACACTGTGAGAACTTGCTGTGTACAGTCACACTGTGGGAGCTTGCTGTGTACAGTCACACTGTGGGAGCTTGCTGTGTACAATCACACTGTGGAGCTTGCTGTGTACAGTCACACTGTGAGAACTTGCTGTGTACAGTCACACTGTGGGAGCTTGCTGCGTACAGTCACACTGTGAGAACTTGCTGTGTACAGTCACACTGTGGGAGCTTGCTGTGTACAGTCACACTGTGGGAGTTTGCTGTGTACAGTCACACTGTGGGAGCTTGCTGTGTACAGTCATACTGTGGGAGCTTGCTGTGTACAGTCACACTGTGGGAGCTTGCTGTGTACAATCACACTGTGGGAGTTTGCTGTGTACAGTCACACTGTGGGAGTTTGCTGTGTACAGTCATACTGTGGGAGCTTGCTGTGTACAGTCACACTGTGAGAACTTGCTGTGTACAATCACACTGTGGGAGTTTGCTGTGTACAGTCACACTGTGGGAGCTTGCTGTGTACAGTCACACTGTGAGAACTTGCTGTGTACAGTCACACTGTGGGAGCTTGCTGTGTACAGTCATATTGTGGGAGCTTGCTGTGTACAGTCACACTGTGGGAGCTTGCTGTGTACAATCACACTGTGGGAGTTTGCTGTGTACAGTCACACTGTGGGAGTTTGCTGTGTACAGTCATACTGTGGGAGGAGCTACAGAAAGTGTTTGTAAATCACTTCTTGTGATTTACATTGTGTTTGTAAAAGGCGCTATATAAATCTAACTCTGCCTTTCTAATATTGTCTGGGAATGTAGGTAAGTTTTTTCTGAGTGAATCACCTCCTGTGTATCCTGACCCTCCCACTCTCTCTCCGTGTATGTTCCACCCACCTGTATCTGTGACTCACTGAGTCACAAACATCTTCCTGCTACCACTGGAATCATGTGAGATTTCTCATCTCCATCAAACCCCCTCCCCTGTCCTCAACCTTTCCCCACTCTCCGTACCCCTCACATGTTCTCAAAACCCCCCTCCGCAGAACCCCCTCCCTGTCATCAAACTCCCCCTCCCTGCACCTCTCCCCTGTCCTCAATATCTCCCTCTCCCCACACCCCCATCCTCCATACCCCTGTCCTGATCCTGCACTAATCATTGCTGCTTATGTCTGATTCCTGATTTTTTAAATCCCTGATCGGGGTTTGCATCAGGGCCTCTCTCTCTTTCTGTCTCTCTCTTTCTGTCTGTCTCTCTCTCTCTCACTGTCTCTCTCTCTCTCTCACTCTCTCTTTTTCTCTCTCTCTCTCGCAGTCTCTCTGTCTCTCATAAGAACATAAGAAATAGGAGCAGGAGTAGGCCATCTAGCCCTTTGATCCTGCCCTGCCATTCAATAAGATCATGGCTGATCTGAAGTGGATCAGTTCCACTTTCCCGCTTTCTCCCCATAACCCTTAATTCCCCTGTCTATCAGAAACCTATCTACCCGTGACTTAAATATATTTAGCGATGCAGCCTCCACCACTTCAACGGGCAGAGAATTCCAGAGATTCACCACCCTTTGAGTGAAGAAGTTCCTCCTCAACTCCGTTCTAAATTGACTTCCCCTTATCTTGAGGCTGTGCCCCCTAGTTCTAGTTTCCTTTCTAAGTGGAAGTAATCTCTCTGCTTCTACTCTTATCTAGCCCCTTCATTACTTTATACGTCTCTATAAGATCCCCCCTCAGCCTTCTAAACTCCAAGTTCAGGCCCAGTCTACTCAATCTCTCCTCATAGTCCAACCCCCTCAACTCCGGTATCAGCCTAGTAAACCTCCTCTGCACTCCCTCCAAGGCCAATATATCCTTTTGCAAGTGCGGCGACCAAAACTGCACACAGTACTCCAGCTGCGGCCTCACCAATGCCCTATACAGCCGCAGCAAGACCTCCTTACTTTTATATTCAATCCCCCTCGCTATGAAGGCCAGCATCCCATTCGCCTTCCTGACCACCTGCTGTACCTGCAGGCTGGGTTTTTGCAATTTATGCACAAGGACCCCCAGGTCCCTCTGCACCGTAGCATGTTGTAATTTTTCACCATTTAAATACTGTCTCTCCGTCTCTGTCTCTGTCTCTCTCTCTCTCCCTCTATCTCTCTCTCTCTCTCTCTCAGTCTGTCTCTATCGCTCTCTCTCGCTCTCCCTTTCTCTCTCTCTGTCTCTCTCTTTCTCTCTCTCTTTCACTCCCCCTCTCTCTTTCTCTCTGTCTCTCTCTCTCTCAGTCTCTCTCGCTCTCCCCCTCTCTCAGTCTCTCTCTCTCTCTCTCTCCCTCTCTCTCTCTCTCTCTGTCTTTGTCTCTCTCTGGTGTTTCCACACTAACACAGTCCAGTGTGTGAGGGGGAGGTCTCTCTCTATCCTGCAGTGTGGAGGCTGCTGATATATTGAAGTTACAAAGGGGAAGATCAGGACTCTCTGAAACCGCCAATGGTTCTGTTTCCGATGCTCCTTGTTCCCACAGCGCAGGTTAGAGAGAATCCACAGGGCTGTGGAATTAGAGAAAGGCAGACCCACACTGTGCCAATCACACCTCCCAGACTGGGCTCCGAACACTTCATCTCATCTCCATCGCTTAGATATAGCCCCAGTGGTGATACTCACACACGCTACCGAATCCCAGCAGCTAGAGTCCAGCAGTACCGAGGGTGTGCTGCACGGTTGGGGTGCTGGTTTATGGATGAGATGTTAAACTGAGGCCCTATCTGGATGTAAAAGATCCCATGATATCACTCCCAAGGAGAATGTGAGATTTTTCATCTGCATTAAAACCTTCCCTGCACCCCTTCCCTTCCCTCGATACCGTCCCCCCCCCGCACCCCTTCCCTTCCCTCGATACCGTCCCCCCCCCGCACCCCTTCCCCTCCCTCGATACCGTCCCCCCTCCCTGCACCCCTCCCCCCTCCCTCGATACCGTCCCCCCCTCCCTGCACCCCTCCCCCTCCCTCGATACCGTCCCCCCTCCCTGCACCCCTTCCCTTCCCTCGATACCGTCCCCCCTCCCTGCACCCCTCCCCCTCCCTCGATACCGTCCCCCCTCCCTGCACCCCTTCCCTTCCCTCGATACCGTCCCCCCTCCCTGCACCCCTCCCCCTCCCTCGATACCGTCCCCCCCACCCTGCAGCCTTTCCTGCCCTCAGTAGGGCGGGTGACACGGTGCCTCACAGCGCCAGGGACCCGGGTTCGATTCCCGGCCTTGGGTCACTGTTTGTGTGGAGTCTGCACATTCTCCCCGTGTCTGCGTGGGTTCCCTCTGGGTGCTCCCACAGTCCTAAGATGTGCGGGTTGTGTGGATTGGCCATGGTAAATTGTTGCTTAGGTTTAGGGGTACTGGCTGGGGTAAATGTATGGGGTTAGGAGGATAGAGCCTGGGTTGGATTGTGGTCAGTGCAGACTCGATGGGCCGAATGGCCTTCTTTTGCACTGTAGGCTTCTATGATTCTAGGAGCAGGGAGGCTATTCCGGTGTCCTGGACAATGGCTGCCTCTCAATCGCATCACAACAGCACAGCCTCTGCTCAATATCACATTGCGACTGTAGCCATTAACAGGGGAGCCATGATGTGGAGATGCCGGTGTTGGACTGGGGTAGGCACACAGTCAGTAGTTTCACAACATCAGGTTAAAGTCCAACAGGTTTATTTGGCAGCAAGAGCTTTCACTGTGCCGCTCCGCTCACCTGATGAAGGGGCAGCGTTCCGAAAGCTCGTGCTACCAAATAAAGCTGTTGGACTTTATCCTGGTGTTGTGAGACTTCTTACTGTGCATTAACAGGGGAATGTGGGCTATGAACCTGTACCTGGGACACAGAAACAGACACCGATCATTGGAACAGAGATAGTGCATCAACGGGTAGGAATGTGATTCAAAGATTAGTGAAGTTATTGAATGATCACAAACTAAAAAACCCAGCAGAGTTAGTGTGGTGTATGGAGCAGGGATTTAAGGATAGTTAGTGTGTACGGAGCAGGGATTTAAGGATAGTTAGTGTGGTGTACGGAGCAGGGATTTAAGGATAGTTAGTGTGGTGTATGGAGCAGGGATTTAAGGATAGTTAGTGTGTACGGAGCAGGGATTTAAGGATAGTTAGTGTGTACGGAGCAGGGATTTAAGGATAGTTAGTGTGTACGGAGCAGGGATTTAAGGATAGTTAGTGTGGTGTACGGAGCAGGGATTTAAGGATAGTTAGTGTGTACGGAGCAGGGATTTAAGGATAGTTAGTGTGGTGTACGGAGCAGGGATTTAAGGATAGTTAGTGTGGTGTACGGAGCAGGGATTTAAGGATAGTTAGTGTGGTGTACGGAGCAGGGATTTAAGGATAGTTAGTGTGGTGTACAGAGCAGGGATTTAAGGATAGTTAGTGTGGTGTACGGAGCAGGGATTTAAGGATAGTTAGTGTGTACGGAGCAGGGATTTAAGGATAGTTAGTGTGTACGGAGCAGGGATTTAAGGATAGTTAGTGTGGTGTACGGAGCAGGGATTTAAGGATAGTTAGTGTGTACGGAGCAGGGATTTAAGGATAGTTAGTGTGGTGTATGGAGCAGGGATTTAAGGATAGTTAGTGTGTACGGAGCAGGGATTTAAGGATAGTTAGTGTGTACGGAGCAGGGATTTAAGGATAGTTAGTGTGTACGGAGCAGGGATTTAAGGATAGTTAGTGTGTATGGAGCAGGGATTTAAGGATAGTTAGTGTGTACGGAGCAGGGATTTAAGGATAGTTAGTGTGTACGGAGCAGGGATTTAAGGATAGTTAGTGTGGTGTACGGAGCAGGGATTTAAGGATAGTTAGTGTGGTGTACGGAGCAGGGATTTAAGGATAGTTAGTGTGTACGGAGCAGGGATTTAAGGATAGTTAGTGTGGTGTACGGAGCAGGGATTTAAGGATAGTTAGTGTGGTGTACGGAGCAGGGATTTAAGGATAGTTAGTGTGGTGTATGGAGCAGGGATTTAAGGATAGTTAGTGTGGTGTACGGAGCAGGGATTTAAGGATAGTTAGTGTGTACGGAGCAGGGATTTAAGGATAGTTAGTGTGTACGGAGCAGGGATTTAAGGATAGTTAGTGTGTACGGAGCAGGGATTTAAGGATAGTTAGTGTGTATGGAGCAGGGATTTAAGGATAGTTAGTGTGTACGGAGCAGGGATTTAAGGATAGTTAGTGTGTACGGAGCAGGGATTTAAGGATAGTTAGTGTGTACGGAGCAGGGATTTAAGGATAGTTAGTGTGGTGTACGGAGCAGGGATTTAAGGATAGTTAGTGTGTACGGAGCAGGGATTTAAGGATAGTTAGTGTGGTGTACGGAGCAGGGATTTAAGGATAGTTAGTGTGGTGTACGGAGCAGGGATTTAAGGATAGTTAGTGTGGTGTACGGAGCAGGGATTTAAGGATAGTTAGTGTGTACGGAGCAGGGATTTAAGGATAGTTAGTGTGTACGGAGCAGGGATTTAAGGATAGTTAGTGTGTACGGAGCAGGGATTTAAGGATAGTTAGTGTGTACGGAGCAGGGATTTAAGGATAGTTAGTGTGTACGGAGCAGGGATTTAAGGATAGTTAGTGTGTACGGAGCAGGGATTTAAGGATAGTTAGTGTGGTGTACGGAGCAGGGATTTAAGGATAGTTAGTGTGGTGTACGGAGCAGGGATTTAAGGATAGTTAGTGTGGTGTACGGAGCAGGGATTTAAGGATAGTTAGTGTGGTGTATGGAGCAGGGATTTAAGGATAGTTAGTGTGTACGGAGCAGGGATTTAAGGATAGTTAGTGTGTACGGAGCAGGGATTTAAGGATAGTTAGTGTGTACGGAGCAGGGATTTAAGGATAGTTAGTGTGTATGGAGCAGGGATTTAAGGATAGTTAGTGTGTACGGAGCAGGGATTTAAGGATAGTTAGTGTGTACGGAGCAGGGATTTAAGGATAGTTAGTGTGTACGGAGCAGGGATTTAAGGATAGTTAGTGTGTATGGAGCAGGGATTTAAGGATAGTTAGTGTGTACGGAGCAGGGATTTAAGGATAGTTAGTGTGGTGTACGGAGCAGGGATTTAAGGATAGTTAGTGTGGTGTACGGAGCAGGGATTTAAGGATAGCTGGATCAGGAATTAAAGGACTGGGAGGGAATGGTCTGAAGGATTAGGAGAGAGATAATTGACATACAGTAAGGATTGGTGTAGAGGAAGGAAGCGAGGGGCATGTTAAGAAGGAGCTTGCAGAGACAGGTCTGGTAGCACTGTGTGTGAATGCTGGGGAAAATCTCTCACTCTGGGGAAGTTGCAGCAAACTCAGATTGACTCAGATCAGAGCGGTTTGTCAGGGCAAATGACCTACCTCTGTTTCAGACCTGTCCAGTTCCCATCCAGAATGAAGCTTTGTGCACTATAATCATTAGCTATTGTGGCTTCCTGTGGGGAGGTGGGGGCGGTGGGAGTGGGGGAGGGGGGGGGTGCCGTGTAGGAGGGGGGGGCAGCAGGAGGTGGTGGGGAGTGTGCTGCAGCTAGGGATAGCTCACAATACTCCACATCGAGCCTCGGGCAGCCCACCCAGGGGGACAGTGAGTTACACAGGCAGTGTGGCACCCGCCCCCCCCCCCCCCCCGCCCCCCTCACTGCTGCTCAGAGAACACATCAGTTACAGGCGCTGCTTGTAAATCCTGAAATGGGATCTCCGTCTGCATTGTTCCACTTTTGGATGGCGAGGGCCCCGACTGAGCCAAGAGCCCATCCCCTCGATGTTCTCTCAGCGTAAATCCTCTGGGACTGGTTTCTGCCGGGGACGTGCCCCAGCAGGAAAGGCGTCCTGTTGGAAATGGGTGTGACGGCAGCACCTGTGTGGAGCCTGAGGCTTTGGCCACGTGTCCCGAACCGGGGAGGCGCTGACACACTGCCCCAGTGAGTTCAAATCCCACTGCAGCCAGACCGTGCCCTCGCAGATTTATTTCCTGCAACTTCCCATCTAATGTCCATTTCAAATCATTGATTATTCCCATGATTTCAGGGGTCAGGAGGTGAGTTATTCGCCCAGCTCAGGATTCCCAGTCTCCGAGCAGCTCCTTCTTAACATGCCCCTCGCTTCCTTCCTCTACACCAATCCTTACTGTATGTCAATTATCTCTCTCCTAATCCTTCAGACCATTCCCTCCCAGTCCTTTAATCCCTGATCCAAACTCAGATTGACTCAGATCAGAGCAGTTTGTCTGACAGTGGTTCAATTCAGTGGTTAAACCCCCCCATCCCACCGCCCCCCCCGAATGTTGATGGGAAATCCCACCGGATATCAGAGACAAAGGGGAGAATTTCCTGTCCCACCCACCATGGGAATCGGGGGAATCCATGTCAAGGTCTGTTGACCCTGGGTGGGATTTTCTGGTTTTGGGTTGTTGGAAGATCCCGCCCCAAGTGTAGCTCAGATGGGTGGCACTGCTGCCTCACTGCGCCAGGGACCCGGTTCAATTCCTGCCTCGGATGACCGTCTGTGTGGAGTTTGCATGTTCTCCCCGTGTCTGCGTGGGCTTCCTCCCACAGTCTGAAAGACGTGCTGGTTAGGGTGCATTGGCCGTGCTAAATTCTCCCTCCGTGTACCCAAACAGGCGCCGGAGTGTGGCGACTGGGGGATTTTCACAGTAACTTCATTGCAGTGTTAATGTTGGCCTACTTGTGACACTGATAAATAAATGTAAAAACTTGATCTTAAAACTTAAACTAAACCCTCCCTCTTCAGAATCGTAGAATATTAGAATCAAGCAGCGCAGAAGAGGCCCTTCAGCCCATCGAGCAGCAACGCGTTAGGAAAACCTGAATTCCCTCCTAACCCCACCTGTCAGCACTTGGCCCATGGCCCTGAATGTCATGATGTGCCAAGTACTCACCCAGATACTTTTTAAAAGATGTGAGGCATCACCACCCTCCCAAGCAGCATATTCCAGACCCTCACCACCCTCTGGGTAAAAAGCTTTTCCTCAAATTCCCCCCTAAACCTCCCACCCCCCCCCCCCCACTTTTAACTTGTGTCCCCCTCGTAACTGACCCTTCAACTAAGGGGAACAGCTGCTCCCTATCCACTCTGTGTCCCTCATAATCTTGAACACCTCAATCAGATCGGCCCCTCTGTCTTCTCTGCTCCAATGAAAATAACCCAAGCCTATCCAACATCTCTTTATAATTTAACCGCTCCATCCCAGGCAGCATCCTGGTGAATCCCCTCCACACCCCCTCCAGGGCAATCACATCAGAGTCCCAATGTTCTGGGCTTAAGCCCCCATCCAGGGCCTGAGCACAAAAATTCAGTCTGATGCTCCAGTGCAGTGCTGAGGGAGTGCAGCACTGTCATAGATGCAGTGTGTTGGATAGGATGTTAAGCCAGGGCCTCTCTGCTGGAGGTGAAAGATTCCATGGCATTATTCTGAAGAACGCATAGGAATTACTTCTGATGATTTGACCAATGTTACCCATCAACATCACAAAGCAGATAACCTTGTTAATATCACATCGCTATTTGTGGGATCTTGCTCTGCACAACATTGGCTGCCCTGGATGTAGTCCTTGCCTGGCACATGCAAAGCACAAAAGTTGCTTGCCATTTATCCACCTGAATATTGTCCATGTGTGGCCAAATCCGGGAAATGTAAAAGCCTGAACTTTCATGCAGATGAAGAGGCTCAAATCCAGAAAGCCCACGCCCAAACTCCGCCTGGGTGATTTTCATTGGGGGAATGGGGGAAGCTTCTACTTAGCACATTCCTGGTTCATGAAGGCAGCTGCATGACTGATTTTACAACCTAACATTAGCACAGTGATCAGTTTGATTGACAGCACCAAGTGGTTATAGATTTGAAATGTTTGTTTTCATAACAGATTAGTTGAAGGAATTCCAATTTTTTGATTTTTGTAATGCTCTCTGAGTGATTTATTTAATGCCAGCTTAACTCCTGAGGTTTGGCTACGAGAAGCCTTGGGTGAATAGGCTTGAAAAGTGTAAGGTCAAAGTCTGTTGGGTGGGTGAATGGGTTGGCCTGAGTTGGCACTCAGTTGGCACAGGGGCTATAAAGGACTATGGTTTGAGTAGTGAGAGCATGGGTTGGCATAGGTTGTACGAGGGGTCAAAAGGAGGTACATGGAGGGACATCATAGACTGGATAGGGTGTACATGAAGATGACGCAGTAGCACAGTGGTTAGCATTGCATTCTCACATAGCCAGGAACCCAGGTTCAATTCCAGCCTTGGGTGACTGTGCAGAGTCTACACATTCTCCCCGTGCCTTCCAGGTGCTCCGGTTTCCTCCCACACTCCAAAGATGTGCAGTGTAGGTGGATTGGCCAGATTACATGCATGGGGTTTAGGGGAGAGGGTGGGCAAGAGGACGTAGGTGCGATGCTCTTACAGACAGCCAATGGCCCAAATGTCTTCCTTCTGCACTATAGAGATTCTGTAAGGGACCATGGGGTAAAGGTAGTATAGATTGGTACAGATCAGCAATGGGGAGTGTGAGGCGAGAGGGTAGTGTTTTGTTCAACACAAGGCTGGAGCTCAGATCATAATGAGCTGATTGTAACCTCAACCTTCACATCCCTGCTCAGTCCAGCCCCTCGATAATCATAAACCTATCTCACACTGCATTCAAAATATTCAAAGATCCTGGGCCTGATCTTGCCATCACGTTGCGCCCGTTTTTGGGTGTGAAAACTTGGTAAAGTTGGGCGTGAAGCGAGTAGAAGGATCCGTGCCCGCCTCCACGCTGGTCCCCCCTTTACCAAGGGTCCGAAAATGGGTGTGATTGGGACCGTGCCCAAAACGGTGAAATAGGGGCGGTTTCACAGTAACTTCATTGCAGTGTTAATGTAAGCCTCATTTGTGACTAGTAGATAAAACTTTAAAAAAACTTTGCATTTAACTACATGTAATTAAATTGACTTAATGGGCTGCACACCCAACTTTACCAGCACTTTCCCCTGTACCACCACGTTCAGCCATCTGGAATTGGCGTGAAACAGACATGCTCCATATAAGTCCGGTTCAGGCTCTCCAGTTAGTGAGGAGCTAAGTACCAAGCGTCTGACAGCTCTGTGTGTGAGACTGGGGGGGGTGGGGATAGGGGGTGTCTGCTGCATTCTGTGCAGGTAAGGTGGGGAGAGGGCTGCGATGGGTCTGGGTGGCAGAGGGGGGTGGGGGTTAAGGGGATCAGTAATGTTGCGGGGATGGGGCAGTGTCTGTGGGGGCTGAGGGGAAGCACGATCCGGCCCGGGAGCGATGTGGCAGGGGAGCCACATCCTATCATTATTTTTCTGCGCGTGCGCAGTTGGGTGCGCCGATCGGAGCTGCAGGATTTCGGGCATGTTAAGCCCCGCCCACAGGCTTGTGTAGCGTGCTTCGGAATCACTGATATTTTTCAGGCAGGATGCTTATGGGGGCGTCTGAGAACGGGTCTAACAGTCGGATCTGAAACACTTCCAGTTTCAAGTCCGCCCACCACTTAGAATGAAAGCGGTAAAACAGGATCCTCAGTTTCCACTTCCTTTTGAAGAAGAATGTTCTCACCACTCTCTGAGAAAATATAAGCCCTCATCTCTGACTCAAATATATATTTTTTTAAACTGTGATCTCTAATTCTAGATTTTCTCACAAGGGGAAACATTCTCTCCACATCCACCCTGTCCAACACTGCTCAGGATCTTAAAGATTTCAACCAAGTTACCTCTCACTCTTCTAAAACTCAATGGATACAGCCAATCAACATTTCCTCATTAGACAATCCATTCATTCCTGGAATGGGTTGAGTTTAGGAAATTAGTAAATCTTCTCTGAACAGCTTCTAAAAAGTTTCCATCTTTCCTTAAATAAGGAGGCCAATGCTGTACACAGTACCCCAGAGGTGCTCTCAGCAACGCCCTGTACAACTGAAGGATAACCTCTCTGCTCTTATAATCAATCATCCTCACATAAACAATAGCATTCCATTAGCTTTCCGAATTACCGGCTGTACCTGTATATCACCATTTGTGACTTGTGTACTAGGACACCCAGATCCCTCTGCACCCCAGAGCTCGCCAATCTCTCACCACGTAGATAATAAGCTTCTTTATTCTCCCTGCCAATTGGGGACAGTGTGACATTTTTTCCACTGCATTTGCCAGCTTTTTGCCCACGCATTTAACCTACCTCTGTTGTCTCACAATCTCCTTACTTCCTCTTCATAACTTACTGTCTTACCTATCTTTGTGTCATCAGCAAATTTAGCAACCACACCTTTGTCAAGTCACCTACATAGACTGTAAACAGTTGAGGGCCCAGCACTGAATCCCTGTGGCTCGCCACATGTCACATCCTGCCCTCTACAGAAAGAGCCGGGTTTTTTTTTGCCAACTCTCTGTTCCCTGCTAGCTGGTCAATCTTCAATCCATGCCAATATGTATCTCCTTAAACCATGAGATTTTATTTTCCTCAATGGCCTTTGATGTGGCACCTAATCAAAAGCCTTCTGGAAATCTGACTACAGTATATCCACCAGTCTCCTTTACCCAGAGTATGTATCAGTCTGCCTGATTACCTTTCCCTGCGATAACAACTTATATTTTACTGATTACAGATGTTAGGCTAAGTGGCCTGCCGTTCCGTGCTTTCTGCCTCTCACAATTTTTGAATAAAGGAGTTCCATTTGCTATCTTCCAATCTAATAGAATCTCTCCTGAATCTGGGGAAGTTTTAAAACCAATGCATCAGCTCTCTGTCCAGGCACTCCTGTTAGGACTGGAGGATGAAATTCACCAGGACCCGGGGACCTGCCAGCCCACAGCTTTAGCACTTCACTCACTGCCACTTTCCCAGTAATTGTAATTTTCCTGAGTCCCTTCCTTGCCAAACGGATACAAAATTGGCTTGGTGACAGAATAAGAAGTCTCACAACACCAGGTTAAAGTCCAATAGGTTTATTTGGTAGCACAAGCCACTAGCTTTCGGAGCGCTGCCCCTTCATCAGGTGAGTGGGATTTCAGTTCACAAACAGGGCATATAAAGACACAAACTCGGTTTACAAAATAATGGTTGGAATGTGAGTCTTTACTGGGTAATCAAGTCTTAAAGGTACAGACAAGGTGAGTGGAGAGAGGGTTAAACACAGGTTAAAGAGATGTGTATTGTCTCCAGACAGGGCAGTTAGATTTTGCAAACCGAGGCAAGTCATGGGGGTTACAGACAGTGTGACATGAACCCAAGGTCCCGGTTGAGGCCGTCCTCATGTGTGTGGAACTTGGCTATCAGTCTCTGCTCAGCGACTCTGCGCTGTCGTGTGTCATGAAGGCTGCCTTGGAGAACATTTACCCGAAGGTCAGAGGCCGAATGCCCATCACCGCTGAAGTGTTCCCCAACAGGAAGAGAACACTCCTGCCTGGTGTTCATTCATCCACTGTCATAGCGTCTACGTGGTCTCCCCAATGTACTATTGCCTCGGAATATCCTTTGCTGCAGCGTATCAGGTAGACAATTTAGGCTGAGTTGCAAAAGTATGTACCGTGTACCTGGTGGATGGTGTTCTCACATGAGATGATGGTATCCATGTCGATGATCCAGCACGTCTTGCAGAGGTTGCTGTGGGCAGGATCGTGTGGTGTTGTGGTCACTGTTCTCCTGGAGGCTGGTTTTATATGCCCTGTTCGTGAACACAACTTCCACTCACCTGGTGAAGGGGCAGCGCTCCAAAAGCTTGTGCTACCAAATAAACGCGTGGACTTTAACCTGGTGTTGTTCTTACTGTCCCCACCCCAGTCCAACACCAATAACTCCACATCTTGATGACAGGAGCCAGAGGGTGGTTGTAGAGAGTTGTTTTTCAAACTGGAGGCCTGTGACCAAAGGTGTGCCTCAGGGATCAGTGCTGGGCCCACTGTTATTTGTCATTTATATTAATGATCTGGATGAGAATATAGGAGGCATGGTTAGTAAGTTTGCAGATGATACCAAGATTGGTGGCATAGTGGACAGTGAAGAAAGTAATCTCCAATTGCAACAGGATCTTGATCAATTGGGCCAGTGGGCTGACGAATGGCAGATGGAGTTTAATTTAGATAAATGCAAGATGATGCATTTTGGTAGATTGAACCAGGGCAGGACTTACTCAGTTAATGGTAGGGCACTGGGGAGAGTTACAGAACAAAGAGATCTAGGGGTACATGTTCATAGCTCCTTGAAAGTGGAGTCACAGGTGGACAGAGTGGTGAAGAAGGCATTCAGCATGCTTGGTTTCATCGATCAGAACATTGAATACAGGAGTTGGGACGTCTCGTTGAAGTTGTACAAGACATTGGTAAGGCCACACTTGGAATACTGTGTACAGTTCTGGTCACCCTATTATAGAAAGGATATTATTAAACTAGAAAGGGTGCAGAATAGATTTACTAGGACGCTACTGGGACTTGATGGATTGAGTTATAAGGAGAGGTTGGATACGCTGGGACTTTTTTCTCTGGAGTGTAGGAGGCTGAGGGGTGATCTTATAGAGGTCTATAAAATAATGAGGGGCACAGATCAGCTAGATAGTCAATATCTTTTCCCAAAGGTCAGGGGAGTCTAAAACTAGAGGGCATCGGTTTAAGGTGAGAGGGAAGAGATATGAAAGTGTCCAGAGGGGCAATTTTTTCACACGGAGGGTGGTGAGTGTCTGGAACAAACTTCCAGAGGTAGTAGTAGGGGTGGGTACAATTTTGTCTTTTAAAAAGTGTTTAGGTAGTTACATGAGTACGATGGGTATGGAGGAATATGGACCAAATGCGGGCAATTGGGATTACCTTAAGAGTTAAAACAAAGGGGGCGACATGGACAAGTGGGCTGAAGGGTTTGTTTCCATTCTGTAAACCTCTATGACTCTGTGACTCACTTTCTATAAGCTTAACACTCATTGGAACACAGACTAATTGGTGGTCAGTTGAGGAACAGTGGAGGATTTTTAAAGAGATTTTCTCAGTACTCAGCAAAAATATATTCCAGTGAAAAAGAAGGAATGTAAGAAAAGGGATAACCAGCCATGGATAACGAAGGAAATAAAGGAGAGTATCAAATTAAAAACCAATGCATACAGTGTGGCCAAAATTAGTGGGGAACTAGAAAATGGGAAAGCTTTAAAAAAACAACACAGAATGACTAAGAAAGTGATAAAGGAAAGATAGATTATGAAAGTAAACTAGCACAAAACATAAAAACTGAAAGTAAAAGTTTTTACAAATATATAAAATGGAAAAGAGTGGCTAAAGTAAATGTTGGTCCCTTAGAAGATGAGAAGGGGGATTTAATAATGGGAAACGAGGAAATGGCCGAGGCCTTAAACCAGTTTTTTGTGTCGGTCTTCACAGTGGAGGACACAAATAGCTTACCAATAATTGATGGTCATGGGACTGTAGGGGGTGAGGACCTTAAAACGATCACTATTACTGAAGAGGTAGTCCTGGATAGGCTAATGGGACTAAAGGTAGACAAGTCCCCAGGTCCGGATGGAATGCATCCCAGGGTATTAAAAGAAACAGCAGAAGTAATAGCAGATGTGTTAGTTGTAATTTATCAAAATTCGCTGGACTCTGGGGAGGTGCCAGCTGATTGGAAAACAGCTACTGTTACGTCACTGTTTAAAAAAGGAGGTAGACAAAAGGGCAGGTAACTACGGGCCGGTTAGCTTAACTTCCGTAGTTGGGAAAATGTTGGAAGAAATCCACTTTGGAAGAAATAATAGTAAAATTGATTATTATTTAAATGGTGAAAAATTACAACATGCTACTGTGCAGAGGGACCTCGGGGTCCTTGTGCATGAATCACAAAAACCCAGTCTGCAGGTGCAGCAGGGAACAAGAAGGCGAATGGGATGCTGGCCTTTATAGCGAGGGGGATTGAATATAAAAGCAGGGAGGTCTTGCTGCAACTGTACAGGGTACTGGTGAGGCCGCAGCTGGAGTACTGTGTGCAGTTTTGGTCGCCACACTTGCGAGAGGATATATTGGCCTTGGAGGGAGCGCAGAGGAGGTTCACTAGGCTGATACCGGAGATGAGGGGGTTGGACTATGAGGAGAGATTAAATAGACTGGGTCTGTACTCGTTGGAGTTTAGAAGGCTGAGGGGTGATCTTATAGAGATGTATAAGATAATGATAAGATAAGGGTAGAAGCAGCGAGGTTATTTCCACTTACAATGGAAACAAGAACTAGGGGGCATAATCTCAAGATAAGCGGGGGGCGGGGGGGGTCAGTTTAGAACGGAGTTGAGGAGGAACCTCTTCACGCAAAGGGTGGTGAATCTCTGGAATTCTCTGCCCGTTGAAGCAGTGGAGACTACCTTGTTAAATATGTTTAAGTCACAGATAGATAGATTTCTGATCGATAAGGGAATTAAGGGTTACAGGGCTCAGGTGGGTAAGTGAAACTGAACCCACTTCAGATCAGCCATGATCTTATTGAATGGCGGGGCAGGCTCGAAGTGCTAGATGGCCTACTCCTGCTCCTATTTCTTATGTTCTTTCTTAAATGTCTAGAGAAACTCTTACTTTCTGTCTTTAGTAAGAAGTCTCACAAACACCAGGTTAAAGACCCACAGGTTTATTTGGAATCACGAGCTTTCAGAGTGCTGACTCATCTGGGGAAGGGGCAGCACTCCGAAAGTTCATAATTCCAAATTACCCGGTGTTGTGAGACTTCTTACTGTTCTTACCCCAGTGCAACACTGGCACCTCCACATCATATCTGTCTTTATATATCTAGCTAGCCATCTCTCAGACACTAGCATTTCCCTCCTTATCAATCTTTTAGTCATTTATATCATTTAACTACTCAATCTGAAACACAGGGGCAAGTAAACATAATTTGGTGAAATGTCTGTGAGCGAATGGTGATGTTTAGAAATGAGCTTGATTCCAGTCAATGGCCCACACCTGGTGCCGTCTGTCAGTCAATGAGAAGAGGACATTGGGGTTTCCAAACTTTCTGTCGATGTTTCAGAGAATCTGAGTGAGGGATTCCGCAGAGGACTGTAAGCACCCACGGAATGAGGGATATCATTGTCAGAAATAAAGCCTGCGTTCTCACCCTCAGTCATCGCTGCTTTGTCAAAGCCATCGAAGATCCCCATGGCTGAGAGTAATCAGTCCTGAGCACGGTGGAACCAGCGAGTGTTCGGTGGTGATATCGGAGAGGCTGGATCCTCGGGAACCTGAGCACGGTGGAACCAGCGAGTGTTTGGTGGTGATATCGGAGAGACTGGATCCTCAGGAACCTGAGCACAGTGGAACCAGCGAGTGTTCGGTGGTGATATCGGAGAGACTGGATCCTCGGGAACCTGAGCACGGTGGAACCAGCGAGTGTTCGGTGGTGATATCGGAGAGACTGGATCCTCGGGAACCTGAGCACGGTGGAACCAGCGAGTGTTCGGTGGTGATATCGGAGAGACTGGATCCTCGGGAACCTGAGCACGGTGGAACCAGCGAGTGTTCGGTGGTGATATCGGAGAGACTGGATCCTCGGGAACCTGAGCACGGTGGAACCAGCGAGTGTTCGGTGGTGATATCGGAGAGACTGGATCCTCAGGAACCTGAGCACGGTGGAACCAGTGAGTGTTCAGTGGTGATGTAAGACTGGGAATGGAGAGATACTAATGAACAGTCTAGTTGGAAGCATGAGTGGTGCAGGCTCGGAGGGGCCGAAGGGCCTGTCTCCTGTGCTGCATTGTTCTTTGTTCTCTGATGTTGGAGGGTCTGGATCCTCGGCGAACTGTGGTGGCTTCCTGGCAGATGAGGGCTCCTCGGGGCAAGGACCCTGTGCTTCCTTTTAGCTCCTGAGAGGAAGGTCAACAAGAAGTTACCTCAGGCCTTGTTGTCCCGCTCACTGTGCTGACTGAAACTGAAAAAGGGGAAGCCACGATGAAGAGAAGGGTGCGAGATCACAAGGGATGGAGCAATGAGGACAGGGTGTATCCCTGGGAAGACCTCTCGGAGCCAGTTCCCAGAGTGGTCGCTATCTCTATATTGCCAGCGGTGTTCTGGAACTCACCACTCTGCCCATTCTGTACACACACTGCAGCAACCAGCAGAGCTGGTGAAAGGCCGACTAGACCACCAGCAAACTCCAGATGAAGGTCTCAGCATAGACACAGGGCAAGACCGTTCAGTCCTCAAACCTGTTACTAGCCTTGCTCAATGTCCCAGGCAACAATAATAGAAGTAAAGAAGCAGGAGGAGGCCATTTGGCCCTTCGAGCCTGCTCCGCATTCATCTTGATCATGGCTGATCATCGAATTTGATATCCCGACTCCCCCCCTTCCCCCCCCATATCCCTCGATCTCTTTAGCCCCATGATCGATATCTAATTTCTCCTTGAAACCTATCAATCAGATTGAAAGCTGTAACTGACCCTCGAACTCTGACCCTGAAACTCTGGGGTTGTTGGGGTGGGGGGGCGGTGGGGGGGAGACAGGGGAGGTTTATGAGGGGGTGATCTTTCCTCCTTGCCGGCTGATGAGTGCAGCGAGCCCGAGAGGTGAAAGATCAGGTTCGCTCTCAGTTTCTCGCCTCTCGTGACCTTACCGGTGCCAACAACCTGGGGCGGGCACGAGGCCAATTTAAATATATTTTAAATCTAATTTGAATATTATTAGTGAGCCCCGGGCGCCATCGTCCCAGCCCGCTTGTCTGAATGGCCTCACCGGTGAAGGCCCTCACTGGCAAGGAGCTCCGCTGGTCCCCATCAATGGTGATGGCCTTGTCAATGGGACCAGAGGCTATTGAGGCCTGGTCTTGTTTCGCCTGCCTGTGGTGAGCCAGGTGGGCTTCTGCCACAGTCACCAATGGTTTCATGGTCACCGTTACCGAGGCTAGCTTTTAATTCCAGAATTTTGTTTCGTTCTGCGAGTTGAGCTTCCACCAGCTGTAGCCATGGTGGTGTTTGAACTCTTGACACAAAGCACTAGCCCGAGCCTCCAGACTAAGAAACATTTTCGCCTGACCGGTGTCTCCCCTCCCACCACCTCACACCACCACCGCAGGGTCCACTGCCACCATCCACATGATGGTGTGGGGGGGGCAGCAGGGGGCAAGTAGAAGCTCAGGCAAGGCAGTGGTGTAGTACTGTCATTTTACAGTGTGTTTATTAGTCGCAAATAAGGCTGACATTAACACTGCAGTGAAGTTACTGTGAAATTCCCCACAGTCGCCACACTCCGGCCCCTGTTCGGGTACACCGAGGGAGAATTTAGCACGGCCAAGGCACCCTAACCGGCACGTCTTTCAGACTGTGGGAGGAAACCCACGCAGACACGGGGAGAACGTACAGACTCAGCGCAGACAGTGACCCAAGCCGGGAATTGAACCCAGGTCCCAGGCGCTGTGCCACCGTGTTGCCCTTGTAGATGGCATTTGGCTCGGGGAGTCAGGAGGTGAGTTACTCACCACGGTATTCCCAGCCTCTGAGCTGCTCCTGTGGCCACTCTGTTTACGTGGCTAGTCCAATTGAGCTTCTGGTCAATGGTAACCCCAAGGATGTTGACAGTGGGGAATTGTGTGAGGTAGAGGGGCGATGGTTAGAGTGTCTCTTATTGGTGATGGGTGTTGCCTGGCATTTGTGTGGCGTGAATGTTACTTGTTATCCACCACCCCCCACACACTCTGCTCCCTCTCTGCTAAACTCTGCAGACACATTCAGTTCAGATCCCTTTCAAATTCTCCATTCAAATTGAATCTGATTCAAAGTGATTTGCAAAAGAAAACCCAGATAAGAAGGGGATTTTCACAGTAACTTCTTTGAAGTATGAACGTAAGCCTACCTGTGAATAATGAATAAACTTTACCCTCGATCTTTTTCCAGAGTGTTTGTAATCACTGCCTGGAGTGTGGTGGAGGCAGCTTCAATGGAGGCTTTATGGTGGGCATTAGATGATTATTGGAACCGAAACGGGGGGGAAAGGGTAGGGGAAATTCGAGACGCCCTTTTGGAGAACTGGTGCCGACACAGTGGGCAGAATGGCCTCCTCCTGCACCATACCACGCTCTCAGGCAATGCACTCCAGGCCCTTTCCTCAACTCAAAAGGTCCTGTGAAAGTATAAAATTGACTAAGTGTGAAGAGGGTGAGAGGGTACGAAAGCACGATATGATTCATTCTTCAATGCACCATTCTGATCCTGTGCAGATCAAAGTGCGTTTCTCTGGAATTTTCAGAAGTGGAATATTTATAATGTTTCGGTTATAGAAAGCCTGGCTCTGTAGATAGTCAATGACAGAGCAGCCCAGTCAGCTGACAGTGTGCTGTAAGTCCTTCAGGTAGAAGAAGCAGTCACGCTGTTTACTGGGCCACCTCACCAGTACTGGCTCAGTAGCAGCATGAGTGCCTGGCTTGCAGCAGCTGATGAGGGAACCAACAAGGAGGAGGAACCTACTCCACCCTGTCCCCACTAAGGCAGCGCGGTGGCACAGCGGTTAGCACTGCTGCCTCACAGCGCCAGGGACCCGGGTTCGAGTCCCGGCTCGGGTCACTGTCTGTGCGGAGTCTGCATGTCCTCCCCATGTCTGTGTGGGTTTCTTCCGTGTGCTCCGGTTTCATCAAAGACGTGCTGGTGAGGTGCATTGGCCGTGCTAAGTTCTCCCTCCGTGTACCCGAACAGGCACCAGAGTGTGGCAACTAGGGGATTTTCCCAGTAACTTCATTGCAGTGTTAATGCAGGCCTACTGGTGACACTAATAAATAAAGTAAGTAATCCACCCACTGTCTGTCTTTCTGCCCATGGCAGTGTTGGTAAAAGCCCAGAGTCCTTGTAGTGAGTGTTGAGAGGTATAGATAGGGTGGATTCTCGGAGGTTATTTCCCAGGGCTGAAATGGTCGCTACGAGAGGACACAGGTTTAAGGTGCTGGGGAGCAGGTACAGAGGAGATGTTAGGGGTAAGTTTTTCACTCAGAGGGTGGTGAGTGAGTGGAATCGGCTGCCGTTGGTGGTGGTGGAGGCGAACTCGCTGGGGTCTTTTAAAAGACTTCTGGATGAGTACATGGGATTTAATGGGATTGGGAGTTACAGATAGTTCTATGGATTGGTAGGTTTAGATGTGATCGGCGCAACTCATGGGCTGAAGGGCCTGTTTGTGCTGTAGTGTTCTATGTTCTATGTTCCTGTTTTCAGGTTGAGGGTACGCTTAGCTTGGTGCCAGAGAGTCAAAGACAAGGTCGAAGGATAGGTAACTATCTTCATTCAGAACACCAAGTGCATGATGTCCTTCAGACCCCTCCAAATCCACGTTTCCAGTGTGTGATCTCTCCGAGGAGAAACAGTTGCCTCGTTCTTAATCACAAGAAGGAAGCAATGGCCTGGTGGTATTATTGCCAGACTATTAATCCAGAAACTCAGCTAATGTTCTGAGTACCCGGGTTCGAATCCCGCCACGGGAGATGGTGGAATTTGAATTCAATAAAAGAATCTGAAGTTATGGATGACGGTGAAACTATTGTCGATTTTCGGAAAAACCCATCTGGTTCAGTAATGTCCTTAAGGGAAGGAAATCTGCCGTCCTTACCTGGTCTGGCCTACATGTGACTCCAGAGCCACAGCAATGTGGTTGACTCTCAACTGCCCTCCAAAGACAACTAGGGATGGGCAATAAATGCTGGCCCAGCCAGCAAAGCCCATGTCCCATGAATGAATAAAAAAAAATCAAGTGTTATTTTCCTTGGTGCTGATGTTAATGAGGGAGGGAGAGATTGGGCAATGTGCAGTGTTACAGGAGGTCTAAGCAGCACAACGCTGGGAGAAATATGTTCTGTTCCCAGACACATTCTCACCGGAACAAACTCACCTTGTGTGTGGCAATTCTTGAAGCATCTGATATTAATTAATATTTAACAAGCCAGCAGTTTAGCGTGAAGGTTAATTAGGCTCCAGGTTAAAGATTAAAAGGTGT
Organism: Carcharhinus amblyrhynchos; assembly: GCF_965287045.1. Classification (NCBI taxonomy): domain Eukaryota; kingdom Metazoa; phylum Chordata; class Chondrichthyes; order Carcharhiniformes; family Carcharhinidae; genus Carcharhinus; species Carcharhinus amblyrhynchos. The sequence continues at coordinate 126,509,787 of NC_137328.1, read as the reverse complement.
ATTTTGGTGCATGTCAGACTGAATGGGGAGAAACAGGGGACGATAGTTCTTAATGCCTAAACCCAGAGGTATATTTATGCACAGAAACCTTGACTCTTATCTCTCTTACCTGTGTGTCTAACATCTTCAATGCAGCAATACCAGTCAAGTCAACCACTTAGAACCAAAGAACAATGGTAAAGTTACAGAAAAGGAGACCAATCGGCCCATCTTGCCCATGCCAGCCCCCAAATGCCTTTTCTAATCTGGTAAATTCTACTTTCCCATCAGTCTCTGAGTAAATACATTGTTCCTGCATTCCTGATGTGATTTACTGTGTTTGTATCTCCTAATTCTCATCTCAAGTGCGAGCAGTATTGTTCTTTCAATTATTTAGCTCAGGGGGGGCATTGGCCCAGTGATATTATCACAAGACTATTAATCTAGAAACTCAGCTGCGGACCCGGGTTCGAATCTTGCCACGGGAGGGGGTGGAATTTGAATTCAGTAAAGATATCTGGGATTAAGAATCTACTGATGACCATGAAATCATTGCTGATTGTCGGAAAATCCCATCTGGTTCACTAATGTTCTCTAGGGAAGGAAATCTGCTGTCCTTACCCAGTCTGGCCTACACGTGACTCCAAATCCACAGCACTGTGGTTAGAGTCATAGGGGCTTATGGCATGGGAACAGGCCCTTCGGCCCAACTTGCCCATGCTGTCCTTATTTTTAATGACTAAGCTGCTCCCAATTGCCCAATTCTGGATGACTCCGGAGTTCCAGGGCGAATAGGGGTGGGCAATGAATGTTGGTCCAGCCAGCGATGTCCACATCATATCATTCCAGAGCAATGTGGGTGACTCTCAACTGCCCCCCCAAGGGTATCTAGACATGGGTAATAAATGCTGGCCAGCCTGTGACGCCCATGTCCCAGAAACGAATAAACAAAACATTGAGCTGCTGGAATTCTGAAGAGGAATGACGGCAGAGTGAGCTGAAGGTGACCCCCTCACATGGAACTAAACCTCAGCTCACTGACACACATCAGAAACAGCAAAGGCAGCGTGGAGCAGAGCCACACTGTGGAAACCTGCCTCCATGGGAATGTAGCAACGAGAGGAGGCCACTCTGCCCATTTAGCTGACATTGAGTTAGTCAAGTTTACTCTGTACTCCAGCTCCATTTGCCCACTATTATTCAACATGCCTTCATATTCTTCCCCAGTACACTAGTGATCTCAGTCGCGGAAACCTCAGTTACCCCCCCACCACCCGCCCCCGCCCCGCCACTCCCCTCCACCCCCCCCCCACCCCACTGCCCCCCGCTTTCCCCACTCACCCAACCCCGCTGGCACACCCCCACCCCACTGCCCCCCCCCACCTCCCCCCCCCACCACCAAACCCCACCCACACACCCCCACCCCGCCTCCCCTCCCACCAACCCCACCGGCACACCCCCACCCTCCCCCACTGCCCCGCCGGCACACCCCCACCCTCCCCCACTGCCCCGCCGGCACACCCCCACCCTCCCCCACTGCCCCGCCGGCACACCCCCACCCTCCCCCACTGCCCCTCCGGCACACCCCCACCCTCCCCCACTGCCCCGCCCCGGCACACCCCCACCCTCCCCCACTGCCCCGCCGGCACACCCCCACCCTCCCCCACTGCCCCGCCGGCACACCCCACCCTCCCCCACTGCCCCTCCGGCACACCCCCACCCTCCCCCACTGCCCCGCCGGCACACCCCCACCCTCCCCCACTGCCCTCCGGCACACCCCCACCCTCCCCCACTGCCCCTCCGGCACACCCCCACCCTCCCCCACTGCCCTGCCGGCACACCCCCACCTCCCCCACTGCCCCGCCGGCACACCCCCACCCCACTGCCCCCCCCCCACCTCCCCCCCCACCACCAAACCCCGCTGGCACACCCCCACCCCCGCCTCCCTCCCACCAACCCCGCCGGCACACCCCCACCCTCCCCCACTGCCCCGCCGGCACACCCCCACCCTCCCCCACTGCCCCGCCAGGCTCCGTGATCCTCAGTGAGATCTGCAGTTTCCAGACAGCTTTGAGACAAAGAATTCTGAGTCCACAAACAACTTCCTGATTTCATTCCATCTCGGCCTGTCTCCAACGTTAATGTTACCAGAGGGAGCAGTTTCTCTGGTCAATGCTTTAGTTAAAGCAAACTCTGAAGAAAATGCTCGACTGAACCAGAGTCTTCAGGCTTAGAATCGCAGCATCGTTACAGGACAGAAAGTGGCCATTCAGCCCATCAAATCTGTGTCAGCTGTCTATGGAGCAACCCAGTCACCCCTACTCCCCATTCTCTCCCCGAATTCCTGCGGGATTATTTCCTTCCAATGTCCATCCACCTTCCTTCTGGAATCATTCAGTGTGTCCCAGCACAGACTGTGAGTTCCAGCTCATTCCCACTCGCTGTGTAAACTGGCTCTTCCTCACATTCCTCCCGTTCCTGCATCTCTTCCCAAATCCTCCAGTCCCTGACCCCTAATCCTTATACCATCAGCCAATGGGTAGAGCCCTTCTTTGTCCATCTTATCTAAACCTGTCACAATGTTGGCCGCCTCGATCAGATCTCCCCTCGATCCCCGCTGCTCCAAGGAGAACAATCCCAGCTCCTCCTGTCCAATCTGGTAATCAAAATCCCTCCATCTCTGGGACCATTCTGGTAAATCTCCCCCCAAAACCCTCTCAAAGAGCTTCACAGCCATCCTAAAGTGTTCAGACCAAAACTGGACACAAATTTACAACAATCTTCAGTCAGAATTGCCAAGTGGATGATCCATTCTGGCCTCCTCTTGTCATTGAGTTTAAAAATTGCTAAGTCACGTTGCAGCTTTATAGAACCTTAGTGAGGCCACACTTGGAATATGGTGTTCAATTCTGGTCACCACACTACCAGAAGGATGTGGAGGCTTTGGAGAGGGTACAGAAAAGATTTACCAGGATGTTGCCTGGTATGGAGGGCATTAGCTATGAGGAGAGGTTGGAGAAACTTGGTTTGTTCTCACTGGAGCGACGGAGGTTGAGGGGAGACCTGATAGAAATCTACAAGATTCTGAGAGGCACGGACAGAGTGGATAGTCAGAAGCTTTTTCCCAGGGTGGAAGAGTCAATTACTGGGGGCACAGGTTTAAGGTACAAGAGGCAAGATTTAAAGGAGATGTACAAGGCAAGTATTTTACTCAGAGGGTGGTGGGTACCTGGAACTCACTGCCGGGGGAGGGAGTGGAAGCAGATACGATAGTGAGGTTTAAGGAGCATCTGGGTAAATACATGAATAGGATGGGAATAGAGGGATATGATCCCCGGAAGGGTAGGAGGTTTTAGTTCAGTCGGGCAGCATGGTCGGTGCAGGCTTGGAGGGCCGAAGGGCCTGTTCCTGTGCTGGAATTTTCTTTGTTCTTTGCCATTACAGCCTTGGTTCAAATGTGGACAAAAGAGCTGAATTCTAGAAGTGAGGTGAGAGTGACTGCCCTTGACATCAAAGCCACATTGGACCGAATGTGGTTTCAGAGCCCGAGCAAATCCGGAATCATTGGGAATCAAGGGGAAAGCTCTCCACTGGTCGGAGTCATACCTGGTACGTAGGGAAGGTGCTTGTGGTTGTGGAGGGTCAGTCATCTCAGCTCCAGGACATCACTGCAGGAGTCTCTCAGGGGAGTGTCCAAGACCCAACTACCTTCATCAATGACCTTCCCTCCCTTGGGATGGGGTCCTCATGGCTGGACTTCTCCTTATTACCCTGAAAAACATAGAACCCAAAGTTAGCAGGGTGATTTCAGCCACCTTTCTGGTAAAAAAGAATCTTAGTCTCACTAAAACCCATGGCCCTTTCTACAGCAGAGATTGCTCTTAGTTAATTTCAGAAGCCGAAGGGGTTATCAGATCTCTTTGAAGTGTTTTGAGTGACAGGATCGATCAGTTTCACCAGGGAGGCCCCCTTGCTTTCTCTCAAAGCTGCAGCTGCTCTGGAACCTCTTAAATCTGCCTTGATTGAAATGCACATTCTGGGGAGACCTCCCTTTAGAACCTGAATGAGCCTCAGCAGCTCTGAACCCTCTCAGAACTGATTTCATTGTCAGCTCCAGAGCAGGGCAAAGGGGAGGTTAGCCAAGGTCTGTTTATGCAAGAAACATAGAATCTTCGAAAGGTGGAATCCCTACAGTGTCAAAGAAGGCCATTCTGCCCAGCGAGCCTGCACTGACTGTAATTATTCACTGCTAAATGCTTCTCTGACTGATAGCTCCAGGAGAGATTGTTGATGCAATCGCTTCACGCTCTGTTAACCCTGACCCACTTCCTCCCTTCACCACACCTCTTCTGTCTGGCCCCATTTTTTCACACTGTATTTATTGAGTTTCTGATTCTTCCTGACAGTCAGGAGGTGCTTTCTAACACTGGTATCTTGGCCTGCAAAGCTTCTCACTGAAGCAATCAGCTTCACAGTAAGGGGTTTTTTTTCACTCAGTGTTTATTTTTTAGCTCTGTCAAACTTTAGGATTGGATGGAAACAGAGAAACATAGAAGATGGGAGCAGGAGGAGGCCATTTGGCCCTTCGAGCCTGCCCTGCAGTTACTACGATCATGGCTGATCGTCCAACTCAATAGCCTAATCCTGCTTTCTCCCCATAACTTTTGATCCCATTCGCCCCAAGTGCTCTATCCAGCCACCTCTTGAATATATTCAATGTTTTGGCATCAACTCCTTCCTGTGGGAATGAATTCCACAGGCTCACCACTCTTTGGGTGAAGAAATGTCTCCTCATCTCTGTCCTGAATGATCTACCCTGAATCCTCAGACTGTGACCCCTGGTTCTGGACTCTCCCCACCATTGGGAACATCCTCCCTGCATCTACCCTGTCTAGTCCTGTTAGAATTTTATAAATCTCTATGAGATCCCCCTCATTCATCTGAACTCCAGCGAAAACAATCCTAACCTCATCAATCTCTCCTCGTACATCAGTCCCTCCCCCGGAATCAGCCTGGTAAACCTTCGCTGCACTCCCTCGAGAGGCAAGAACATCCTTCCTCAGAAAAGAAGGACTCTCACAGGAGACCAAAACTGCACACAGGGTCTCACTAAGGCCCCTGTATAATTGCAACAACACATCCCTGTTCCTGTACTCGAAACCTCTCACAATGAAGGCCAACAGACCATTTACCTTCTTTACTGCCTGCTGTACCTGCACACTTACCTTCAGTGACTGTTGCACAAGGACACCCAGATCCCTCTGCACACTCCCCTCTCCCAATTCACAACCATTCAGGTAGTAATCTGCTGCCTTGTTTTTCCTTCCAAAGCGAATAACCTCACATTTATCCAAATTATCCTGCATCTGCCATTGATTAATCCACTCACCCAACCTATCCAGATCATTCTGAAGGATCTCTGTATCCTCGTCACAGTTCACCCTCCCACCCAACTTGGTATTATCTGCAAACTTTGAGATGTTACATTTCGTTCCTTCATCCAAATCATTAATATATATTGTGAATAACTGGGGTCCCAGCACCGATCCCTGTGGCACCCCCACTAGTTACTGCCTGCCCATTTGAAAAGCACCCATTAATTCCTACTCCTTGTTTCTTCTCTGCCAACCAGTTTTCTGTCCATCTCAACACACTTCTATCAACCCCGTGTGTTTTAATCTTGCATAATAATCTCTTGTGCGGGACTTTGTCAAACACTTTCTGAAAGTCCAAATATATCACATTGACTGGTTCCCCCTTGTCAACTCTATTAGTTACATCTTCAAAGAATTCCAGCAGATTTACCAAGCATGATTTTCCCCTTTATAAATCCGTGCTGACTCTGTCTGATCCTGCCACTGCTTTCTAAAATTTCTCCTATAAAATCCTCGATAATGGATTCGAGAATTTTCCCCACCACCGGAGTTTAAATCTTTCAGATTGAGGAGAATGTCGGAAGTACACAAAATAATGCGAGGCCTGACAGAGTGGAAAGGGAAGGACCTATTTCTAAAAGTAAAGAGTCACCGGGAGGCATAGATTAAAAGTGATAAGCTGGAAGGTTAAAGGGGAGTTGACGGGAAATTATTTTAACCAGAGAGTGGGGGAGGATGTGGGGAGAGTGAGGGAAAGAGGAGGTGGGAGTGATAGAGGCAGAAACCTAAAGCATGCAGTGTGTGGTTATCCATTCGAGATACCATGAGTTATAGGCCACTGCCAAGGGCTGAGAAATGAATCTCTTTTAGCTGGCAGACATCTGTAGGGCCTAATGGCCATCTTTTTTTCATTTTCAAATAATGTTCAAATGTTAAAAGTTAAGCTGCTTCATTTTGTTCAATATTTAAACTGTGTTATTAAATAAAGTTTAAATAAAAGATCCCTAATTTGTCAGTGGAATAATGCCTGGAGAGAAACATCCTATCCTCATATTGATGCCAAAATAAAGACATTGGGGTTTGGTCTGGATTCTCAAGATAATTTAGGGTTTGGATCCCAGCATGCGATGAACTAAATTTTTGGGAAACAGTTCAGTTAGAGGCTTCAATGATTTTTTTCTGGATTCTTGTTGCAATAGAGACTGTCAGTGGTAAATCCACAACTCCCAAAGATTGGCCTGATAAAAGATCTAAGATTAGAGCAGCATGGAGGCACAATGGTTAACACCTCTCCTTCACAGCGCTATGGGTCTAGGTTTGATTGCCGGGTCTCTGTCTGTGTGGAGTTTGCACATTCTCCCCATGTCTGCATCCAAAGATGTGCGGGTTAGGTTGATTGGCCATGATAAATTGCCCCTTAGTGTTAGAGGGCGAACAGGGTAGAAAAATGGCATTATGGGATAGAGCCTGGGTCAGTGCAGGCTCGATGGGCCGAATGGCCTTGTAGGGATTCTATGAAGTGCTTCCTCCGTTAATGGCGGACTCGGGTTACTCTTCCTTCAGTTATTCAGAGAGAAGGAAAAGCAGGAAGTGTTCTTGAATGTCAGCGGAACAGCTGATTCAGGAGCCTCTCAGGCCTGGTGTGTTTGGCCCCGTGTGATTCACACGTGGACATGTTTATCAGGCTTAAAGATGCTGTATTCCACTTCATTAACGCTGCCAGTGTCAACGGCAATTCACTCAGGAGAATCACAGGCTTAAAATGTCTGCACTATGTCTGAACTTCTGGTAAGTTCTGTGGCATCTATTTACTTCTCGCTGGTCTTTCTTCATTCGTTCAGAGATGTGGGTGTCGCTGGCTGGGCCGAAATTTATCACCCAGCCCTAACTGCCCTAGAACTGAATGGCTTGCTCTGTCATTTCACCCACATTGCTGTGGATCTGGAGGCACAGGTAGGCCAGACCGGGTAAGGATGGCAGATTCCCTTCCCTACGGGACACTAGTAAACCAGATGGGTTTTTCCGATAATGGTTTCAGGGTCATCAGTAGATCCTGAATTCCTGATATTTTTACTGAATTCAAATTCCACCATATGTCGTGATGGGATTCGAACCCGGGCCCCCAGAACATTAGCTGAGTTTCAGGATTAACAGCCTGGCGATAATACCACTAGACCATCGCCTCCTCTCAATGGTGTAGACGGATGGTACACAGGGTTGTTAGTTTGTGTCGGTGGTGGAGGGAGTGAGTGTTGGAGATGGTGGATTGGGTAATGATTAAAGGTGTTTTGTCCGGGATGATGTGGAACCTCTTGCTGTTGTGTGTCTATCCGTACAGACGTTCTGTTCCCACCCCTCCACCCCACCGCTCTCCAGCAACAATGAAAAATGTTTCATTATTTGATCCCGCGGTTTAACAACATGGGGACACAATAATCGATACAGCCGTTTATCTCCAAACCGACACACCTCCTTACATTCCAGTTGCTGATTGAGTTTTGTACTTGCCCCATCAACCGACCCCCTGCCCCCCCCACAGCATCCAACCTCCCCCTGCAAACCTGCCCCCCCCCCTCAGCCCCCAACCCACCACCGGCCTTCCTCCTCCCCACCGATCCTGTCTACAGAGCGGCAGCGGGAACGCACCCCCCCCCCCCCACACCCCAGACCCCACCGATTGTGCCTCCTGCCAAGCCCCGCCACATTGGGCACCCCCCCCCGCCCCCCTTTGACACTGTTTGATGTCTGGTAGACAGTGCCCCCTGGGTATTGCCATTTTGCCCCCTGGGTATTGCTGGGAGCACAGGCTGGCACTGACAGGGTGCCCTTGCCCAGGGGGCATCACCCCCTCCGCTGCCCGACCCTCTGGGGGGGGGGGGGGGGGGTGGTTCCCGAATGCACCCCCTTCACTCCAGCGGGGTCGGGTCACCATCTCCCCAAAAGTAAGGAGCTAATTCAATCTCCGCTGGAGTGGAACACTCTGACAGGTTGGGGTGGAGGGAAGGGGGGGGGGGAGACAGTGTCGGAAATCTGGCTCTGGGACAGACGCTCGTGGTCGCATGCCCCAGCCTGGACCCCGATAGTCTGCTCCCGCTGAAATCCCCGGCCCACTGTGCAGCGGGATGGGAGAATCGCCCCCACAATCATCACACTTCCAAAAAACTCTTCAATTGATTTGGGACGTCCTGGGGATAAGACCGGCGCTACCTAAAAGCAATTCTCCCTGCCTCTTTCTCTCTCTTAACCAGTTTGTTCCTTTGATTATCTAATAACTAGCCAAGCTGCACTTTTTATGTCTTTATTGCCTCACTCAGTGCAATCTCACCAAGAGATTCCTCCCCCACTCCTCCTCCAGAGCTGGTGAGTCACAGAGGTTTACAGCATGGAAACAGGCCATTCGGCCCAACTTGTCCATGCCGCCCTTTCTTTTTAACCACTAAACTAATCCCAACTGCCCACTTTAAGCCCATATCCCTCTATACCCACCAAACCCGTGTAACTATCTAAATGCTTTCTAAAAGACAAAATTGTACCCGCCTCTACTACTGCCTCTGGCAGCTTGTTCCAGACACTCACCACCCTCTGTGTGAAAAAATTACCCCTCTGGACACTTTTGTATCTCTCCCCTCTCACCTTAAACCTGTGCCCTCCAGTTTTAGACTCCCCTACCTTTGGGAAAAGATATTGACTATCTAGCTGATCTGTGTCCCTCATTATTTTATAGACCTCTATAAGATCACCCCTCAGCCTCCTACGCTCCAGAGAAGATAATGCTTGTTTCCTGTGCTGTATTGTTCTTTGTTCTTTGGGACACTTCCTGAATGTGTGGTCAGCTAGGACACAGGCAGGGTCCAGAACTCCCCACGTGACCAGCCACACATCTCACTCAGCGGTCCTCCCCTTCAGTGTGAGACCAACAACTTCGACTATGGAAAATCCTCGGACGGACACAAAGGAGCGGAGGTTCCTGTTTCACTCGCCACGGGAATCCTAGCGGGCAGGCGATAGGGTGGGATTTTACAGCCTTGCTCGACCTGAAACCATAAAATCCCGTCTAAGGTCACCGGACTTCGCCCCTCGCCCACGCCGATTCTCGTGGCAGGCCGGGAGGTAAAATCCCAGCCGTAATGTCCAAGAAAAGCAGGCGAGATGTTAATGAAGGAGTTTAAATAGTGAGGGACAACTAGCAGGAGCGCAGGGTCCTGCTGCCGTTCACCCAGACAGGCTGAGACGTGGACAAACTGCAGAGCGCAGCTCCGTCTGCAACAAGAGAGCCAGGAAGTTGAGCGGGGACAGCTGGTAAACATTATAATACCCACTATTCAGAGAAGAACAGGGGGGACACTGTGATATGTGTCTGTGTGCCGTTTTAATGTGAGGGCATCCAGCAGAGCAAGGGTTAAAGTGAGACTGCAGGATGTATAGAGTCACATGGTGAGGTACGGTAGAGGCGCAGTTTCAAAATAGAACTCTATAAATAAATAAGCAGTTTAATTGCACGGAGCAGCACTGGGCAGCACTTCCTCGGAAATGTACATGGTTAAAGGCTTGTAATAAATGGCTGATGCAAGCGTGACAATCTCCTCACGGGCTCACTTCCTCAACAGTGATTTACAACATTACACCAGCACCAATCTTTATCTGACTACTTCGGGGAGGCGGGGGTTTGGGGGGGGGGGAGTGGGAGAGGCGGGGGGGTGCGGCTCCCGCTTACCTTTCTGCAGCAATGAACAAACTCGGTTCCAAGGAGATAATATTGGCCAACAGTGTGCCAGGCAGCAACACTTGGTGACTCCCTAGTGTCTAATTGTGCTGACCACATTTCACTCGCAACAATGATTCAGCAATCTGTGGCTGAAACACACCTCCAAATGTTTGCCAAATATGTTTTCAAAATGACTGGGTGTCTGATAGAACATAAACACACACTCGGAGGGGCTGACACCGGATTGGCAGGCTGGGATAGGTGGATTGTGCAAGGGTTGCAGCACAGAATGAGGTCTATTAGCTCCGTGCTAGCAAATTTAACTCAGCCTCTCCCATTCCCATTGCCCCGCAAATGTTTCCACTGCAGATCCGATTCCCTTTTGGAAGGTCCGATTGAATCTGTTTCTGGGTTTCAACTCCATTTCCCGCCCATTCCCCAAATTCCTTTATTCCGGGGAGACCAGAAACCAGTCTCTCCGGCCTTAAATATATTCAACAATGGAGCCCCCACAATGCGCTGGAGGAGAGATGGTTCTAAAGATTCACAACCCTCTGAGTGAAGAAATGTCTCCTCATCTGAGTCCCAAATAATCGGCCCCTTATCCTGAGACGGTGCCCCGGGTTTTAGATTCCCCGACCAGTGGGGACAATCTCTCAGTGTCCCACCCTGTCAAACCCCTTCACCTTGCACTCACCAGGGCAAAGGCGAGAATGCCAAAGTTCAAACCATCACAACAATTCCCACTGCAGGAGAGTGCCGTGACTGGGTGATATGGGGCGTGACGGTGTCACAGTGGGTTAGCACTGCCGCTTCACAGCGCCGGGGACTAGGGGTTCGATTCCCGGCTTGGGTCACTGTCTGTCTGTGTGGAGTTTGCACGTTCCCCCCGTGTCTGCGTGGGTTTCCTCCGGGTGCTCCGGTTTCCTCCCACAGTCCGAAAGACGTGCTGGTTAAATTCTCCCTCGGTGTACCCAAGCAGGCGCTGGAGCGCGGCGACGGGGAGATTTTCACAGTAACTTCATTGCAGTGTTAATGTAAACCTTACTTGTGATACGAGTAAATAAATAAATGACTGTTCAAAATGGGAAAATTTAAAAGTTTATTCAGTAGTCGCAAGTAGGCTTACATTAACACTGCAATGAAGTTACTGTGAAATTCCCCTAGTCGCCACACTCTGGTGCCTGTTTGGATCAATGCACCCTCACCGGCACGTCTTTCAGACAGTGGGAGGAAACTGGAACATCCAGAGGAAACCTGGTGTTAGTTCCATGAGAGAGGGAAGGAAGACTCAAAACCCGTGACAGGAAGCCACAACTGGTGTGCTGGGGGATGTGTTTTCCCCCAGTTTATCAATCAGGAAATCTTTACACAAACTCATGTTCACTTTCCCCTCTCGCCATGCCTCACAGAGCGAGTGAGTGAGTGGAAGCAGCTGTGAAAGTGAAGAGAATGTTCCATTTGCGCATGAAATCAAACACGGCCAGATATTCCGAGAAATAAATATTTTACCCTCAAATCTGAAAGTGCAAACACGGGGAGAACGGTAGTGACCCAAGCCGGGAATCGAACCTGGCTCCCTGGTGCTGTGAGGCAGCACTGTGAAGGGAAGGAGTCACGCAGGCTTAGAGCACGTGGGAAATGACTTTGTACTTCCAAAAGAGGAAGAGGAAGCGCGTGGTGCTGGATTCGGGGCGAAGGTTCTGGAAGAAGGGGGGAGGTTGCCAGGAGAGTAGACACAACAGTCACAGCAGGGTAAAGGGAGAAGTGGGTTTGTGCCAGAGAGAGGGAATAGGGCAGGGAATTGTGAGATTAACCTGCAGCAGGAAGCATCCCATGTGTGAGGAAGGAGGCAAAATCTGGTGTTAGTTCCATGAGAGAGGGAAGGAAGACTCAAAACCCGTGAGAGGAAGTCACAACTGGTGTGCTGGGGGATGTGTTTTCCCCCAGTTTATCAATCAGGAAATCTTTACACAAACTCATGTTCACTTTCCCCTCTCGCCATGCCTCACGGAGCGAGTGAGTGAGTGGAAGCAGCTGTGAAAGTGAAGAGAATACTCCATTTTCATATGAAATCAAACACGGTCACACATTCCGAGAAGCTTATCGTTAATCCTCGAACCTGCAAATGCAGAGGCCCCACACTCTGAGGTTTGGTGATCATCGATAACTAGTGTCGTCACTCAAGTGTGTGACACACGGTTCGTCACCAGAAAAGAAAAATCCCCTTCATTGTTCTCCAAAACTGTGGCCTTTCCACCCGGCAGAGGTGTCAGACTGGACTGCTGGTTAGTGTCAGCACAGCAGAGCCCTCAGTGTCTGGATTAATATTAACAGGCAGAGGTGCCCAGGTTTTGAATATGATGGTCCAGCCCTGTACCAGGTCAGCAAAACCACCTTCTTAATGCACAGCGAGACAGCCGTTGAAGGTTATTGGCTGTTTTGCAAGCTGCAAAGACAATTTCGGACATTTGTTTACATGGAACCCACAAAGTGAACAGTGGCTATTTCCATATCTCAGGATGATGTGGCTCGTAACTTACAACACCAACACTTATCACTCATGATAAAGACAAGGCAGTCCATCTCTAGAATACAACTAATGTCTTGCTAAGCTATTTCAGAGAGTCACAGACACAACCCCCCTGTAAATACAGTCCACTCCCCTCCGGGGACCAGCCCCTGTAAATACTGACACACTCCCCGGGGACTCCCTGTAAATACTGACACATTCCCTGGGGACCAGCCCCTGTAAATACTGACACACTCCCCGGGGACCCCCTGTAAATACTGACACACTCCCCAGGGACCCCCCTGTAAATACTGACACACTCCCCAGGGACCCCCCTGTAAATACTGACACATTCCCGCCCCGGGGACCCCCCTGTAAATACTGACACACTCCCCAGGGACCCCCCTGTAAATACTGACACACTCCCCCGGGGACCCCCTGTAAATACTGACACACTCCCCGGGGACCCCCTGTAAATACTGACACACTCCCCCGGGGACCCCCTGTAAATACTGACACACTCCCCGGGGACCCCCTGTAAATACTGACACACTCCCCGGGGACCCCCTGTAAATACTGACACACTCCCCGGGGACCCCCTGTAAATACTGACACACTCCCCAGGGACCCCCCTGTAAATACTGACACACTCCCCCCGGGGACCCCCTGTAAATACTGACACACTCCCCGGGGACCCCCTGTAAATACTGACACATTCCCCCCCCAGGGACCCCCCTGTAAATACTGACACACTCCTCGGGGACCCCCTGTAAATACTGACACGCTCCCCCGGGGACCCCCTGTAAATACTGACACATTCCCCCCCCAGGGACCCCCCTGTAAATACTGACACACTCCTCGGGGACCCCCTGTAAATACTGACACGCTCCCCCGGGACCCCCTGTAAATACTGACACACTCCCTGGGGACCTCCCTGTAAATACTGACACGCTCCCCCGGGACCCCCCTGTAAATACTGACACACTCCTCGGGGACCCCCTGTAAATACTGACACGCTCCCCAGGGACCCCCTGTAAATACTGACACACTCCCCGGGGACCCCCTGTAAATACTGACACGCTCCCCCGGGACCCCCTGTAAATACTGACACGCTCCCCCGGGACCCCCTGTAAATACTGACACACTCCCCGGGGACCCCCTGTAAATACTGACACGCTCCCCCCTCCCCCCCACCGCCCGGGCACCCCATGTCAATACTGACATTAGGCCAGCATTTATTCCCCATCCCTAATTGTCCCTTGACAAGGTGGTGCTGAGCTGCCTACTTGAACCGTTGCAGTCCCTGTGGTGTAGGTACACCCACAGTGCTGTTAGGGAGGGGGTTCCAGGACTCTGTCCCAGCGACAGTGAAGGAACAATGATATATTTCCAGGTTGGTGACTGACTTGCGGGGTGAAATACAGGCCCTTCGAGCCTGCTCCACCATTCATTATGATCATGACTCACCATCAAATTCAATATCCTGATTCTCCCCACCCCCTCCCGCCAACCCCCTCCATATCCCTTGATCTCCTTTACCCCAGTATTGTGTGTAGTTTTGGTCTCCTTATCTGAGGAAGGATGTCCTTGCTATCGAGGGAAGCGAAGGTTTACCCAGGCTGATTCCTGGGACGGCAGGACTGTCATATGGGGAGAGATTAATTCGGTTAGGATTATATTCACTGGAGTTTAGAAGATTGAGAGGGGATCTGATAGAAACTTATAAAATTCACACAGGGTTAGACAGGGTAGATTCAGAAAGAATGTTCCCGATGGTGGGGGAGTCCAGAACTGGGGGTCAGAGTTTGAGGATAAGGGGTAAACCTTTTAGAACTGAGGTGAGGGGAAATTTCTTCACCCAGAGGGTGGGGAATGTGTGGAATTCACTCCCACAGAAAGTAGTTGAGGCCAAAATGTCTGATTTCAAGAAGAAATTAGATATAGTTCTTGGAGCTAAAAGGGATCGGGGGTTGAGGGGAGGAAAGGGGAGGGATCAGGATATTGAATTGGATGATCAGTCATAATCATAATGAATGGTGGAGCAGGCTCGAAGGGCTGAATGGCCTCTCCTGGTTCTAGTTTCTATGTTTCTACAATATCCAGGCTCGGGCTGACAAATGACAAGTAACATTCATAGAGTTATAGAGTCATAGAGGATTACAGCAGGGAAACAGGCCCTTCGGCCCAACCTGTCCATGCCGCCCTTTTTTTAAAAGCCCCTAAGTTAGTCCCAATTGCCCGCATTTGGCCCATATCCCTCTATACCCATCGTACCCATGTAACTGTCTAAATGCTTTTAAAAAAACAACATTGTACCCGCCTCTAAAACTACTTCTGGCAGCTTGTTCCAGACACTCACCACCCTCTGTGTGAAAAAATTGCCCCTCTGGACCCTTTCATATCTCTCCCCTCTCACCTTAAACCTATGCCCTCTAGTTTTAAACTCCCTGATTTTTGAGAAAAGATATTGACTATCTAGCTGATCTGTGCCCCTCATTATTTTATAGACCTCTATAATATCACCCCTCAGCCTCCTACGCTCCAAAGAAAAAAGTCCCAGTCTATCCAGACTCTCCTTATAACTCAAACCATCACGTCCCAGTAGCATCCTAGTAAATCTTTTCTGCACTCTTTCTAGTTTAATAATATCCTTTCTATATAATAGGGTGACCAGAACTGTGCACAGTATTCCAAGTGTGGCCTTATTAAGCTCTTGTACAACTTCAACAAGACGTCCCAGCACACAATGACAATCTCTAACATGTGATAGCCCAACTATCTCCCCTTGACATTCAGTGGTGTCACCGTCACTGAATCACCCACAGTCAACATCCTGGGGGTTACCATCGACCAGAATCTGATCTGGAGTTGCTATACAAATACTGTGGTTACCAGAGCAGATTGGAGGCTGGGAATCCTGCAGTTAGTAACTCACCTCCTCACTCGCCAAAGCCTATCCACCATCTACAAGGCACAAGTCAGGAGTGTGATGGAATACTCTCCACTTGCCTGGATGGGTGCAGCTCCAACAACACTCAAGAAACTCAACACCATCCAGGACAAAGCAGTTCCTTTGACAGCACCTTCCAAACCCACAGTCACTACCATCTAGAAGAGAAGAGCAACAGAAACCTGGGAAAACCATCACCTGGAGGTTCCCCTCCAAGCTACTCACCGTCCTGATTCGGAAATATATCACCGTTCCTTCACTGTCACTGGGTCAAACTCTTGAAACTCCCTCCCTAACAGCACGGTGGATGTACCTACCTCACATGGACTGCAGCTGCTCAAGAAGGCAGCTCACCACCACCTTCTCAAGGGGCAATTAGGGATGGGCAATAAATGCTGGTCCAGCCAGCAATACCCATGTCCCGGGAAAGAATTTTAAAAAGTGTCTGAGTGCAAGGGAGTTTGACGGGAGACATGATTTGATTTATTATTGTCACATGTGTTAATATACAGTGAAAAGTATTATTTCTTGCGTTCTATATAGACAAAGCATAATGTTCATAGAGAAGGAAAGGAGAGTGTGCAGAATGTGGTGTTACAGTCATAGCTAGGGTGTAGAGAAAGATCAACTTAATGCGAGGTAGGTCCATTCAAAAGTCTGACAGCAGCAGGGAAGAAGCTGTTCCTGAGTCGGTTGGTACGTGACCTCAGACTTCTGTATCTTTTTCCCAACGGAAGAGAGAATGCCCGGGGTGCGTGGGGTCCTTTATTGACCTGGTTGCTTTTCCAGAGGCAGTGGGAAGTGTAGACAGAGTCAGTGGATGGGAGGCTGGTTTGTGTGATGGATTGGGCTACATTCACGACTGTTTGTAGTTCCTTGTGGTTTTGGGCAGAGCAGGAGCCCAGACCAAGTTGTGATCCAACCAGAAAGAATGCTTTCTATGGGGCATCTGTAAAAGTTGTAGCGGACATGCCAAATTTCCTTAATCTTCTGAGAAAGTAGAGGTGTTGGTCCACTGACTCCAAGCAGCCCTGGAGGAGATTATCTGACCCTCAGACCAACATTGCACGGCTCTCTTTGATGGGTTCTCCCACTTTCAGTTGGGAAAAGTTGTGCTGAAGCATCAGGCAATGCAAAATAAACATTGAAATGGAAATGCTTGTTCTTATTTCTGGGAACACATAAGATGGGAACATGCGTGAAAAGTGGCATCAGATAAAACCTCTTATGTTCCAACCAGTGACAAGCTGCTAGTGGGTCTGACAAAGATTGGTGCATTGTGGGAGACTGCCGACACTACATTTCCTGAAACTCACCTCAAACCCACAATGCCAGAGTGCTGTTTACACAGCGGGAACCAACACATTAACACACCACAGCACCTACTCCCATTCACACACAGTCCAAATCTCAGAAATAATGCAGCACAGAACACCGCAGTCAACCACCCAGCACTCAAATATCCACATACAACTGTATATTCACAGCAACAGATACAGAGTAAAGCTCCCTCTACACTGTCCCCCATCAAACACTCCCAGGACAGGTACAGCACGGGGTTAGATACAGAGTAAAGCTCCCTCTACACTGTCCCCCATCAAACACTCCCAGGACAGGTACAGCACGGGGTTAGATACAGAGTAAAGCTCCCTCTACACTGTCCCCGACCAAACACTCCCAGGACAGGTACAGCACGGGGTTAGATACAGAGTAAAGCTCCCTCTATACTGTCCCCCATCAAACACTCCCAGGACAGGTACAGCACGGGGTTAGATACAGAGTAAAGCTCCCTCTACACTGTCCCCCCATCAAACACTCCCAGGACAGGTACAGCACGGGGTTAGATACAGAGTAAAGCTCCCTCTACACTGTCCCCCCATCAAACACTCCCAGGACAGGTACAGCACGGGGTTAGATACAGAGTACAGCTCCCCCTGCTGTGTGTTGTGCCTAGTCTGGATTAGTAGTAAGGTATAAATATGGTTTTTGCATTACAACAATAGTCTATTTTGCATCATACAATCAAATGTTTAAAATTATACAGGAATGGATGAGAGTGTGGAAACAGAATACTGTGTGAACTTAGGACACAGAGAGTGGAGGCAGTGTGTCCATTCTGTGTGGGTCTGGGACACTCGGGGCAGTGTGTCCATTCTGTGTGGGTCTGGGACGCTCGGGGCAGTGTGCCCATTCTGTGTGGGTCTGGGACACTCGGGGCAGTGTGTCCATTCTGTGTGGGTCTGGGACACTCGGGACAGTGTGTCCATTCTGTGTGGGTCTGGGACACTCGGGGCAGTGTGTCCATTCTGTGTGGGTCTGGGACACTCGGGGCAGTATGTCCATCCTGTGTGGGTCTGGCATTGGGGGGGCAGTGTGTCCATTCTGTGTGGGTCTGGGACACTCGGGACAGTGTGTCCATTCTGTGTGGGTCTGGGACACTCGGGGCAGTGTGTCCATTCTGTGTGGGTCTGGGACACTCGGGGCAGTGTGTCCATCCTGTGTGGGTCTGGGACACTCGGGGCAGTGTGTCCATTCTGTGTGGGTCTGGGACACTCGGGACAGTGTGTCCATTCTGTGTGGGTCTGGGACACTCGGGGCAGTGTGTCCATTCTGTGTGGGTCTGGGACGTGGAGGAGTGTGACCATTCTCGAACATAGAAGATAGAAAAACTACAGCACAAACAGGCCCTTTGGCCCACAAGTTGCACCGATCATATCTACCTACTAGGCTTATCTATAACCCTCAATCCTATTAAGTCCCATGTACTCACCCAGAAGTCTCTTAAAAGACCCCAGCGAGTTCGCCTCCACCACCACCGACAGCAGCCGATTCCACTCACTCACCACCCTCTGAGTGAAAAATCTACTCCTAACATCTCCTCTGTACCTGCTCCCCAGCTCCTTAAACCTGTGTCCTCTCATAGCGACCATTTCAGCCCTGGGAAATAGCCTCTGAGAATCCACCCTATTTATACCTCTCAACATCTTACAAACCTCTATCAGGTCGCCTCTCAACCTTCGTCTCTCCAGGGAGAAGAGTCCCAGCTCCCTCAACCTATCCTCATAAGGCATGCCTCCCAATCCAGGCAACATCCTTGTAAATCTCCTCTGCACCCTCTCAATAGCTTCCACATCCTTCCTGTAGTGAGGCGACCAGAACTGCGCACAGTACTCCAAGTGGGGTCTGACAAGGGTCTTATAAAGTTGCAGCATTACCTCCCGACTCCTAAACTCAATCCCTCGATTAATGAAGGCCAGTACACCATACACCTTCTTGACCACATCCTCCACCTGGGAGGCCAATTTGAGAATCCTATGAACCCGGATCCCAAGATCCTTCTGATCTTCCACATTGCCAAGACTCCTACCCTTGATATTGTACTCCTGCATCCCATTGGTCCTGCCAAAATGGACCACTACACGTTTATCTGCGTTGAAGTCCATCTGCCACTTCTCCGCCCAGTCTTGCATCCTATCTATGTCTCGCTGCAAGTTCTGACATCCCTCCAGACCATCCACAACACCACCATCCTTCGTGTCACGGCGAACTTACGAACCCATCCCTCCACTTCCTCATCCAGGTAATTTATAAAAATCACAGAGTACGGGTCCCAGAACAGACCCCTGGGGCACTCCACTGGTGACTGACCTCCATGCAGAAAAAGACCCATCTACAACAACCCTTTGCCTTCTGAGGGCAATCTAGTTCTGGATTCACAAAGCGATGCCCCCTTGGATCCCATGTCCCCCTCACTTTCTCAATAAGCCTTGCATGGGGCACCTTATCAAATGCCTTGCTGAAGTCCATATAAAATACATCTACTGCTCTTCCTTCATCAATGTGTTTCGACACATTCTCAAAAAATTCAATCAGGCTCGTAAGGCATGATCTGCCTTTGACAAAGCCGTGCTGACTATCCTTGATCATACTATACCACTCCAAATGTTCATAAATCCTGCCTCTCAGGATCTTCTCCATCAACTTACTAACCACTGAGGTTAGACTCACTGATCTATAATTTCCTGGGCTACCTCTCCTCCCTTTCTTGAATAAAGGAGCCACATCCGCAATCCTCCAGAACCCCTCCTGTCTCCAGTGTTGACGCAAAGATCATCGCCAGAGGCTCTGCAATCTCTTCCCTCGCCTCCTACAGTAACCTGGAGTACATCCCATCCGGTCCTGGCAACTTATCTAACTTGATGCTTTCCAAAAGCTCCAACACATCCTCTTTCTTAATGTCTATGTGTTCAAGCTTTTCAGTCTGCTACAAGTCTGCACTATAACCACCAAGATCCTTTTCCACTGTGAATACTGAAGTAAAGTATTCACTGAGTACCTCTGCTATTTCTACTGGTTCTATACAAACTTTCCCATCGTCATATTTTATAGGTCCTATTCCTTCACATCTCATCCTTTTGCTCTTCACATACTTGTAGAATGCCTTGGGGTTTTCCTTAACCTTACCTGTCCAGGTCTTCTCATGACCCCTTCTGGCTTTTATAAATATATAAAAAGGAAGAGGCTGGCTAGGGTGAACGTTGGTCCCTTAGAGGATGAGAAAGGGGACCTAGTGGTAGGGGATGGGGATATGGCTGAGGTATTGAATAACTTTTTTGTTTCTGTCTTCACGGAGGAGGACGTGAATAATTTGCCGGGTGTTAGCGATGGAAAGGTGGTAGGACTGGAGGGTCTTAATGACATTACTGTTACTAGAGAGGCGGTGCTCAACAGACTGGAGGGGCTGATTGTGGACAAGTCCCCAGGACCGGACGGAATGCATCCGAGGGTTCTGAAAGAAATGGCGGAGGTGATAGTGGATGCCTTGGTGGTTATTTTCCAGACGTCGCTGGATTCTGGGGAAGTGCCGGAAGATTGGAAAACGGCTAATGTTACGCCGTTGTTTAAGAAGGGTGCCAGGCAAAAGGCAGGGAATTATAAGAAATAGGAGCAGGAGTAGGCCATCTAGCCCTTCGAGCCTGCCCCGCCATTCAATAAGATCATGGCTGATCTGTCGTGGCTCAGTTCCACTTTCCCGCCCTCTCCCCATAACCCTCAATCCCTTCTCTTATCAAAAACCCATCAACCCGCTTCTTAAAAATATTTAGCGAGGCAGCCTCCACCACTTCAACGGGCAGAGAATTCCAGAGATTCACCACCCTTTGAGTGAAGAAGTTCTAGGCCGGTTGGTTTAACGTCTGTTGTAGGTAAAATGTTAGAATCTGTCATCAAGGAGGAAATAGTGAGGCATCTTGAGAGGAATTGCTTGATAGAGCAGACGCAGCACGGTTTCGTTAAAGGGAAGTCGTGTCTGACAAATTTACTGGAGTTCTATGAGGATGTGTCGAGGGCGGTGGATAGAGGAGAGCCGGTGGATGTAGTCTTTCTGGATTTTCAGAAGGCGTTTGACAAGGTACCTCACAGGAGGTTATTGCAGAACGTCAGGGGGCATGGAGTTGGGGGTAGGGTGTTAGCGTGGATAGAGGATTGGTTGTCAAATAGGAGGCAGAGAGTGGGGGTCAATGGGTGCTATTCGGATTGGCGGATGGTGACTAGTGGAGTGCCCCAGGGGTCGGTGCTGGGGCCTCAGCTTTTTACCATTTATATAGATGATCTGGAGGAGGGAACCGAGTGTAGGCTGTCGACATTTGCTGATGACACAAAGATTGGGGGAACGGCAAATTGTGCGGAGGGTGTGGAGAGTCTGCAGAAGGATCTAGATAGGCTGGGCGAATGGGCCAGGAACTGGCAAATGGAATTTAATGTTGGCAAGTGCGAGGTGGTCCACTTTGGTAGGAATAATGGTAGGAAGGACTATCACTTACGTGGCGAAAAACTGCAGCAGGCGACGGTGCAGAGGGACCTCGGGGTCCTTGTGCATGAGTCGCAAAAACCCAGCCTGCAGGTGCAGCAGGTGGTCAGGAAGGCGAATGGGATGCTGACCTTCATAGCGAGCGGGATTGAATATAAAAGTAGGGAGGTCTTGCTGTGGCTGTATAGGGCATTGGTGAGGCCGCAGCTGGAGTACTGTGTGCAGTTTTGGGCGCCGTACTTACGCAAGGATATTTTGGCCTTGGAGGGAGTGCAGAGGAGGTTTACTAGGCTGATACCGGAGTTGAGGGGATTGAGCTATGGGGAGAGGCTGAATAAACTAGGCTTGTACTCATTAGAGTTTAGAAGAATGAGGGGAGATCTCATTGAGACGTATAAGATGATGAATGGGATGGATAGGATAGAGGTGGAGAGACTCTTCCCGCTCAGAAAGGATAATAGGACTAGGGGGCACAGCCTCAAGATAAAGTGGGGGCGGTTTAGAACGGAGTTGAGGAGGAACTTCTTCACTCAAAGGGTGGTGAATCTCTGGAATTCTCTGCCCGTTGAAGTGGTGGAGGCTGCCTCGCTAAATATTTTTAAGACGCGGGTTGATGGGTTTTTGATAAGCGAGGGGATTAAGGGTTATGGGGAGAGGGCGGGAAAGTGGAACTGAGCAGCGACAGATCAGCCATGATCTTATTGAATGGCGGGGCAGGCTCGAAGGGCTAGATGGCCTACTCCTGCTCCTATTTCTTATGTTCTTATGTTCTCTCCTAATTTCCTTCTTAAGTTCCTTCCTATCAGCCGTATACTCCTCTAGATCTCTAACATTACCTAGCTCCCTGAACCTTTTGTACGATTTTCTTTTCTTTTTGACTAGATTCATTACAACTTTCGTGCACCGGTTCCTGTAACCGACCAAAACTTCCCTGTCTCATCGGGATGTTGTCGTGCAGAACTCCAGACAAACATCCCTTGAAAATCTGCCATATTACTTCTGTACATTTCCCTGAGAAAACCTCACATTCTGTGCAGGTCTGGGCCCCAGGGGGCAGCGTTCATTCTGTGTGGGTCTGGGATTGGGGGGGGCAGTGTGTCCATTCTGTGTGGGTCTGGGATTGGGGGGGCAGTGTGTCCATTCTGTGTGGGTCTGGGATTGGGGGGGCAGTGTGTCCATTCTGTGTGGGTCTGGGATTGGGGGGGCAGTGTGTCCATTCTGTGCAGGTCTGGGACACGAGACAATGTGTCTCGTCTGTGTGGGCCTGGGACATGGGGAGAGTGTGGAAATGGGGATCGGGAGGGCTATTATTTAAATGGTGAAAAATTACAACATGCTAAGGTGCAGAGGGACCTGGGGGTCCTTGTGCACGATTCACAAAAACCCAGTCTGCAGGTATAGCAGGTGATCAAGAAGGTGAATGGGATGTTGGCCTTTATAGCGAGGGGGATAGAATATAAAAGCAGGGAAGTCTTGCTGCAACTGTACAGGGCACTGGTGAGGCTGCAGCTGGAGTACTGTGTGCAGTTTTGGTCGCCGTATTTGTGGATAGATATTTTGGCCTTAGAGGGAGTGTAGAGAAGGTTCACCAGCCTGATACCGGAGATGAGGGGGTTGGACTCTGAGGAGATACTAAATAGACTGGGTCTGTACTCGTTAGATTTAGAAGGCTGAGGGGGTGATCTTATAGAGACATATAAGATAATGAAGGGGCTAGATAGGGTAGAGGTAGAGAGATTCTTTCCACTTAAAAAGGAAACAAGAACTAGAGGGCACAGCCTCAAGATAAGGGGGGGGGGACAGTTTAGATCGGAGTTGAGGAGGAACTTCTTCACTCAAAGGGTGGTGAATCTCTGGAATTCCCTGCCTGGTGAAGTGGTGGAGGCTGCCTCGCTAAATATATTTAAGTCACGGGTAGATAGGTTTCTGACAGACAAGGGAATTAAGGGTTATGGGGAGAAAGCGGGAAAGTGGAACTGAGCCACGACAGATCAGCCATGATCTTATTGAATGGCGGGGCAGGCTCGAAGGGCTAGATGGCCGACTCCTGCTCCTATTTCTTATGTCCTTGTGTTGGGGGGATATGAATGGGAACATTGGGTCAATTGAGGGTTTCACCCTGATATTGGGCTGTTTGAATCTACAAGTCACGTGTTCCAATGTCGTAAGTTTCTGCAAGTGGAAATTTATGATAGCTGGTTTGTGAATTCTCTCAAAGTGCGCAGCAGTTAAACACTTGACACTGACATTCCTCAAGCCAGTCCCCAGCAATCCAATGCTATGTGTGAACACTTTGCAATCCGACAGTCTTTAAACGGAGCTGCAAATTCTCCATGTGGACTTAGTGGTTTGACTATTTGGAGCTTCCCATTAGTACAGCAAACACTCTGGATGTGACAGGGTGAGAGCACACTGCTATTTCTCAGTAGACAGCGAACTCACCGCCTTTTGTTCTCATTCAGCAAGCTCTGAAATTCCTGGTAGGGGACATGACGTGAGTTCTGGGCCCTTAGTTCTCACAGGATTGCAGACGCGGTTGCAAAACACAAATAAAGATTCTGAAAACAAACACAACAAATGACCTCACCCCCTCTCTGCTCAGAAACCAGGCAGCCTTACAGGTGAAGCGGTGACTGACTTGTACATTCTCCTGTATTCCCTGCTCTCAACGTGCTCTCCTGTAGCCCGGGGAGGACAGACACAGACTGGATCAGTGCTCTGTGAGACGCCACTGCACAGTTCACCTCACCCTGAACAGCCTGTCCCATCCTCACACAGTACGAAGTGTCACAACTCCAGGTTAAAGTCCAACAGGTTTATTTGGTAGCAAACACCACTAGCATTCGGGGCACTGCCTCTTCGTCAAGTAAGTGGGATTTCTATTCACAAACAGGCCACATACAGACACAAACTCAATTTACAAAATAACAATTGGAATGTGAGTCTTTACAGGTAATCAAGTCTTAAAGGTACAGACAGTGTGAGTGGAGAGAGCGTGAAGCACAGGTTAAAGAGATGTGTATTGTCTCCAGACAGGACAGTTAGTGAGGTTTTGCAAACCCAGGCAAGTCACGGGGGTTACAGATAGTGCGACATGAACCCAAGATCCCTGTTGAGACCGTCCTCATGTGTGCGGAACTTGGCTATCAGTCTCTGCTCAGCGACTCTGCGCTGTCGTGTGTCGTGAAGGCTGCCTTGGAGAATGCTTACCAGAAGGTCAGAGGCTGAATGCCCGTGACCACTGAAGTGTTCGCCACTTCAGGAAGGGAACAGTCTTGCCTGGTGATCGTCGAGCGATGTTCATTCATCTGTTGTTGTAGCGTCTGCATGGTCTCCCCAATGTACCATGCTTCGGGACATGCTTTCTTGCAACGTATCAGGTAGACAACTGATAGGCTGGGTAGTTTGCTGCGAACAATGGTCTGTTTGAGGTTGCGCGGTTGTCTGAAGGCAAGAAGTGGGGGTGTGCGGATGGCCCTGGCAAGATGTTCGTCTTCATCAATGATACGTTGAAGATTCCGGAGAAGATGTCATAGCTTCTCCGCTCCGGGGAAGTACTGGACAACGAAGGGTACTCTGTCCACTGTGTCCCGTGTTTGTCTTCTGAGGAGATAGGTGCGGTTTTTCGCTGTGGTGCATCGGAACTGTCGATCGATGATTCGAGCGCCATATCCTGTTCTTACGAGGGCATCTTTCAGCGTCTGGAGGTGTCTGTCACAATCCTCCTCATCTGAGCAGATCCTGTGTATTCGGAGGGCTTGTTCATAGGGGATCGCTTCTTTAACATGTTTAGGGTGGAAGCTGGAGAAGTGGAGCATTGTGAGATTGTCTGTGGGCTTGTGGTACAGTGAGGTGCTGAGGTGACCGTCCTTAATGGAGATGCGTGTGTCCAAGAATGTAACTGATTCTGGGGAACAGTCCATGGTGAGTCTGATGGAACGTGTTGATATCATCATATAGTTGTTTCAGCGATTGTTCACCATGAGGCCAAAGGAAGAAAATGTCATCGATGTATCTAGTGTATAGCATCGGTTGAAAGTCCTGTGCGGTGAAGAAGTCTTGTTTGAACCTGTGCATGAAGATGTTGGCATATTGATGTGCGAATTTGGTCCCCATGGCTGTTCTGTGTGTCTGGATGAAGAACTGGTTGTTGAAGGTGGAGACACTGTGGTTCAGGATGAAGTGGATGAGTTGTAAAATTGCATCTGGAGATTGGCAGTTGTCGGTGTTGAGTACTGAGGCAGTTGCAGCAATACCATCATCGTAGGGGATGCTGATGTAGAATGCCGAGACATCCATTGTGACGAGGAGTGCTCCTGGTTCAACTGCTCCATGTGTGTCATCCTCATACTCCAGCTTGCTTGGTGTTGGCCTGACTGTACTCCCCCTCCACCAGCACCCCAGACAACACCTCATCTTTCCATTCACCGCTTCACTCACTCTACACAACTGCAGCAGTTCAGGGTTTCAACCTCTGCCCCATTATTGGATGGCGACTATTGGTAAGGATTGTAAATTCACACCTCCTCTCTGGGCACCATTTGTATTTTTAACCGGTTCCCTTAGCCAAAACCATCAGCCCCTTTGGCAATTAATCTCCTCTGCCCAATCACACACCGCCCCCACCCCCCCTCTCTCTCTGCCCAATCACACAGCCCCCCCCCCATCCAATCACACACATCATCTCTGCCCAATCACAACCACCCCCCCCACTCTCTGCCCAATCACAACCCCCCCCGCTCTCTGCCCAATCACACACCCCCGCTCTCTGCCCAATCACACGCCCCCGCTCTCTGCCCAATCACACACCCCTCCCCCCCCGCTCTCTGCCCAATCACACGCCCCCGCTCTCTGCCCAATCACACACCCCTCCCCCCCCCCCCGCTCTCTGCCCAATCACAACCCCCCCCGCTCTCTGCCCAATCACACACCCCCGCTCTCTGCCCAATCACACGCCCCTGCTCTCTGCCCAATCACACACCCCTCCTCCCCCCCCCCGCTCTCTGTCCAATCACATGCCCATGCTCTCTGTCCAATCACACACCCCCTCTCCCTGCCCAATCACACACCCCCTCTCTCTGCCCAATCACACGCCCTCTCTCTCTGTCCAATCACACACCCCCTCTCTCTGCCCAATCACACGCCCCCTCTCTCTGTCCAATCACACACCCCCTCTCTCTGCCCAATCACATGCCCCTGCTCTCTGCCCAATCACACGCCCCCTCTCTCTGCCCAATCACATGCCCCCGCTCTCTGTCCAATCACATGCCCCCTCTCTCCGCTCGATCCGTCACTGGGACACGTGGAACGTTCCTGGTTCTGGATGAAGGTCACTGACCTGAACCATTGGCTGAAATTTTCCATCCTTGTTCCCGGCTGGGATTTTCCTGCCCCGCTGACAGCGAATGGAGGTTTAGTGGAATGTTCCGTTCTTGCCCATGACAGGTTTCACCACAGAGGAGACTGGAGAATCCGACTGGAAAACCTTCTATCGTTCCAGTTCCACCGATGGTGCCTGCCCGACTGAGTGTTCCGGAGGTTTGGTTCTGATTTCCGATTTGCAACATTTGCTGGATTTTGTTCATCCAGAAAAATGAGTGGAACTCCCTGAATTCTCCCACTGTCGGCAGTGAGAGGGTGGGAGCGGTGTAATGGGCAGTGTTGTCACACAGTCATAGAGTCATAGAGGTTTACAGCATTGAAACAGGCCCTTCCGCCCAACTTGTCCATGCTGCCCTTTTTTTAACCCCTAAGCTAATCCCAATTGCCCGCATTTGCCCCATATCCCTCTAAACCCATCGTACCCATGTAACTGTCTAAATGCTTTTTAAAAGATAAAATTGTAGCCGCCTCTATGACTACCTCTGGCAGCTCGTTCCAGACACTCACCACCCTCTGTGTGAAAAAAATTAGCCTCTCTGGACACTTTTGTATCTCTCATCTCGCACCTTAAGCCAATGCCCTTTAGTTTTAGACTCCCCGACACTGACCCTCCAACACTGCCCCCAATAATAGGGTGACCAGAACTGTACACAGTATTCCAAGTGTGACCTTACCAATGTCTTGTACAACTTCAACAAGACGTCCCAACTCCTGTATTCAATGTTCTGACCGATGAAACCAAGCATGCCGAATGCCTTCTTCACCACTCTGTCCACCTGTGACTCCACTTTCAAGGAGTTATGAATCTGTACCCCTAGATCTCTTTGTTCTGTAACTCTCCCCAGTGCCCCACCATTAACTGAGTAAGTCCTGCTCTGGTTCAATCTACCAAAATGCACAGCAGCATGCTGCAATATTTTATCATTTAAATAATAGTCCATTTTGCTGTTATTCCCACCAAAATGGATGGCCTCGCATTTACCAACATTGTACTCCATCTGCTAGACCCTCGTCCACTCACTGAGATTATCTATATCCCTTTGCAGACTTTCAGTATCCTCTGCACCCTTTGCTCTGCCACCCATCTTAGTGTCACCTGTGAATTTTGACACACTACACTTGGTCCCCAACTCCAAATCATCTATATAAATTGTAAACAATTGTAATCCCAACACTGATCCCTGAGGCACACCACTAGTCACTGATTGTCAACCAGAAAAACACCCATTTACCCCCACTCTTTGCTTTCTGTTAGTTAACCACTGGAGATGTGAGGCTCACTGGCCTGTAGTTCCCAAGCTTTTCCCTGCAGCCCTTTTTAAACATTTGCCGCTCTCTAATCTTCACACACCCGTGACTATAGATGATTCAAATATCTCAGCTAGGGGACACACAATTTCCTCCCTAGCCTCCCACAATGTCCTGGGATACACTTCATCAGGTCCCAGGGATTTATCTACCTTTAATACTTCCAGCATCTCCTTCTCTGTAATATGTACACTCTTCAAGACATCACTATTTATTTCCCAAGTTCCCTAATATCCATGCTTTTCTCAACAGTAAATACTGATGAGAAATATTCATTTAGGATCTCACCCATCTCTTGTGGATCCACACATAGAGGACCTTGTTGATCCTTAAGAGGCCCTACTCTCTCCCTTGTTACTCTTGTAGAAGCTCTTTGGATTCTCCTTTGCCTTATCTGCCAAAACAATCTCTTGTCCCCTTTTTGCCCTCCTGATTTCCATCTTAACTCTACTCCTACATCCCCCTATACTCTTCAAGGGATTCACTTGATCCCAGCTGCCTCTGCATGTCATGTGTCTCTTTCTTCTTCTTGACCAGGGCCTCAATATCCCGAGTCATCCAGGGTTCCCGACTTCTACCAGCCTTGTCCTTCAGTCTAAGGGGAATGTGTTTCCCCTGAACCCTGGATAATACTTTTGAAAGGCTCCCACTTACCAGATGTCCCTTTGCCTTCCCACAGACTCCCCCAATTAATTTTTGAAAGTTCCTGCCTGATACCATCAAAATTGGCCTTGCCCCAGTTTAGAATTTTAACTATTAAATTTGCCAGACCGATCATTCTCCATAGCTATCTTAAAACTAATAGAATTATGGTCACTGGTTCCAGCTTTGGCCCTGTTGGAGCAGTGTTGTGGGGGTGGGGGGGGGTGGGGCGGAGGAGGGGAGGTGGGGGTGGGGTCAGTGTTGGGGCAGGATCAGTGTTGGGGGGCCAGTGTTAGGGGGGTCAGTGTTAGGGGGGTCAGTGTTGGGAGTCAGGTGTTGGGGGGGGGTCAGTGTTGGGGGGGTCAGTGTTGGGGAGGTCAGTGTTGTGGGTGTCAGTGTTGGATGGTCAGTATTGGGGGTTCAGCGTTGGGGGGGTCAATATTGGTGGAGATCAGGGTTTGGGGGATCAGTGCCGGGGTCAGTGTTGGGGGGCAGATTTGGGGGAGTCAGTGTTGGGGGAGTCAGTGTTGGGGGCAGTGTTGGGGGGGTCAGTGTTGGGGGGTCAGTGTTGGGAGCAGTGTTGGGGGGGGTCAGTGTTGGGGGAGTCAGTGATGGGGGCAGTGTTGGGGGGGGTCAGTGTTGGGGGAGTCAGTGTTGGGGGGTCAGTGTTGTGGGTGTCAGTGTTGGACGGTCAGTATTGGGGGTTCAGCGTTGGGGGGGTCAATATTGGTGGAGATCAGGGTTTGGGGGATCAGTGCCGGGGTCAGTGTTGGGGGGGGCAGAATTGGGGGAGTCAGTGTTGGGGCAGTGTTGGGGGGGTCAGTGTTGGGGGGTCAGTGTTGGGGGCAGTGTTGGGGGGGGTCAGTGTTGGGGGAGTCAGTGTTGGGGGAGTCAGTGTTGGGGACACTGTTGGGGGGGGTCAGTGTTGAGGGGTCAGTGTTGGGGGGCAGTGTTGGGGGGGTCAGTGTTGGGGTGTCAGTGTTGGGTGGGGTCAATGTTGGGGGGTCAGTGTTGGGGGGTCAGTGTTGGTGGGGTCAGTGTTGGGGGGTCAGTGTTGGTGGGGTCAGTGTTGGGGGGGTCAGTGTTGGGGGGAGTCAGTGTTGGGGTGTCAGTGTTGCGGGGGTCAGTGTTGGGGGGCCAGTGTTGGGGGCTCAGTGTTGGGGGGTCAGTGTTGGGGGGTCAGTGTTGGGGGGTGTCAGTGTTGGAGGGTCAGTGTTGGGGTGTCAGTGTTGGGTGGGGTCAGTGTTGGGGGGGTCAGTGTTGGCCGGTCAGTGTTGGGGGGTTCAGTGTTGGGGGGTCAGTGTTGGCCGGTCAGTGTTGGGGGGTCAGTATTGGGGGTCAGTGTTGGGGGGGTCAGTGTTGGGGGTCAGTGTTGGGGGATCAGTGTTGGGGGGTCAGTGTCGGGGGGTCAGTGTTGGGGGGTCAGTATTGGGGTGTCAGTCTATGGGAGGGGTCAGTCTTGGGGGGCTCAGTGTTGGGGGGGGTCAGTGTTGGGGGGTCAGTGTTGGGGGCTCAGTGTTGGGGGGGCCAGTGTTGGGGGGTCAGTGTTGGGGGCTCAGTGTTGGGGGGGCCAGTGTTGGGGGGGTCAGTGTTGGGGGGTCAGTGTTGGGGGCTCAGTGTTGGGGGGGCCAGTGTTGGGGGGGTCAGTGTTGGGGGCTCAGTGTTGGGGGGGCCAGTGTTGGGGGGGTTAGTGTTGGGGGGGTCAGTGTTGGGGGCTCAGTGTTGGAGGGTCAGTGTTGGGGTGTCAGTGTTGGGTGGGGTCAGTGTTGGGGGGTCAGTATTGGGGGTCAGTGTTTGGGGGGGGTCAGTGTCGGGGGGCCAGTGTTGGGGGGTCAGTGTTGGGGGGGTCAGTGTTGGGGGGTCAGTGTTGGGGTGTCAGTGTTGGGGGGGGTCAGTGTTGGGGGGGTCAGTGTTGGGGTGTCAGTGTTGGGGGGGG
Source organism: Carcharhinus amblyrhynchos (assembly GCF_965287045.1). NCBI lineage: Eukaryota > Metazoa > Chordata > Chondrichthyes > Carcharhiniformes > Carcharhinidae > Carcharhinus > Carcharhinus amblyrhynchos. The sequence continues at coordinate 126,479,189 of NC_137328.1, read as the reverse complement.
TCAGTGTTGGGGGGGTCAGTGTTGGGGGGTCAGTGTTGGGGGGTCAGTGTTGGGGTGTCAGTGTTGGGGGGGGTCAGTGTTGGGGGGGTCAGTGTTGGGGGGTCAGTGTTGCGGGGGTCAGTGTTGGGGTGTCAGTGTTGGGGGGGGTCAGTGTTGGGGTGTCAGTGTGGGGGTCAGTGTTGGCCGGTCAGTGTTGGGAGGTCAGTGTTGCGGGGGTCAGTGTTGGGGGGTCAGTGTTGGGGTGTCAGTGTTGGGGGGTCAGTGTTGGGGGGTCAGTGTTGGGGTGTCAGTGTTGGGGGGGGTCAGTGTTGGGGGGGTCAGCGTTGGGGGGGTCAGTGTTGGGGGGGTCAGTGTTGGGGGGGTCAGTGTTGGGAGGTCAGTGTTGCGGGGGTCAGTGTTGAGGGGGGTCAGTGTTGGGGGGGGTCAGAGTTGGGTGGTCAGTATTGGGGGTCAGTGTTGGGGGGTCAGTGTTGGGGGTTCAGTGTTGGGGGGTCAGTGTTGGGGGGTCAGTGTTGGGGGATCAGTGTTGGGGGGGTCAGTGTTGGGGTGTCAGTGTTGGGTGGGGTCAGTGTTGGGGGGTCAGTATTGGGGGTCAGTGTTGGGGGGGTCAGTGTTGGGGGTTCAGTGTTGGGGGGTCAGTGTTGGGGGGTCAGTGTTGGGGGATCAGTGTTGGGGGGTCAGTGTCGGGGGGTCAGTGTTGGGGGGTCAGTGTTGGGGGGGGTCAGTGTTGGGGGGGTCAGTGTTGGGGTGTCAGTGTTGGGGGCTCAGTGTTGGGGGGGTCAGTGTTGGGGGGGTTAGTGTTGGGGGGGCCAGTGTTGGGGGGGTCAGTGTTGGGGGGGCCAGTGTTCGGGGGGTTAGTGTTGGGGGGGCCAGTGTTGGGGTGTCAGTGTTGGGGGGGGTCAGTGTTGGGGGGTCAGTGTTGGGGGGGGTCAGTGTTGGGGGGTCAGTGTTGGGGGGTCAGTGTTGGGGGGTCAGTGTTGGGGTGTCAGTGTTGGGGGGGTCAGTGTTGGGGGGTCAGTGTTGGGGTGTCAGTGTTGGGGGCTCAGTGTTGGGGGGGTCAGTGTTGGGGGGGTTAGTGTTGGGGGGGCCAGTGTTGGGGGGGTCAGTGTTGGGGGGCCTGTGTTGGGGGGGTTAGTGTTGGGGGGGCCAGTGTTGGGGTGTCAGTGTTGGGGGGGGTCAGTGTTGGGGGGGGTCAGTGTTGGGGGGTCAGTGTTGGGGGGTCAGTGTTGGGGGGTCAGTGTTGGGGTGTCAGTGTTGGGGGGGTCAGTGTTGGGGGGGTCAGTGTTGGGGTGTCAGTGTTGGGGGGGTCAGTGTTGGGGGGGTCAGTGTTGGGGGGTCAGTGTTGGGGGGTCAGTGTTGGGGTGTCAGTGTTGGGGGGGGTCAGTGTTGGGGGGTCAGTGTTGGGGGGTCAGTGTTGCGGGGGTCAGTGTTGGGGTGTCAGTGTTGGGGGGTCAGTGTTGGGGGGTCAGTGTTGGGGGGTCAGTGTTGGGGTGTCAGTGTTGGGGGGTCAGTGTTGGGGGGTCAGTGTTGGGGGGGTCAGTGTTGTGGGGGTCAGCGTTGGGGGGGTCAGTGTTGGGAGGTCAGTGTTGGGGGGTCAGTGTTGGGTGGTCAGTGTTGGGGGGTCAGTGTTGCGGGGGTCAGTGTTGGGGGGTCAGTGTTGGGGGTCAGTGTTGGGGGGTCAGTGTTGGGGGGGTCAGTGTTGGGGGGTCAGTGTTGGGAGGTCAGTGTTGCGGGGGTCAGTGTTGGGGGGTCAGTGTTGGCCGGTCAGTGTTGGGGGTCAGTGTGGGGGGTCAGTGTTGGGGGGTCAGTGTTGGGAGGTCAGTGTTGCGGGGGTCAGTGTTGGGGGGTCAGTGTTGGCCGGTCAGTGTTGGGGGGTCAGTGTGGGGGGTCAGTGTTGGGGGGACAGTGTTGGGAGGTCAGTGTTGGGGGGTCAGTGTTGGGGGGTCAGTGTGGGGGGGTCAGTGTTGAGGGGGGTCAGTGTTGGGGGGGTTCAGAGTTGGGTGGTCAGTGTTGGGGGTCAGTGTTGAGGGAGTCAGTTTTGGGGGGGTCAGTGTTGGGGGCTCAGTGTTGGGGGGTCATTGTTGGGTCGTCAGTGTTGGGGGGTCAGTGTTGGGGGGTCAGTGTGGGGGGTCAGTGTTTGGGGGGTCAGTGTTGGGGGGTCAGTGTTGGCCGGTCAGTGTTGGGGGGTCAGTGTGGGGGGTCAGTGTTGGGGGGTCAGTGTTGGGAGGTCAGTGTTGGGGGGTCAGTGTTGGGGGGTCAGTGTGGGGGGTCAGTGTTGAGGGGGGTCAGTGTTGGGGGGGGTCAGAGTTGGGTGGTCAGTGTTGGGGGGTCAGTGTTGGGGGGGGTCAGTGTTGGGGGGTCAGTGTTGGGGGGTCAGTGTTGGGGTGTCAGTGTTGAGGGAGTCAGTTTTGGGGGGGTCAGTGTTGGGGGCTCAGTGTTGGGGGGTCATTGTTGGGTCGTCAGTGTTGGGGGTCAGTGTTGGGGGGGTCAGTGTTGGGGGGGGTCAGAGTTGGGTGGTCAGTGTTGCGGGTCAGTGTTGAGGGAGTCAGTTTTGGGGGGGTCAGTGTTGGGGGCTCAGTGTTGGGGGGTCATTGTTGGGTCGTCAGTGTTGGGGGTCAGTGTTGGGGGGGGTCAGTGTTGGGGGGTCAGTGTTGGGGTGTCAGTGTTGGGGGGTCAGTGTTGGGGGGGGTCAGTGTTGGGGGGTCAGTGTTGGGGTGTCAGTGTTGGGGGGTCAGTGTTGGGGGGGGTCAGTGTTGGGGTGTCAGTGTTGGGGGGTCAGTGTTGGGGGGGGTCAGTGTTGGGGGGTCAGTGTTGGGGGGTCAGTGTTGGGGGGTCAGTGTTGGGGGGTCAGTGTTGGGGGGGGGTCAGTGTTGGGGTGTCAGTGTTGGGGTGTCAGTGTTGGGGGGTCAGTGTTGGGGGGTCAGTGTTGGGGGGGTCAGTGTTGGGGGGTCAGTGTTGGGGGGTCAGTGTTGGGGGGTCAGTGTTGGGGGGGGTCAGTGTTGGGGGGATCAGTGTTGGGGGGTCAGTGTTGGGGGGGTCACTGTTGGGGTGTCAGTGTTGGGGGGGTCAGTGTTGGGGGGGTCAGTGTTGGGGGGGTCAGTGTTGGGGGGTCAGTGTTGGGGGGTCAGTGTTGGGGGGTCAGTGTTGGGGGGGGTCAGTGTTGGAGGGGTCAGTGTTGGAGGGGTCAGTGTTGGGGGGTCAGTGTTGGGGGGTCAGTGTTGGGGTGTCAGTGTTGGGGGGGGTCAGTGTTGGGGTGTCAGTGTTGGGGGGGGGTCAGTGTTGGGGGGGTCAGTGTTGGGGTGTCAGTGTTGTGGGGGGTCAGTGTTGGGGGGGTCAGTGTTGGGGGGGTCAGTGTTGGGAGGTCAGTGTTGGCCGGTCAGTGTTGGGGGGTCAGTGTTGGGGGGGTCAGTGTTGGGGGGGTCAGTGTTGGGGGGTCAGTGTTGGGAGGTCAGTGTTGCGGGGGTCAGTGTTGGGGGGTCAGTGTTGGCCAGTCAGTGTTGGGGGGTCAGTGTTGGGGGGTCAGTGTGGGGGTCAGTGTTGAGGGGGGTCAGTGTTGGGGGGTCAGTGTTGGGGGGGGGTCAGAGTTGGGTGGTCAGTGTTGGGGGTCAGTGTTGAGGGAGTCAGTTTTGGGGGGGTCAGTGTTGGGGGCTCAGTGTTGGGGGGTCATTGTTGGGTCGTCAGTGTTGGGGGTCAGTGTTGGGGGGTCAGTGTTGGGGGTGTCACTGTTGGGGTGTCAGTGTTGGGGGGTCAGTGTTGGGGGGGTCAGTGTTGGGGGGTCAGTGTTGGGGGGGGTCAGTGTTGGGGTGTCAGTGTTGGGGGGTCAGTGTTGGGGGGGTCAGTGTTGGGGGGGGTCAGTGTTGGGGGGTCAGTGTTGGGGGGGGTCAGTGTTGGGGGGTCAGTGTTGGGGGGTCAGTGTTGGGGGGTCAGTGTTGGGGGGTCAGTGTTGTGGGGTCAGTGTTGGGGGGTCAGTGTTGGGGGGTCAGTGTTGGGGGGGGTCAGTGTTGGGGGATCAGTGTTGGGGGGTCAGTGTTGGGGGGGTCACTGGTCACTGTTGGGGGTGTCAGTGTTGGGGGGGGGTCAGTGTTGGGGGGGGTCCAGTGTTGGGGGTCAGTGTTGGGGGGTCAGTGTTGGGGGGGTCAGTGTTGGGGGGGGTCAGTGTTGGAGGGGTCAGTGTTGGAGGGGTCAGTGTTGGGGGGTCAGTGTTGGGGGGTCAGTGTTGGGGTGTTCAGTGTTGGGGGGGGTCAGTGTTGGGGTGTCAGTGTTGGGGGGGGTCAGTGTTGGGGGTCAGTGTTGGGGTGTCAGTGTTGGGGTGTCAGTGTTGGGGGTCAGTGTTGGGGGGTCAGTGTTGGGGGGTCAGTGTTGGGGGGGTCAGGTCAGTGTTGGCCGGTCAGTGTTGGGGGGTCAGTGTTGGGGGGGTCAGTGTTGGGGGGGTCAGTGTTGGGGGGTCAGTGTTGGAGGTCAGTGTTGCGGGGGTCAGTGTTGGGGGGTCAGTGTTGGCCGGGTCAGTGTTGGGGGGTCAGTGTTGGGGTCAGTGTGGGGGGTCAGTGTTGAGGGGGGTCAGTGTTGGCGGGTCAGTGTTGGGGGGGTCAGAGTTGGGTGGGTCAGTGTTGGGGGTCAGTGTTGAGGGAGTCAGTTTTGGGGGGTCAGTGTTGGGGGCTCAGTGTTGGGGGGTCATTGTTGGGTCGTCAGTGTTGGGGGTCAGTGTTGGGGGGTCAGTGTTGGGGTGTCACTGTTGGGTGTCAGTGTTGGGGGGTCAGTGTTGGGGGGGGTCAGTGTTGGGGGGTCAGTGTTGGGGGGGTCAGTGTTGGGGTGTCAGTGTTGGGGGGTCAGTGTTGGGGGGTCAGTGTTGGGGGGGGTCAGTGTTGGGGGGTCAGTGTTGGGGGGGTCAGTGTTGGGGGGTCAGTGTTGGGGGGTCAGTGTTGGGGGGTCAGTGTTGGGGGGTCAGTGTTGGGGGGTCAGTGTTGGAGGGGGCCAGTTTGGGGGGATCAGTGTTGGGGGGATCAGTGTTGGGGGGTCAGTGTTGGGGTGGTCAGTGTTGGGGGGTCAGTGTTGGGGGGTCAGTGTTGGGGGGTCAGTGTTGGGGGGTCAGTGTTGGAGGGGGCCAGTTTGGGGGGATCAGTGTTGGGGGGATCAGTGTTGGGGTGTCAGTGTGGGGGGTCAGTGTTGGGGTGTCAGTGTTGGGGGGTCAGTGTTGGGGGGTCAGTGTTGGGGGGTCAGTGTTGGGGTGGTCAGTGTTGGGGGGGTCAGTGTTGGGGGGTCAGTGTTGGGGGGTCAGTGTTGGGGTGGTCAGTGTTGGGGGGTCAGTGTTGGTGGGGTCAGTGTTGGGGGGTCAGTGTTGGGGGGGGTCAGTGTTGGGGGGTCAGTGTTGGGGTGTCAGTGTTGGGGGGTCAGTGTTGGGGGGTCAGTGTTGGGGGTGTCAGTGTTGGGGGGTCAGTGTTGTGGGTGGTCAGTGTTGGGGGGGTCAGTGTTGGGGTGGTCAGTGTTTGGGGTGTCAGTGTTGGGTGGTCAGTGTTGGGGTGGTCAGTGTTGGGGGGTCAGTGTTGGGGTGTCAGTGTTGGGGGGTCAGTGTTGGGTGGTCAGTGTTGGGGTGGTCAGTGTTTGGGGTGTCAGTGTTGGGTGGTCAGTGTTGGGGTGTCAGTGTTGGAGGGTTCAGTGTTGGGGGGTCAGTGTTGGGGTGGTCAGTGTTGGGGGGTCAGTGTTGGGGTGTCAGTGTTGGGGGGTCAGTGTTGGGGGGTCAGTGTTTGGGGTGTCAGTGTTGGGGGGTCAGTGTTGTGGGTGGTCAGTGTTGGGGGGGTCAGTGTTGGGGTGGTCAGTGTTTGGGGTGTCAGTGTTGGGTGGTCAGTGTTGGGGTGGTCAGTGTTTGGGGTGTCAGTGTTGGGGTGTCAGTGTTGGGTGGTCAGTGTTGGGGTGTCAGTGTTGGAGGGTTCAGTGTTGGGGGGTCAGTGTTGGGGGGTCAGTGTTGGGTGGTCAGTGTTGGGGGGTCAGTGTTGGGGTGGTCAGTGTTTGGGGTGTCAGTGTTGGGGGGTCAGTGTTGGAGGGGGTCTGTGTTGGGTGGTCAGTGTTGTGGGGGGTCAGTGTTGTGGGGGGGTCAGTGTCGGGGGGGTCAGTGTTGGGGGGGGTCAGTGTTGGGTGGTCAGTGTTGTGGGGGGTCAGTGTTGTGGGGGGGTCAGTGTCGGGGGGGTCAGTGTTGGGGGGGGTCAGTGTTGTGGGGTGGTCAGTGTCGGGGGGGTCAGTGTTGGGGGGGGTCAGTGTCGGGGGGGTCAGTGTTGGGGCGGGTCAGTGTTGGGGTGGTCAGTGTTGTGGGGGGGTCAGTATTGTGGGGGGGTCAGTGTCGGGGGGGGGTCAGTGTTGGGGTGGTCAGTGTTGTGGGGGGGTCAGTGTTGTGGGGGGGTCAGTGTCGGGGGGGTCAGTGTCGGGGGGGGGTCAGTGTCGGGGGGGGGTCAGTGTTGTGGGGGGGTCAGTGTTGGGGGGGGTCAGTGTCGGGGGGGGGTCAGTGTTGTGGGGGGGTCAGTGTCGGGGGGGGTCAGTGTTGTGGGGGGGTCAGTGTTGTGGGGGGGTCAGTGTTGTGGGGGGGTCAGTGTCGGGGGGGTCAGTGTCGGGGGGGGTCTGTGTTGTGGGGGGGTCAGTGTTGTGGGGGGGGTCAGTGTTGTGGGGGGGTCAGTGTTGTGGGGGGGTCAGTGTTGTGGGGGGGGTCAGTGTCGGGGGGGGGTCTGTGTTATGGACGGAGTGCCTGGGAACTCTGTAATTGGAAATCTCCCCAGCTGCAAATGCCCTTGAGAAATTTCACACAGGAACATTGAAACTAGAAGCAGGACGAGGCCATTCAGCCCTTCCAGCCTTCTCCGCCATTCATTATGGCAATGGCTGATCATCAAATCCAAAATCCTGATCCCCCCTCCCCCTGCATTTCCCTCAATCCCTTTAGCCCCAAGAGCTATATCTAACTTCTTCTCAAAATCAGACAAGTTTTTGACCTCAACTACATTGTGTGGTAGTGAATCCCACACTGTGGCCATTCCCGGATGCGTGCTATCAGATGTGTTAAATCCCGTCCTGTGTGTTTGACGCCTTTTTGTTATTTTTGCGAAAGGGCTGGGTCTGTGTCAGTTTTTTTCTGAGCGATGTTTGGCTATTTTTCTCAGCATGTCAGTGAGCGAGTGTGACCTGGTGTGGGATTTCCCACACGCATGCGTCCCCAAGACAGGAAGTAGAAGCCTGAGTGAATGCTATAGGATTATGAGGGACACGGACAGAGTGGATAGTCAGAAGCTTTTTCCCAGGGTGGAAGAGTCAATTACTGGGGGGCACAGGTTTAAGGTGTGAGGGGTAAGGTTTAAAGGAGATGTACGAGGCAGATTTTTTACACAGAGGGTGGTGGGTGTCTGGAACTTGTTACTGGAATTTTCTTTGTTCTTTAAAATTCACATCCCAGATCAATGGACCTTTTAATGGTCCCTGAATTTTCTGCCCCCCCCCCCCCCACCCCCCCACCCCACTGTGATTCCCGTGGTGTGGGACATTCCCAGCCCTCGCCTCATTACACACTCCACAAGACAATCCTCCAAACCCTCCGAGCGAAATCGCAGCCCTGTCTTCAGAGATTCCCGACTTGGTTGCCATGTTTCCAGCCTCCTGCGCCTGAGCCCTGGAATTCCCTCTCTCAGCCTTGTGTCCCTCTCTGCTTCACTGGGACACTCCTTGAAACCTCCGCCTCAAACAGCTTTGTCTCCCTACAACCCGCCTCCCCACCCCCAACATCCTTAGTGACTTTAATATTTGTCTGTCTGAGAACATTCCTTGGAAAATGTTTGGAATATTGTAATTTCAGGGGATTAAGATTAGAGAAATAGACAAGAAATGTAAGAAGTTGGAGAGGGGCCAGTTCCACGGAGCTAAAAACGGATGTGGCCCAAGTCCGATTTGGAATCACAGATTGGCTGTAAACAGTAAATGGATAGAGTTCAAAGAGCAAGTCTTCAGCTGAGACACATCTCCCACCAAGGAGACCACCCCTGGATGGTTAAAAACTGAGGGGGTTACATAGTTCACCGCTGTGTATGGGTGCAGGGATTACACTGTGCAATGTGCAATAAGATCATAAGAACATAACAGGCACACCCTCACTTTCCCACCCATCCACTACCCTAAACAAACCACAGTCGCAGAGGACAATCTAAACCACTACTCTCAGCCTCCCACGCTGCTATTAAAAACATTATTCAAGGGATGTGGGCGCCGCATTTGCTGCCCATCCCTAATTGTCCTTGAACTGAGTGTCTCGCTAGACCGTTTCAGAGTCAACCACATTGCTGTGGCTCTGGAGTCACCCAGAGGCCAGGCCAGGTAAGGACGGCAGATTTCCTTCTCTAAAGGACATTAGTGAACCAGATGGGTTTTCCCGATAATCGGCAATGGTTTCGTTGCCATCAATAGACTTTTAATTCCAGGTTTTTACTGATTCCAAATTTGACCACCTGCCATGGTGAGGTTCGAACCTGGGTCCCCGGGGCACTACCCTGGCTCTCTGGATTACTAGCCCAGTGACACTATTGTGCTCCCTTCTTGTAGATTCCTCCATGAGGCGAAAGAGACTCTTAAGTATAAAAGCTCGGAAATGATGTGACATTGTTCTACACCACTGCTTAGAGCCCAGCTGGGTTATTGTGTGAAAGTTGCCAAGACCTTAGAGAGGGTGCTGAGAAGATTTACGAGAATGTTCCCAGTGATGGGGTGGGGTGGGGGGGTGGAGTTGTGTGTCAGTTAATGCGGAGAGACTGGAGAATCTCCTTACAGCAGAGAACACAATGACACGCAGGAACACGAGAAGCCACTCGATCCCTAAACCCTGTTCTGCCATTCATCACAATCCTGGCTGATCTACGCTGGCTTCAGATCCTTTCTGTACCATTTCCCCCACACGAACATTAATGGGAGAGATTTAACGGCAGCGTCCCAAACGTTGGGTTTGATGGAGGAAGGCGGGAGAAAGCGCCTCCAGTGACCCGAGGAATGTTGTAGCAAAAGCGCGCTGGGAGATGAGAAGCATTCTTTCTGCAGAGTGCGTGTGCGATATGCAGCCTGAACAGAAATTGGAAAGACATTCAATTTCACAATAGAGGAGAGGGGCCAAAGACAATAAGATTGAAAAATATTTTCCCACAAGGCATCAAATAATTAATGGCATTTTTGAGTGAATGCAACTGCTGCTACTTCACTGCAAATAAATGGAGAACTTTTAGATTTCTCAGACTTTGGACCCAAATGTATCAAGTTGCCAAAGTGAGGTCAATATTACAGAGTTCAACGCTGTTAGTCAACATAGTCCAAGGTGGATTCCATGCTGTAGTGCACTAGATAATAAGGACACCGATGTCAGACTCCTATTTATTGACTACAGCTCAACCTTCAATACCATTATTTCCCCAAAGTTCATCTCCAAACTCCATGGCCTGGACCTCGGCTCCTCTCTCTGTGACCGGATCCTGAACTTCCTAACTCACAGCCCACAATCAGTAAGGATAGGCAACACCACCTCCTCCACGGTCATCCTCAACACCGGTGCCCCACAAGGCTGTGTTCTCAGCCCCCTGCTATACTCCTTATACACCTATCATTGTGGCCAAATTCCTCTTCAATTCGATTCTCAGGTTTGCTGACGACATCACTGTAATGGGTCAGATCTCAAACAGCGATGAGACAGAGTACAGGAATGTGATAGAGAATCTGGTGAACTGGTGCAGCAACAATAATCTCTCCCTCAATGTCAAAACAAAGGAGATTGTCATCGACTTCAGGAAGCGTAAATGAGAACATGCCCCTGTCTACATCAACGGGGATGAAGTTGAAAGGATCAAAAGCTTCATGTTTTTAGGTGTCCAGATCACCAACAACCTGTCCTGGTCCCCCCCATGCCGACACTATAGTTAAGAAAGCCCCACCAATGCCTCTACTTTCTCAGAAGACTAAGGAAACTTGGCATGTCAGCTACGACTCTCACCAACTTTTACAGATGCCTCATAGAAAGCATCCTTTCTGGTTGTATCACAGCTTGGTATGGGCTCCTGCTCTGCCCAAAACCACAAGAAACTACAAAAGGCCATGAATATAACCCAATCCATCACACAAACCAGCCTCCCATCCATTGACTCTGTCTATACTTCTCGCTGCCTGGCAAAGCAGCCAGCATAGTTAAGGAGCCTCTACGCACCCCGGACATTCTCTCTTCCACCTTCTTCCAATGGGAAAAATACAAAAGTCTGAGGTCTTGTACCGGCCGACTCAAGAACAGATTCTTCCCTGCTGCTGTCAGACTTTTGAATAGACTTACCTTGCATTAAGTTGATCTTTCTCTGCACCCTTGCTATGACTATAACACTACATTCTGCACTCTCTCCTTTCCTTCTCTATGAATGGTATGCTTTGTCTGTATAGCGCACAATACTTTTCACTGTATGTTAATACATGTGACAATAATAAATCAAATCAAATCAAAGGGTTAATATGAAATATATAAATATGTAATCTACCTCATTAGATCACATGATAATACAATATGTTCACAGATAGTTCCATGTTGAGCCTCGTGTTAAGCCTTGAATGTAAGTAGCCAGTGTAATGTTCACAAAAAAGTAACGTTTATCTTGCCTTTAACATTCTCTATCAATCCCGATTTATGTGAAGTTACAGGTATTGGATTGGGGTGGGCACAATAAGCAGTCTCACAACACCAGGTTTATTTGCTAGCACAAGCTTTTGGAGCACCGCTCCTTCATCAGGTGAGCGCATCCCGATTTAGGGCAATCTCATCCAAAATCCACCAACTGCATCTAAGGCCCACAGCAATGAGAGCAGAGACACTAACAACAAAAGTATTGGTAAATCTTTCACTGTCAACAGTTACAAACACCGCTCTGGCTGCTTTGGAGTTGCCTTTTTGTAGATCCTCCAGAGGTGAGGTTAGACATTAAGGCAGCTTTTGACTAAATATGGAACCACAGAGCCCTAGCAAAACTGGAGTCAGTGGGAATCGGGGGAATACTCTCTGTTGGCCGGAGTCATACCTGGCACATAGGATGATGGCTGTTGTGGTTGGAGGTTGATCATCTCAGTTCCATGACATCTCTGCAGGAGTCTCTCAGGGCAGTGTCCTTGGCCCAACCATCTTTAGCTCCTTCATCAATAACCTTCCTCCCATCATAAGGTCAGAAGTGGGGATGTTCGCTGATGATTACACAATGTTCAGCACCATTCACCACTCCTCAGATACTGAAACAGCCCATGTTCAAATGCAACAAGGTCTGGACAATATCCAGGTTTGGGCAAGCAGCAAGTAATACTCACAGCACACAATGACCATCTCCAACAGGAGAGGATCTCACCATTTCCCCATGAGGCTGAATGGCATTACCATTGCTGAATCCCCCACTATCAACATCCTGGGGGTTACCATTGACCAGAAAATGAACTGGACTAGCCATATACATACTGTGGCTACCAGAGCAGGTCAGAGGCTGGGAATCCTGCAGTGAGTATCTCACCTCCTGACTCCCCCAAGCCTGTCCACCATCTACAAGGTACAAGTCAGGAGTGTGAGGGAATACTCCCCACTTGCCTGGATGGGTGCAGCTCCAACAACACTCAAGAAACTCGACACCATCCAGGATAAAGCAGCCCCACTGGATTGGCACCCCATCTACAAACGTTCACTCACTTCACTACCAACGCACAGTGGAAGCCGTGTGTACCATCTACAAGATGCACTGCCAGAATTCACCAAGTTCCTTAGAACATAGAACATTACAGCGCAGAACAGGCACTTCGGCCCACGATGTTGTGCCGACCAGTTAAAAAACAATGACCCTCTAACCTAAACCAATCCCTTTCCATCCATAAACCTATCCACGGATCTCTTAAAATCCTCCAAACTAGGCACATTTACAATGGCAGCAGGCAGGGCATTCCAATCCCTCACCACCCTCTGGGTAAAGAACCTACCCCTGACATCCGTCCTATAACTACCACCCCTTAATTTAAAGCTATGTCCCCTCATGCTAGCTTTCTCCATCTGAGGAAAAAGGCTATCATTGTCCACCCTATCTAAACCTCTAATCATCTTATATGTTTCAATAAGGTCCCCTCTTAGCCGCCTTCTTTCTAACGAAAACAACCCCAAATCCCTCAGTCTCTCCTCATAGGACCTTCCCACCATACCAGGCAACATCCTGGTAAACCTCCTCTGCACCCTCTCCAATGCCTCCACATCCTTCCTATAATGTGGGGACCAGAACTGCACACAGTACTCCAAGTGCGGACACACCAGAGTTTTGTACAGTTGCAACATGACATTGCGGCTCCTAAATTCAATCCCCCTACCAATAAACGCCAAGACACCGTATGCCTTCCTAACTACCTTATCTACTTGATTCCCAACTTTCAGGGATCTATGTACACATACACCTAGATCCCTCTGTTCATCAACACTATTCAGAGTCCTACTGTTAGCCCGGTACTCTACACATCTGTTATTCCTGCCAAAGTGAATTACCTCACACTTTTCTGCATTAAACTCCATCTGCCACCTCTCGGCCCAGCTCTGCAACTTGTCCAAGTCTCTCTATAAACCATGATACCCCTCTTCACTATCTACCACTCCTCCGACTTTGGTGTCATCAGCAAATTTACTGATCCACCCAACTATACCCTCATCCAGATCATTTATAAAAATTACAAACAGCAGTGACCCCAAAACAGATCCCTGAGACACACCACTTGTAACCGAACTCCATGACGAATACTTTCCATCAACCACCACCCTCTGTCTCCTATCTGCTAGCCAATTCCTGATCCAATTAACTAAATCACCCTCAATCCCATATATCTGCATTTTCTGCAGAAGCCTTCCATGGCGAACCTTATCAAACGCCTTACTAAAATCCATATATACCACGTCAACTGCCTTACCCCCATCCACCTCTTTGGTCACTTTCTCAAAAAACTCAATAAGGTTAGTAAGGCACGACCTACCCGCCACAAAACCATGCTGACTATCTCCAATCAATACATTACTCTCTAAATAACTATAAATCCTATCCCTAATAATTTTTTCTAAAACCTTGCCCACAACAGAAGTAAGACTCACCGGTCTATAATTCCTGGGGAAGTCTCTGTTCCCCTTCTTAAACAATGGGACAACATTCGCTGTCCTCCAGTCTTCTGGCACTATACCTGTGACTAACGACGACCTGAAGATCAGAGCCAGAGGCTCTGCAATCGCCTCTCTTGCCTCCCAGAGAATCCTAGGGTAAATCCCGTCCGGCCCAGGGGACTTATCTATTTTCAAAGCCTCAAGAATATCTAGCACATCCTCCTTATCAACTGCAATACTGTCCAGTTTACAACCCTGTAACCCAGTGTTCTCCACAGCTATATTTATGTCTCCCTGCGTGAATACCGAAGAGAAATATTGGTTCAATGCCTCTCCAATCTCTTCTGGTTCCACACATAACTTCCCACTGCTGTCTGTAACTGGCCCTAATCTTGCCCTAACCACTCTTCTGTTCTTAACATATCTATAGAACACCTCAGGATTCTCCTTAATCCTATCAGCCAAAGTCTTCTTGTTTCCTCTTTTAGCTCTTCTTAACTCACTCTTTAACTCCCTCCCAGCCAATCTAAAGCTTTCCAGTGCACTACCTGAGCCCTCAAGTCTCATCCTGACATAAGCCTCCTTTTTCCTTTTAACCAGCGAAACAGCTTTTTTAGTGCACCACGGTTCCCTTGCTCGACCATTTCCTCCTTGCCTGACAGGGACATACACATCAAGGACTCGCAGTAGCTGCTCCTTGAAAAAACTCCACATTTCGGACGTTCCCAGCCCCTGTAGTCTCCTAGTCCAACCTATGCCTTGGGCAGCACCTTCCAAATCCATGACCACTGCCATCTAGAAGGACAAAAACAGCTGATAGATGGGAATGGCATGACCTGGAGGTTCCTATTGCAGTGTGAGGTATTAGAATGAGGGAACCTTGTATCACCAGGGTGTTGTATTGAGGGAAGGATAATATTCTATACAATAAGCTCAGAGCAGGTACAGGTCAAGTCCCACCGACTCCCAATCTCACCCGAGAGGTTCTTGTCCATATGCTTCCTCCTGACAGACCCCTGGAGACCCTGTGACTCATGAATGCCCTACCACAGCAATACAACACAATTAACTTTGGCAGGGCCAGAGGAGCTGGACACATCTTGAAAACATCATTGTTTCTGGCTGATTAACAGTTGGAAGAAGTGAATGTGTTTATGTTTCTAAGTGAGTTCAAGGCCATTCTGCACCATTCAAGTTGGAGTCAATGGATTTTTTTTAATTGTTCTGTTCCTCAGAAGTTGAGAAACACTGAGTAATGACAGGAATAGATCCACCCTCACCAATAACATCTTCAATCATAAACATCCTTACAATCACAGAATGAGGCAGGGCCGAGGGAAGACTTCTTCCAACGATGCCAGTCTTTGACATCAGTTGCCATCCCCTGCCCTTTCCCCAGTGCCCTCATAAATCTGTCTCCTTTTAAACAAATCCATTTGGAAAGTTCCAATTATAGCAAAGGCTAATGAATCACCCAGGAATTTAAATCGAGCCATAACCCAGCTGTCCAGCAGCGAGAGTGGGAACTGACTGCAGAGCTGTCATCGGAGGCAGAGCGATTGTGGGTGTCACTGGCCAGGTCAGTATTTGTTGTCCAATTAATGAGAATATAAGAACATAAGAACTAGGAGCAGGAGTCGGCCATCTGGCCCCTCGAGCCTGCTCCGCCATTCAATAAGATCATGGCTGATCTTTTCATGGACTCATCTCCACTCACCCACCCACTCACCATAACCCTTAATTCCCTTACTGTTCAAAAATATATCTATCCTTGCCTTAAAGTTATGCGGTAACTGGACATCAATAGACTAGCTGAATCATAGAGTCTCCACAGGGCAGAAGGAGGCCATTCAGCCCATCAAGTCTGCACCGACTGTCTGACAGGGCACCTTATCCTGGCCATATTCCCCCAACCCCACATATTTACCCCACTAATCCCTCTAACCCACACATCTTGGGACACTAAGGGGTAACTTAGCATGAACAATTTGCATAACCTGCGCATCTTTGGGAGGAAACCCACACAGACACAGGGAAAATGTGCAGACTCCATATAGACAGTCACCCAAGGCTGAAATTGAATCTGCAGGTAGAATTAGACTCATCGAACCCTACAGTGCAGAAAGAGGCCCTTCAGCCCATCGAGTCTGCACCGAACACAATCCCACCCAGGCCCTACCCCCATATCCCTACATATTATACCCACTAATCCCTCTAACCTACACATCCCTGGACACTAAGGGGCAATTTCTTAGCACGGCCAATCAACCTAACCCGCACATCTTTGGACTGGGAGGAAACCGGAGCACCCGGAGGAAACCCACGCAGACACGGGGAGAATGTGCAAACTCCACACAGACAGTGACCCGAGCTGGGAATCGAACTCAGGACCCTGGAGCTGTGAAGCAGCAGTGCTAACCACTGTGCTACCATGCCACCCTCTGTAATTTATTACAGAAAACTATGAGGTGATGCATTCTTACAGAAGGGATTGGAAGAGGCAATAAAAACTTAATGGCAAGATAAAAGCAAAACACTGAGGATGCTGGAATCAGAAACAAAAACCAAAAATGCTGGAGAGTCTCAGCGGGTCTTCCGGTGTCCGTGGGGAGAGAGTGGAGCCGACGTTTCGAATCTGGATGACCCTATATGAAGAGGGGAACGTTGGCTCTGTTCTCTCCCCACGGATGCCGTCAGACCTGCTGAGATTTTCCAGCATAGACTTAGTGGCACTGTTCCATAGTGTGTTCAGTGTTAAAATCCTAGAGGTGCCTGTGCATCAATCTCAGGGGTTGGCAAAACAGCAAGAGAGTGATTAACAAAGCAAAGGGCATCTCAGACTTTGAAAATAGAGGCACTGATTAACAAAGTAAAAAAGTTATGCTAAACATTCATGAAGCTTTAGTTAGAGTATTGTGTCCAGTTCTGTACCCTACACTTTGGGAAGGACATAAGGGGTACTTGTGAGGCTGCTGAGAGATTTACCAGAATGGTTGCAGCGATGAGGGGTTTTAGCCATACAGTTAGATTGGAGGCTGTTCAGGGGAGGTTCACTAGATTGATTCCAGAGATGAGGGGTTTGTCGTATATAGAGAGATTGAACAGTGTAGGCCAATACTCTCTGGAATTTAGAAGAATGAGGTGAGATCAAATTGAGGTATTCAAGATGATAAAAGGTCTGGATAAAGTAGACATGGAGCGGCTGCTTCCTCTTGTGGGACATCCTAGGACAGGAGGCCATAGTCTGAGGATAAGGGGCAGCAAATTCAAACCAGAGCTGGGGAGAAACTACTTCTCCCAAAGGGTTGTGAAGCTGTGGAACTCACGCCCCCAAAGAACGGTGGATGCTGGGACAGTGAGTAAATTTACGGAGGAGTTAGACAGATTTTTAATTGGGAATGGGTTGAAGGGTTATGGGGAGAAGGCAGGAAAATGGGGATGAGGAGCATCTCAGCATCGTGGAGCAGACTTGATGGGCCGAATGGCTTCATTCTACTCCTAATGAACTTATTGTTCTCCCAAAGTGAAGCAGACAGTTGCCCCAGATCCAATGGCAGGAATTTGCATGTCACAGAATCACAGAATCGTTACATTGCAGCAGAAGGCCATTTGGCCCATCAAGTCTGCACTGGCTCTCTGAAGGAGCATTCAACCTCATCCCTCCCACAGACTGCAATCAGAAAGGATAGTTGTCTTCATAAATGTACAAGGAGTATTATCTTACTATACTCCTTCTACATTTATGACTGTGTGGCCGAATTCCACTCCAACTCCATTTTCAAATGTGCTGATGACACCACTGTAGTGGGTCAGATCTCAAACAAAGAGGAGATGGAGTACAGGAAAAAGGTAAATTCTAGTGAAATGGTGCGATGACAAAAATCTCTCCCTCAATGTCAGTAAAACAAAGGAGATAGTCATCAACTTCAGGAAGTGTAGTGGAGAACACGCCCCCTACCTACATGGAGAGTGTTCATCATGCTGAGGGCACAGGGGTTAGCACTGCTGTCTCATCACGCCAGGGACCTGGTTGGACTCCCAGATTGGGTCACTGTCTGCGTGGAGTTTGCACGTTCTCCCCGTGTCTGCGTGGGTTTCCTCCACGTGCTCAGTTTCCTCCTACAGCCCGAGACACACGCTGCTTCGCTGCATTGGCCATGCTAAATTCTCCCTCTGTGTATCCGAGCACATGCTCCCCGTGTCTTCATGGGTTTCCTCCGGATGCTCCGGTTTCCTCCCATAGTCTGAAAGGCGTGTTGGTTAGGTCCATTGACCCGAGCGAGCGCCAGAATGTGGCAACTAGGGGAATTTCACAGTAACTTCATTGCAGTGTTAATGTAAGCCTACTTGTAACACCAGTAAATAAACTTTAGCCTTGTGCCTTGTAGATGTGGACTGACTTTGGGAAATACTGATCATTTTTAGCTCGCCTGCCTTGAAGGATTGGACCAATCCCCTTTCTGGCATTGTTTATGATTTGATTTGACATTGACACAGCGTAGGACGGATTTCGAAAGCCACTCTGCCTTTTTCACCTCTCAGTGCTGCGTTCTGTTGAAAGATTTTGGATATTTTGCTCTTAGCAGGAGATCTGTCTTGCGGCAACGTTCCTTTCTCAGATTAACCTTTACAGGATTACGCACACTGGCACTGAGCTACCACACATCTCTGCAGTGTGACAGCGTTATTACAAATCTCCCTACGCATTAGGACAGCTGTTGGAGTGTCTGAGTGAGTGTGTAAGTACAGCAAGTCATCAGGAAAGCTATCAGATGAAGGGTGGACCAGAGTCGAAACGTTGGCTGTGTTCTCTCTCCACGGACGCCGTCAGACCTGCTGAGATTTTCCAGCATTTTCTGTTTTGTTGTAACAGGGTGTTATTGTTTATTGTGAGGTGGGTTGATAATAAGAGCAAGAAGGTTTCACTTCATTCGTACAGGGCACTGTTGAGAGTACTTCTGGGGAATTGTTCTCAGTATCAGGTCTCCTTACTTAAGGAAGGAAGTGCAACTATTAGGAGCAGTTCAGAGAACATTTACAAAACTAATTCCAGGAATTAGTGAATTGTTGTATGAGGGAATGTGGAAGGCATTAGGATCGTATCCATTGGAGTTCAGAAGAGTAAGAGGCGACTTGATTAAGACGTTTAAAAATCCCAAGGGATATTGACGGGGTGGACGTGAAGAGGATGTTTCCTCTTGTGGAAGAGCTTAGAACTAGGGGTCGTTGTTTGAAAATAAAGGGTCACTAATTTGACAGAGATGAGAAGAGGGTCATGGGTTCCTGGCTAAAAAGGCAGTGGAGGCAGAATCGTTGAATGTTTTTAAGGCAGAGCGAGATAGATTCTGGATTACCGAGGGGGGGACAGCGAGAGGTTATCGGAAGTGGCAGGAATGTGGGGTTGAGCCATGATCTCATTGAACGGGGGCTCAAGTGGCCTACTCCTGTCCCCAGTTTACGTGTTGGTATTTTGTGGAGTTAACCTTTTACATTTCAGACGAGCAAAAATGAGTTCAAATGTGTCTCCACCAGAGAGTGTTTGCTAAAAGGTGCCTCTGAGCCTCCAGGGGATAACACGAGTTACATCAGCAGTAAGTTCCCACTTCCCCTTTTTTTACTGGTATTGCATCATCCAGACTGTTAAACGCAGATCATTATAGATGACGGAAATCTCCTTGTGAGCGGTTTGGAAAGTTCAGCGTGAACTGTCACAAGGAAAGGGCTGGGTCACGGTAAAGTTACTACTTGAGGAAGCAGTTCTCAGCCTGGTGCTGAGACCTGTCTCCGAGGTCTGGAGGAAACAGGCTAAATGCACTCAGTAAAACTTCCTGTGGCGGTTTTATTCTGACAAGTCTCTGAGGTGAGGAGATCTGCAGTTAGTAATTCTCAAACACAGCAGGCTGTGTTTACATCTGTTTACAACTGAGAAAGCAGTTTGAGAACATTCTCCCCCCCCCACCCCGCTAATTCCGACTCTCCTCTCCCCATGCACCCTCTTCTCCCCGTGCACCCTCTTCTCCCCATGCACCCTCTCTCCCCATGCACCCACTCTCCCTGTGCACCCACTCTCCCCGTGCATCCACGCTCTCCGTGCACCCTCTTCTCCCCATGCACCCACTCTCCCCGTGCACCCATTCTCCCCATGCACCCTCCTCTCCCCGCGCACCCACTCTCCCCGTCTACCCAGCCCTCCCTGTGCACCCAGCTCTCCCTGTACACCCTCCTCTCTCCATGCACCCTCCTCTCCCCGTGCACCATCCTCTCCCCGTGCACCCAGCTCTCCCCGTGCACCCTCCTCTCCTTGTGCACCCAGCTCTCCCCGTGCACCCAGCCCTCCCCATGCACCCAGCTCTCCCCGTGCACCCAGCTCTCCCCATGCACCCAGCTCTCCCCGTGTACCCAGCTCTCCCCGTGCACCCAGCTCTCCCCCTGCACCCAGCTCTCCCCGTGCACCCAGCTCTCCCCGTGTACCCAGCTCTCCCTGTGCACCCAGCTCTCCCCGTGCACCATCCTCTCCCCGTGCACCCAGCTCTCCCCGTGCACCCTCTTCTCCTTGTGCACCCAGCTCTCCCCGTGCACCCAGCTCTCCCCTTGCACCCAGCTCTCCCCATGCACCCAGCTCTCCCTGTGCACACAATGATTCTCTGGTTCTATGAGAAAGGAGACAAGGAGCAAGAAAGACTGGGGCAGAAACTTACACAAAAATTGATGGGGAGAGCTGGGTGCATGAGGAGAGCTGGGTGCACGGGGAGAAGGAGGCCATTTGGCCTATCACGTCTGCACTGACTCTCCAACAGAGCACCTTACTCAGACCCTAGCTCTATAATCCCTGTAATGTATTTACTCCATTACTCTTTCTTAACCTACACATTTTTGGATACTGAGAGAGAATTTTACATTACCAATGCACCCTAACCTGCACATCTTTCAGACTGTGGGAGAAAACCAGAGCACTCAGAGGAAACCCGCGCAGACATGGGGAGAATGTGCAGACTTCACACAGACAGTGATCCAAGCTGGGGATTGAACCCAGGTCCCTGGCACTGTGAGACAGCAGTGCTAACCACTGTACCACTATGACCAGGTCCCTGGTGCAATGAGGCAGCAGTGTTAACCACTGTACCACTGTGACCGGGTCCCTGGCACTGTGAGGCAGCAGTGTTAACCACTGTACCACTGTGACCAGGTCCCTGGCACTGTGAGGCAGCAGTGTTAACCACTGTGCCATCTACATTCTTTCTCTCTCCTAGTTCTTCCATCATGTTTGACTTCAGCCAAAAAGAAGGCGTACGGTGTTTTGGCGTTTATTGGTAGGGGGATTGAATTTAGGAGTCGCAGCGTCATGTTGCAACTGTACACAACTCTGGTGCGGCCGCACTTGGAGTACTGTGTGCAGTTCTGGTCCCCACATTATAGGAAGGAAGTGGAGGCTTTGGAGAGGGTGCAGAGGAGGTTTACCAGGATGTTGCCTGGTATGGAGGGGAGGTCCTATGAGGAGAGACTGAGGGATTTGGGGTTGTTTTCGTTAGAAAGAAGGCGGCTAAGAGGGGATCTTATTGAAACATATAAGATGATTTGAGGTTTAGATAGGGTGGATAGTGATAGCCTTTTTCCTCGGATGGAGAAAGCTAGCACGAGGGGGCATGGCTTTAAATTAAGTGGTGGTAGTTATAGGACGGATGTCAGGGGTAGGTTCTTTACCCAGAGGGTGGTGAGGGATTGGAATGCCCTGCCTGCTGCGGTTGTAAATGCGCCTAGTTTGGGGGCGTTTAAGAGATCTGTGGATAGGTTTATGGACGAAAAGGGATTGGTTTAGGTTAGTGGGTCATTGTTTTTTAACTGGTCGGCGCAACATCGTGGTCCGAAGGGCCTGTTCCGCGCTGTAATGTTCTATGTTCTATGTTCAGCCTGTCTGGTCTGAGTGTGTTTTATTTAATCTCTGCCCCATCCCCAGTCACACACTCCCTCTCTGCCCATTCACACATTCTGCCACCTATATGACACAAGGCAGGTTTGTTCTGCCTGTCCTTCACTGCTCCCTCAGACTGTCCTCCCAGGGAACCCAGACATGCCAATATTCAGACAATCATCGTAACAGCATGGAAAGAGCCCATTCAGCCCATTGACTGGCACCAGCTCTCTTGAAGAGTTATTCCTTGACCGCCCCCACCCCCCCCCCCCCCCTTTCACTGTCTGGGGTTGAAGCTTTCTGAATAGCGCCCACAGGGCTAGTCTAATAGTATCTTCTGAGGCATCGATATTCCTTACTGCCTCCCAGCTGTGTCTCCCTCACCCACTCACTCAATGTGCTCAAGAGGATGCGTTTTACGAACCTCCTTCACATCTACCCACCTCGTCCCACCCGGACCCTGCCACCATTCACTGACCATGTCACCTGGTATTTACCTCCCGAATGACCACTTGCTCCAGTACAATCCCTTTGCTGCCCGTGCGTGAGAGCAATGCCGTGGTTCTGACTCAGACCTGTTTGATTGGGGCTGAAAAGTTGACTCCCTCTTTGGTTAATTCTCCACAACCAGCCCTGCCCAAACCTCCCAAACGGCACTGCGACTGTTAGAATGCTAACTGTAACCTGAATGCTCGGGGGGATCTTATAGAGACGTATAAGATAATGAAGGGGATGGATAGGGTAGAGGTAGAGAGATTCTTCCCGCTTAGAAAGGACAGCAGGACTAGGGGGCACAGCCTCAAGATAAGGGGGGGCGCAGTTTAGAACAGAGTTGAGGAGGAACTTCTTCACTCAAAGGGTGGTGAATCTCTGGAATTCTCTGCCCGTTGAAGTGGTGGAGGCTGCCTCGCTAAATATATTAAAGACGCGGGTAGATAGGTTTTTGGTAGGCAAGGGAATTAAGGGTTATGGGGAGAAAGCGGGAAAGTGGAACTGAGCCACTTCAGATCAGCCATGATCTTATTGAATGGCGGGGCAGGATCGCAGGGCTAGATGGCCGACTCCTGCTCCTATTTCTTATGTTCTTATGTTCTTCTCACCTGTTTGCACTACGCCTGACCTTAATGGGGAGGCGGTGGCCCAGTGGCATTATCGCTGCACGATTAATCCAGAAACTCAGCCTATATTCTGGGGACCCGGGTTCAAATCCCACCCTCGGCAGATAGTGAAATTTGAGTTCAACAAAAAATATCTGGAATTAAGAATCTACTCTGACCGTGAACCCATTGTCGATTGTCGGAAAAACCTATCTGATTTGCTAATGTGCTTCAGCGAAGGAAATCTGCCCTCCTTACCCGGTCTGGCCTACCTGTGACTCCAGAGCCACAGCGATGTGGTTGACTCTCAACTGTCCTTGGGCAACTAGGGATGGGCAATAAACGCTGGCCCAGCCAGGGACCCCCACGTCCCAGGAATGAAATTAAAAAAGTCTTCCTCTACTCCCTGGCAGCTTCTCCTCTGATGAACCCTTGGCCCAAGACTCTTGTTTAGAGTCTTTCTGGTCTCTCCAGATCCTTGAGATATCTTTTCCCTTTTCCTCCCTCAGTCTCCACTTTGAGAAACTCTTCATTTCGCCCGCATTGCCTTTGCGTATTCAGACTGTTTGTCCAACATCCATATCCGAGTTTCCTCAACCTGAAGATGCTGAGGACAAAGCCATTGTCTTCATCTCACATCTCCAGCTCTGCACTCCCACCTTAAACCAAAGCTGCCTGTATGCAACTTCCAAATTGCCTTTGAGCTGAGAGCCTATAACCGCTGCCTCATAGACCTTCCATCTCCGTAAAACCATCTACCTCAGCTCTTCAACTGCTAATGCCATCACCGGCCGCACGGTGGCACAGTGGTGAGCACTGCGGCCTCACAGTGCCAGGGACCCGGGTTCGATTCCCGGCCTGGGTCACTGTGCGGAGTCTGCACGTTCTGCCCGTATGTATGGATTATATGTACAGCAGACACAAGTGCTCCGGTTTCCTCCCTCGGTGTACCCGAACAGGCACCGGAGTGTGGCGACTAGGGGATTTTCACAGTAACTTCATTGTGGTGTTAATGTAAGCCAACTTGTGACACGACTAAATAAACCCATCTTTTCATGGTTGACTATTCCAATGTTCACCAGGGCAACTCTTGTCACCCCCCCCCCCACAACTCTGCTGCCCCCACCCCCTTACCCTCCTCCTCCACCCCACACACCAACCACCACTGCCCCCCCCCCCACCCCCCCACCCCTGCCCCCCCGTCACCCCAACCCCCAGCCTCTGGACACCTCAGTTAATCCAAAATGGAATCACCAATAGTGAACATGTTCGGGTCGCAAGAGATTCGTCAAGTTCGCATCAACACCGAGAGTGCGGAAGGCCTGGGAATGGAACCACGGCACTGTGACCAGGGTGGGTGCTAAACCCCTGCTCAGAGCGAGGAGGTGGGAGGGGGTGCAACGCTGTCAGTGGAGGTGGCTGAGACCTGTGCTCTCAGGGCGGCTGTGTGTTGTGGGGGTTGTTTGAGCAGATGAATCATAATGGTATTTGTGGTTGTTACGTTGATGCTGAAATGGAAACTGCTGCACAGAGAAGTGTGGCCACCTTCCAGGGTGCTATAGCGAAAGGCGGAGGAAGCGTCGAGCTATAATGTATCTAGGTTAACCAGAGAGACCCAAACTTCTTCTGTGATAGGAAAACAACCCCGGTTACTTCACAAATCAGACCAAAACCATTGACTTTCAGCCAACAATCTCTGATCAGAGCCTTCCACACACCTGATGAAGGAACAGTGTTTCCAAAAGCTTGTGGCGTTTACTATCAAATAAACCGGTTGGACTTTAACCTGGTGTTGTGAGAATTCTTACTGGCCTTACAAAGCGGCAGCTGAGTTGCCGAAATGGACTTTGAGAGGCTTTTGGGAAGGCTGGTGTCAGTGAAGGGCATGGGGAACGGGAGGATCCGTGGGCAGTAATTGGCCAGGAGTTGGAGTTGGGGTAAAGGGGATGCTGCTCTGATTCACCCGTCCTGTTGTTCCTCGGGGCTCTCAGCTTCTCACTGTGTGGGGAACAGGCCTGAGTAAACACAGTCTTCACACCGTCCCTGCTTCCTCTGGCAGCTACCTCCATCAGTGACTATTTTGGTGCTAACTTGCAGAGCTCTTGCTGAGCCTGTGTTAACCACACTGACTGCTTCAGTAACCCTGCTTTGATCTGCAGCAGGAGGCGAGTGAGCAGGCTGCAGGGTAAAGTAAGCTGAAGTTTATTTATTAATCACAAGTAGGCTTACATTAACACTGCAATGAAGTTACTGTAAAAATCCCCTTGTCGCCACACTCTGGTGCCTACTCGGATACACTGAGAAGAAAATTTAGCATCGAACCAGCACACCTTTATCCCAGGGTGGAAGAGTCGCTAAATATATTAAAGACGCAGGTAGATAGGTTTCTGATAGGCAAGGGGATTAAGGGTTATGGGGAGAGGGCGGGAAAGTGGAACTGAGCAGCGACAGATCAGCCATGATCTTATTGAATGGCGGGGCAGGATCGAAGGGCTAGATGGCCTACTCCTGCTCCTATTTCTTATGTTCTTATGTTCTTAAGAGTCAATGACTAGGGGGCACAGATTTTTTACACAGAGGGTGGTGGGTACCTGGAACTCGTTGCCGGGGGAGGGAGTGGAAGCGGATACGATAGTGAGTTTTAAGGGGCGTCTGGACAAATCCATGAATAGGATGGGAATAGAGGGATACGGTCCCTGGAAGGGTAGGGAGTTTCAGATGGGCAGCATGGTCAGAGCAGGCTTGGAGGGGCCGAAGGGCCTGTTCCTGTGCTGGAATTTTCTTTGTTCTTTTCGGACAGTGGAGGAAACCGGGGCACCCGGAGGAAACCCACACAGACATGGGGAGGTGGAGCGAGGTGAGGAACCTGAGAAAATGGAGTTAGGTTGACCACCCACGTGATGGTGATGGAAGAGGGGGGGGGTGGGGTTGACTCGTTATTTGTGGGTGGGAGGTGGGGGGGTTGGTGTTGCTCTCCTGGTCTGTAGGGGTGGGGAGGGGGGGCACTGTTTCATTTCTGTTGGGAGAGTGGGGGGCCTGCCTCTGAACGAAGAATGGCAGCCCAGTCTCGGAGAGGTGGGGTTGGTGGCAGGTCGCTCAAAGTGAGCTCGTCTGCATCTTCCAGGTGGGTGAATCCTCACTCACCGGCGCTGCCAAAACGAGCAAACGAGGGGACCCACACCTCCTGGCTCCCCAAAGCCTGTCCACCGTCTACAAGGCATAAGTCAGGAGTGTGAGGGAATACTCCCCACCTGCCTGGATGGGTGCAGCTCCAACAACACTCATGAAGCTCAACACCATCCAGGACAAAGCAGCCCCGCTGGATTGGCACCCCATCCACAAACATCCACTCCCTCCACCACCGACACTCAGTAGCAGCCGAGTGCACCATCTACAAGATACTCTGCAGCAACTCACCAAAGATCCTTCGACAGCACCTTCCAAACCCACGATCACTTCCATCTAGAAGGACAAGGGCAGCAGATACCTGGGAACACCCCCACCTGCAGATTCCACTCACCATCCTGACTTGAAAATATACCACCGTTCCTTCACTGTCACAGAATCCTGGGACTCCCTCCCCCACGGTCTACACGGACCGCACCCATTCAAGAAGGCAGCTCACCACCACCTTCACAAGGGCAACTAGGGATGGGCAATAAATGCTGGCCCAGCCAGCGACGCCCACGTCCCACAAATTAATTTTTAAAAATGTGTTGGTAATTTATGGCAATACAGAGGCCATGATGTAGGTGGCACAGTGGGTTAGCACTGACGCTTCACAGCTCCAGGGTCCTGGGTTCGATTCCCGGCTCGGGTCACTGTCTGTGTGGAGTTTGCACATTCTCCTCGTGTCTGCGTGGGTTTCCTCCGGGTGCTCCGGTTTCCTCCCACAGTCCAAAGATGTGCAGGTCAGGTTGATTGGCCGTGCAAAGAAATTGCCCCTTAGTGTCCAGGGATGCGCAGGTTAGAGGGATTAGTGGGTATAATATGTAGGGATATGGGGTTAGGGTCTGGGTGGGATTGTCTACAGTACAGACTCGATGGGCCGAAGGGCCTCTTCCTGCACTGTAGGGTTCTATGATTCTATATCTAGCCAGTAAGGTGGTGAGGGAGTGGTGTGCCAAGAGACTCAGCTTCTCAGGAAACAGGCTGCTGATCTCAAGAGGTGAATGTGTGGAGGGACCCTGTCTACACGGTGTGCACTGTCTATACAGTGTTTTGGGAGACCTCTCACTTCCCCCACTGTGGGGATGCCAGGCTTGCCACTGCCCTGCTCTGACCCCATTCACCTGACACCTGATTCACCTGACGAAGAGGGTGTCCCTCGAAAGCTTGTGAGTATATTATCAAATAAATAGGTTGGACTAAAACCTGGTGTTGTCAGACTTTTTACTGTGCTGACCCCAAATACCCAGGGGCATCAATAGCCTCCGGTCCTGCTGGTGAGACCAACACATCAGGTCCCCGTTGCTGGGGACAATTTGTGATCCTCACTGCTGACTTGAGGGAGTGCCGCACTGTCAGAGGGTCAGTGCTGAGGGAGTGCCGCACTGTCAGAGGGTCAGTGCTGAGGGAGTGCCGCACTGTCAGAGGGTCAGTGCTGAGGGAGTGCCGCACTGTCAGAGGGTCAGTGCTGAGGGAGTGCCGCACTGTCAGAGGGTCAGTACTGAGGGAGCGCCGCACTGTCAGAGGGTCAGTGCTGAGGGAGTGCCGCACTGTCAGAGGGTCAGTGCTGAGGGAGTGCCGCACTGTCAGAGGGTCAGTGCTGAGGGAGCGCCGCACTGTCAGAGGGTCAGTGCTGAGGGAGTGCCGCACTGTCAGAGGGTCAGTGCTGAGGGAGCGCCGCACTGTCAGAGGGTCAGTGCTGAGGGAGTGCCGCACTGTCAGAGGGTCAGTGCTGAGGGAGTGCCGCACTGTCAGAGGGTCAGTGCTCAGGGAGTGCCGCACTGTCAGAGGGTCAGTGCTGAGGGAGTGCCGCACTGTCAGAGGGTCAGTACTGAGGGAGTGCCGCACTGTCAGAGGGTCAGTGCTGAGGGAGTGCCGCACTGTCAGAGGGTCAGTACTGAGGGAGTGCCGCACTGTCAGAGGGTCAGTGCTCAGGGAGTGCCGCACTGTCAGAGGGTCAGTGCTGAGGGAGTGCCGCACTGTCAGAGGGTCAGTGCTGAGGGAGTGCCGCACTGTCAGAGGGTCAGTACTGAGGGAGTGCCGCACTGTCAGAGGGTCAGTGCTGAGGGAGTGCCGCACTGTCAGAGGGTCAGTGCTGAGGGAGTGCCGCACTGTCAGAGGGTCAGTACTGAGGGAGTGCCGCACTGTCAGAGGGTCAGTGCTGAGGGAGTGCCGCACTGTCAGAGGGTCAGTGCTGAGGGAGTGCCGCACTGTCAGAGGGTCAGTGCTGAGGGAGTGCCGCACTGTCAGAGGGTCAGTGCTGAGGGAGTGCCGCACTGTCAGAGGGTCAGTGCTGAGGGAGTGCCGCACTGTCAGAGGGTCAGTGCTGAGGGAGTGCCGCACTGTCAGAGGGTCAGTGCTGAGGGAGTGCCGCACTGTCAGAGGGTCAGTGCTGAGGGAGTGCCGCAGTGTCAGAGGGTCAGTACTGAGGGAGTGCCACACTGTCAGAGGGTCAGTGCTGAGGGAGTGCCGCACTGTCAGAGGGTCAGTACTGAGGGAGCGCCGCACTGTCAGAGGGTCAGTGCTGAGGGAGTGCCGCACTGTCAGAGGGTCAGTACTGAGGGAGTGCCACACTGTCAGAGGGTCAGTGCTGAGGCAGTGCCGCACTGTCAGAGGGTCAGTGCTGAGGGAGTGCCGCACTGTCAGAGGGTCAGTGCTGAGGGAGTACCGCACTGTCAGAGGGTCAGTGCTGAGGGAGCGCCGCACTGTCAGAGGGCCAGTGCTGAGGGAGTGCCGCACTGTCAGAGGGTCAGTGCTGAGGGAGTGCCGCACTGTCAGAGGGTCAGTGCTGAGGGAGCGCCGCACTGTCAGAGGGTCAGTGCTGAGGGAGTGCCGCACTGTCAGAGGGTCAGTACTGAGGGAGTGCCACACTGTCAGAGGGTCAGTGGGGTCATGTTCTTTCTAATCTTGTTGAGTTTATCTGGTGGGGTGGGGGGGAGTTTGGGACTCACAATTTTCCCAGTGATACAGTGTGAATTCCTGGGGGATTTGTGGGATCCCTTAACTGCCATTTACAGGCTCCAAAATTCAGGAGCTGGATAATCCGTGGCTCCCTAATCCACTGGAATACATTCTTCAAACAATGGAGAAATACTTCCCGATCCTTTTCAAACAAGCCGCTCCTTTTTACAATCTCAACCCCACAGCTGCTGCTGACAGAATGGAGTGAGGGTTGGAGGTGACCGCAACACTTTGGCTAATGTGAGTATCTCCATCTCCCGCAAGCTTCTGACAAGCTTCCCTACAGCAATCCTGTGGGATTGGCTATCTAACCACCTCCATGAGGAACCTATTACACTCCCGCAACAATCAGGTCCATCTGCCAAGGACTTAAACCGAAAATGCTGGCACTCAGCTGCTCTGTGGAAAGAAACACACAGTTGACGTTTCGAATCTGTGTCATCCTTTTTTCAGAATGTTTAACTTAATGTATACTTGTGTTGCCAGGTCCCTGTTCAGGAACCAAGCCCAATAGCACTGCCAATGTCCCTGAAATTGGAACAGGTTCAGCCCACCCCACCCAGCATAATATTCCCAAAACTCGAGTCTGGGTCAGTTAGAGACTAATTGATAGAGGGTCATTGATGTGACAAATCAACAACAGCCCCACTGCTCCTGAACAGAGTACGGTGGAAGCTTTCTGTCTTGCACTCATCAGAACAAATGCAAGAGTACCAAATTGCAAAGTGAGTGACACTTTGCACTGCATGAGAAAAGAGTGCTGATTGGTTGGCAAATCATTTCCACTTAATCAAGGCGTAGCCATGGAGAAGACACTGGGGAGCTTGTCCCCTGTGGTTGTCTTATTGAAAAATGGCTCCAAGTCTGGACATATTCCTTTTGTTTGCATAGGGCAGCTCCCTGTGTATGTACGCATGCAGCTTCTAATAACCACAAGCGAGCTACGTTAGCTGAAAATCTTAAATTATCGATGCCTCAACTAATAAGAGATAAATTGCCAACCAATCAGCACCATTTTCTCATGCTGTATGTATTGCTGCTGCTTTGGAAATTTGGAATTTGTGAATCAGTCCTGATGAGTGCAAGATGAAAACTTTGACAGCATGTCTCTTTTTCAGCAATACTCATGTTGCGTATTACCAAGTGTCCATCTCAATTATTGTTGATTTGTGTGGGCCACCCAGAGTGTGGAAGGACCAATGAGATGGACTTTTGTCTATTTATGTCCAATTTTTGCCCCTTTCCCAATTTTTCTTTCCCCGTTTCTAGGATGAGAATGTCACTGGTCCTGCTACAATTTATTGCCGCTAACTAATGACCCAAATGATGGATGTCATGTGGATTGAGACCTTGCAGAACTGACGATGAACAGTGCCTGTTATGGTCACCCCCTTTGGCAGCAGTGTGCACCATCTACAAGATGCACTGCAGGAACTCACCACTTAGGCAACACCTTCCAAACCCATTTCCGTCTAGAAGGACAAGGGCAACAGATACCTGGGAACACCACTGCCTGGAGATTCCCCTCCAAGTCACTCATCATCCTGACTTGGAAATATATCACCGTTCCCCCACAGTCCATAGAACCATAGATCATTACAGCTCAGAGACAGGCCTTTTGGCCCTTCTTGTCTGTGCTGAACCATTTTTTGCCAAGTCCCACTGACCTGCACTTGGACCATATCCCTCCACACCCCTCTCATCCATGACCCCGTCCAAGCTTTTCCTAAATGTTAAAAGTGACCCCGCATTTACCACTTTATCCGGCAGCTCATTCCACACTCCCACCACTCTGAAGCCCCACCCCCCAATATTCCCTTTAAACTTTTCTCCTTTCACCCTTAACCCATGCCCTCTGGTTTTTTCTCCCCTAGCCTCAGTGGAAAAAGCCTGCTTGCATTCACTCTATCTACACCCATCAAAATCTTCTACACCTCTATCAAATCCCCCCTCATTCTTCTACACTCCAGGGAATAAAGTCCTAACCTATTCAACCTCCCTCTATAACTCAGCTTCTCAAGTCCCGGCAACATCGTTGTGAAGTCACTGGGTCAAAATCCTGGAATCCTGGATCCAAGATCCTGATAGTCTGCTTTCCTCCCTAACAGCACTGTGGGTATACCTACATCATACGGACTGCAGCGGTTCAAGAAGGCAGCTCACCACCACCTTCTCAAGGGTAATTAGGGTTGGGGAATGAACGCTGCCCTAGCCACTGATACCCACATCCCAAAAAAAATCAAAAATGTTATTTTGTCGTATATTTATTGCAATTTATTTTACTGAAAATTCCTCACCAACATTGTTGCGAATGGCACAGGTAAATCCTTCGCAAATACTTCAGCAACCTGGATATGGAAGTATATTCTGCTGGGTGCAGTATCTGTCCCAGCCCAGCCCAGGACAAGCAACATTACCAATTTCTACCAAGTCTCAGCAAACCAGCAGCTTTGAGTGATTAGAAAAGGACATTCCCGGATTAGGGATCAGTAATTTGGCACGGATAACAGAGCTGTACTTTAATGGCCCGAGATTTGGCTGATTTCGGGAGCCAGGTTGCCAAACTGTGAAAGGCAAAAGCAGATGTGTGGTGTGAGCCACTTCTGCCTCATTGATGTTGACACGTAACCGTGGTGTTTCCAGGCGAGAGAGTCCATTTGGCCCATTGTAATGCACCCATTGTAAAACGCCCCTCCATTCCCCAGCCTAACACCTGACCCCAGCTGAAAAGTGAAACTTCAGTTAGGTACCACAGGGGAGAAAGTGGGACTTAGAGCAGATTAGGTCCACGACATGTTAAATAAATACATGCTAAATTACTGCCTTCCTTTCTCAATGGAATGTGGGCGTTGCTGACTCTGTCAGCCTTTCGAATCCAATGCTAATTTCCCCTTGAGAAGGTGGGGGTGAGCTGCCTTTTTGAACCACTGCAGTTTCTGAGGTGTAGGTACACCCACAGTGCTGTTAGGGAGGGAGTTCCAGGATTGTGATTGGATATCTGTCAGTCCCTGCGTGGTGTAGGTACACCCACAGTGCTGTTAGGGAGGGAGTTCCAGGATTGTGATTGGGTATCTGTCAGTCCCTGAGTGGTGTAGGTACACCCACAGTGCTGTTAGGGAGGGAGTTCCAGGATTGTGATTGGATATCTGTCAGTCCCTGCGTGGTGTAGGTACACCCACAGTGCTGTTAGGGAGGGAGTTCCAGGATTGTGATTGGGTATCTGTCAGTCCCTGAGTGGTGTAGGTACACCCACAGTGCTGTTAGGGAGGGAGTTCCAGGATTGTGATTGGATATCTGTCAGTCCCTGCGTGGTGTAGGTACACCCACAGTGCTGTTAGGGAGGGAGTTCTAGGATTTTGACTCAGTGACAGTGAAGGAACGGTGATATATTTCCAAGTCAGGGCGGTGAGTGACTCGGAGGTGAACTTGCAGTCAGGGTGTTCCCAGATATCTGCTGCCCTTGCTGTTCTAGATGGTAGGGGCCGTGGGTTTAGAAGGCTAAGGAACCCTGGTGAGTTGCTGCAGTGCATCTTTTAGATGGTACAGATGGCTGTCATTGTGCATCGGTGGTGGAGGGAGTGGATATTTGTGGATGTGGTGCCAATAGAGCGAGGCTGCTTTGTCCTGGATGGTGTTGAGTTTCTTGAGTGTTGGAGCTGCACCCATGCAGGCAGCGGGGAGTATTCCCTCACACTCCTGACTTGTGCCTTGTAGATGGTGGACAGACTTTGGGGAGTCAGGAGGTGAGATACTCGCCACAGGATTCCCAGTCTCTGATCTGCTCTGGTAGCCACAGTATTCAATGGCTGTTCAATGGTAACCCCCAGGATGTTGACAGTGGGGGATTCAGCGATGGTAATACCATTGAATGCCAAGGGGTGATGGTTAGATCCTTTCCTGTTGGAGATGGTCAGTGCCATGGTGATGACACGAAGATGATTGGAAAAGCAAATTGCGTGGAGGGTGTGGAAAGTCTGCAGAGGGATCTGGATAGGCTGAGTGAGTGGGCGAGGACCTGGCAGATGGAGTATAATGTTAGCAAGTGTGAGGTTATCCACTTTGGCAGGAATAATAGTAGGAGGGATTATGACTTAAAAGGCGAAAAGCTGCAGCATGCTACGGTGCAGAGGGACCTGGGGGTCCTTGTGCATGAGTCGCAAAAACCCAGTCTGCAGGTGCAGCAGGTGATCAAGAAGGCGAATGGGATGCTGGCCTTGATAGTGAGGGGGATAGAATATAAAAGCAGAGAGGTCTTGCTGCAACTGTACAGGGCACTGGTGAGGCCGCAGCTGGAGTACTGTGTGCAGTTTTGGTCGCTGCACTTGCGCAAGGATATTTTGGCCTTGGAGGGAGTGCAGAGGAGGTTCACTAGGCTGATGCCGGAGATGAGGGGGTTGGACTATGAAGAGAGACTAAATAGACTGGGTCTGTACTCGTTGGAGTTTAGAAGGATGAGGGGAGATCTTATAGAGACGTATAAGATAATGAAGGGGATGGATAGGGTAGAGGTAGAGAGATTCTTCCCGCTTAGAAAGGATAGCAGGACTAGAGGGCACAGCCTCAAGATAAGGGGGGGGCAGTTTAGAATGGAGTTGAGGAGGAACTTCTTCACTCAAAGGGTGGTGAATCTCTGGAATTCTCTGCCAGTTGATGTGGTGGAGGCTGCCTCGCTGAATGTATTTAAGTCACGGGTAGATAGGTTTTTGGTAGACAAGGGAATTAAGGGTTATGGGGAGAAAGCGGGAAAGTGGAACTGATCCACTTCAAATCAGCCATGATCTTATTGAATAGCGGGGCAGGCTCGAAGGGCTAGATGGCCTACTCCTGCTCCTATTTCTTATATTCTTATGTGCTTGGCACTTGTGTGGTGTGAATGTTACTGCCACTTGTCAGCCCAGGCCTGGATATTGTGCAGATCTTGCTGTCTTTGGACATGGACTGTTTCAGTGTCTGAGGAGTGGTGAATGGTGCTGAACATTGTGCAATCATCGGCGAACATCCCCACTTCTGACCTTAGGATGGAGGGAAGGTCATTAATGAAGCAGCTGAAGATGATCTGGCCGAGGACACTCCCCTGTGGAACTTTTATATCTTTCTATAAAGTTTAAAGGGCTCTTTTAATTTAATTTTAGAATCTTTTACATTTTTATTGCCTTTTTCTGAAATACTTTCGACAATTTATTTTCACACCACAGGATTGAAACGCCTTCTCCGGTCGTCGGGGCTTGTGAGATGACCCAATTCCCCGGCCACATCGGGGGGGTCAGTTTGGGCACACAGCTTCAGCATACCGCTGGCCCCCGAGGTGAACAGAAGAATTTGCTGCTGGGCTTCTGGTGGCTCTGAATGAAGCTGGTTAAAAGTCCGCAGTGGATAAACTCCAGGGAGCTGTGGTCCGTAGCTTGGGGGCCACACAGCCTGGGATTGGCGGGGGGGTGGGGGGGAGGGAAGGCGGGTGTAGTCCTGGTGAGAGAAAGTCCATCGTTCGCCGCCAGCTGAAAGATTAAGAACATGTTGGAGAAATGGGAAACAGTTGGTGGCTGTTAGCAAGACAGATGTGTCATCAGCTGGCGCAGAGATGGTCTTTTCCTGTAAGTTTCTGTGCCC
Organism: Carcharhinus amblyrhynchos; assembly: GCF_965287045.1. Taxonomy (NCBI): domain Eukaryota; kingdom Metazoa; phylum Chordata; class Chondrichthyes; order Carcharhiniformes; family Carcharhinidae; genus Carcharhinus; species Carcharhinus amblyrhynchos. Next base: position 126,445,303 of record NC_137328.1, on the reverse strand, counting down.
ACTGGGATTCCACTCCCTCTCTGCTCAGACCAGCGTATGGGTTAGGAGCAGGAGAAGGCCACTTGGCCCCTCCAGCCTGTTCCCCCCATTCAGTAGAGCCATGGCCGATCTGATTGGAACCTTAACCCCACATTCCCGCCCACCTCCCCCCAGTAATCTTTCACCCCCCCCAGAAAGATTAGGGGTCAAAGGGCAAAGATATAAGACAATTTGTAACGGCTTCAGAACATTATCGAATGATTGCAATTTGCAGAATAGAGGAAGGCCATTCGACCCACTGTGTCTGTGTTAGAATCTATCTCGCTCTGCCTTAAAAGTAATTCAAAGACTCGGTACCCATTGCTTTTTGAGGAACAATGTTCCAGAGACTCAGAGGAAATATTTCTCCTCAGCTCTGTCTCAAATAGAACATTACAGCGCAGAACAGGCCCTTCGGCCCACAATGTTACGCCGACCAATTAAGAGAAAAGCAATGAACCTCTAACCTAAACCAAACCCTTTCCATCCACAAACCTATCCACGGATCTCTTAACCGCCCCCAAACTAGGCGCATTTACAACCGCAGCAGGCAGGGCATTCCAATCCCTCACCACCCTCTGGGTAAAGAACCTACCCCTGACATCCGTCCTGTAACTACCACCCCTTAATTTAAAGCCATGCCCCCTCGTGCTAGATTTCTCCATCAGAGGAAACAGGCTATCACTATCCACCCTATCTAAACCTCGAATCATCTTATATATTTCAATAAGGTCCCCTCTTAGCCGCCTTCTTTCTAACGAAAACAACCTCAAATCCCTCAGTCTCTCCTCATAGGACCTCCCCTCCATACCAGGCAACATCCTGGTAAACCTCCTCTGCACCCTCTCCAAAGCCTCCACATCCTTCCTATAATGTGGGGACCAGAACTGCACACAGTACTCCAAGTGCGGCCGCACCAGAGTTTTGTACAGTTGCAACATGACGCTGCGGCTCCTAAATTCAATCCCCCTACCAATAAACGCCAAGACACCGTATGCCTTCTTAACAACCTTATCTACTTGCTTTCCAACTTTCAGGGATCTATGCACATATACACCTAGATTCCTCTAAGAGGGTAAATGGGCAACCCTTTATTTTAAACAGTGACCCCTAGTTCTAAATTCTGTGACAATGGGAATCATTGGACTCTTGGATATAGGACTCTTAAATTCCACAGGACTCCTAAATCGGCCTCGCAGGTGGAGGATGTGGTCAAGAAGGCGTATGGTGTACTTGCCTTCATTAATCGAGGGATTGAGTTTAGGAGTCGGGAGGTAATGCTGCAACTTTATAAGACCCTTGTCAGACCCCACTTGGAGTACTGTGCGCAGTTCTGGTCGTCTCACTACAGGAAGGATGTGGAAGCTATTGAGAGGGTGCAGAGGAGATTTACAAGGATGTTGCCTGGATTGGGAGGCATGCCTTATGGAGGTAGGTTGAGGGAGCTGGGACTCTTCTCCCTGGAGAGACGAAGGTTGAGAGGCGACCTGATAGAGGTTTATAAAATGTTGAGAGGAATAGATAGGGTGGATTCTCGGAGGCTATTTCCCAGGGCTGAAATGGTCACTACGAGAGGACACAGGTTTAAGGTGCTGGGGAGCAGGTACAGAGGAGATGTTAGGGGTAAGTTTTGCACTCAGAGGGTGGTGAGTGAATGGAATCGGCTGCCGTCGGTGGTGGTAGAGGCGAACTCGCTGGGGTCTTTTAAAAGACTTCTGGATGAGTACATGGGATCTAATGGGAGTGGAAGTTACAGATAGTTATATGGTATAGATGTGATCGGCACAACTTGTAGGCCGAAGGGCCTGTTTGTGCTGTAGTGTTCTATGTTGTATTCCACATCTACCCTGTCCAATACTGCTCAGGATCTTAAATCAATCAGGTCACCTCTTACTCTTCTAAACTCCAGTGGATACAATCCTGACCTCTAAGCCCAGTCTCTCCAACCTTTCACCATTAGCCAACCCATCCATTCCTGCTATTAGTTTAATAAACCTGTTCCAAACTGCTCCAAATGCATTTACACCTTTCCTTAAATAAGGACAGGAAGAAGTTTCAGAATGCCACAGAAGGCTGTGGAGGCCAGATCATTGAGTGTCTTTAAGACAGAGATAGATAGGTTCTTGATTAATAAGGGGATCAGGGATTATGGGGAAAAGACAGGAGAATGGGGATGAGAAAAATATCAGCCATGATTGAATGGCAGAGCAGACTCGATGGGCCGAGTGGCCTCATTCTGCTCCTATGCCTTATGGTCTCACAACGCCAGGTTAAAGTCTAACGGGTTTATTTGGAATCACGAGCTTTTGGAGACTCACCTGAGGAAGGAGTAACACTCCGAAAGCTCCTGATTCCAAATAAATCTGTTGGAATTTAACCTGGTGTTGTAAGACTCATTGGTGCCCACTCTAGTCCAACCCCAGCATCTCCACCTCTTGAATAAGGAGGCCAATACTGTGCACAATACTCCAGATGTGGCCTCACCAATGTATAACTGAAGCATAAACTCCCCTACCTTAACAATCAACTCCCCTCCCTGTAAACAATGACATTGTATTATTTCCCCCATTACTTGCTGGACCAGCTTTTCATGATTCATGAGTTAAGACACCCTGGATTCCTGGGGTGGCAGGTCTGACACATGAGGAGATACTAAGTCAGTTAGGATTATATTCACTGGAGTTTAGAGGAGTGAGAGGGGATCTCATAGAAGCTTATCAAATTCTAACAGGGTTAGAGAGGGTAGATCCCTATGCGTGACAACGTTAAAGTTAAAAAGTAAAGTTTATTTATTTGTTACAAGTAAGGCTTACATTAACACTGCAATGAAGTTATTGTGAAATTCCCCTAGTCACCACAGTCCTGTGCCTGTTTGGGTCAATGCGCCCTAACCTGCACGTCTTTCAGACTGTGGGAGGAAACCGGAGCACCCAAAGGAAACCCACGCAAACATGGGGAGAATGTGCAAACTCCGCACAGTGACCCCAGCAGGGAATCAAACCCAGGTCCCTGGCACTGTGAGGCAACAGTGCTAACCACTCTGCCACTGTGCCACAGTGAAAAAGGTGACATAATGGCACTTTCTCTGAACTAGTAATTCAGAGACCCAGGGTAATGGTCTTGGGGACCTGGGTTCAAATCCCATCATGGCAGCCGGTGGAATTTAAATTCAATAAAAAATCTGGAACTGGTCTCAGTGATGGTCCCCATGGTAACCATCATCGATTGTTGTAGGAACCCACCTCATTCATGAATCTCCTTTAGGGAAGGAAATCTGCCATCCTTACCCGGTCTGGCCTACATGTGACTCCAGAGCCACAGCAATGTGATTGGCTCTCAACTGCCCCTCTGAACCACTTCATTCAAGGACAATTTAAGAAGGTTAAGAGGTGACTTAGAGGCATATAAAATGATCAGAGGATTAGATAGGGTGGACAGTGAGAGCCTTTTTCCTCGGCTAGCATGAGGGGACACAGCTTTAAATTGAGGGGTGATAGATATAGTACAGATGTCAGAGGTAGGTTCTTTACTCAGAGGGTAGTAAGGGTGTGGAATGCCCTGCCTGCAGCAGTTGTGGATTCACCAACATTAAGGGCATTTAAATGCTCATTGGATAAACATATGGATGATATTGGAATAGTGTAGGTTAGATGGACTTTAGATTGGTTTCACAGGTCGGAACAACATTGAGGGCCGAAGGGTCTGTACTGTGCTGTAATGTTCTATGTTCTATAAGTAGCGATGCTGTGGTGATTGTCCCTTTAAGGGAGTGAGAGTGAGGGCCATATGACTGAGAGAACAAAATGGGGAGAAGGGTGAGTTATCACCCTGGAGAGCGTAAGTTTCTTATACAATCATAGAACCATATAGCGAAGGTTTACCCAGGCTGATTCCTGGGACGGCAGGTCTGTCACATGAGGAGAGATTAAGTGGGTTAGGATTATATTCACTGGAGTTTAGAAGAGTGAGAGGGGATCTGATAGAAACTTATAAAATTCACACAGGGTTAGACAGGGTAGATTCAGAAAGAATGTTCCCGATGGTGGGGGAGTCCAGAACTGGGGGTCAGAGTTTGAGGATAAGGGGGAAACCTTTTAGAACTGAGGTGAGGAGAAATGTCTTCTCCCAGAGGGTGGGGAATGTGTGGCTGTGGCAGTGCAGTGCCCCAGGGATCTGTTCTAGGACCCTTGCTGTTTGTCATTTTCATAAATGACCTGGATGAGGAAGTGGAGGGATGAATTAGTAAGTTTGCCGATGACACGAAGGTTGGTGGTGTTGTGGATAGTCTGGAGGGATGTCAGAAGTTGCAGCGTGACATAGATAGGATGCAAGACTGGGCGGAGAAGTGGCAGATGGACTTCAACGCAGATAAACGTGTAGTGGTCCATTTTGGCAGGTCAAATAGGATGAAGGAATATAATATTAATGGTAAGACTCTTAGCAGTGTAGAGGATCAGAAGGACCTTGGGGTCTGGGTTCACAGGACGCTCAAAGCACCTTCACAGGTAGAGAATGTGGTCAAGAAGGCGTATGGTGTACTGGCCTTCATTAATCGAGGGATTGAGTTTTGGAGTCGGGAGGTAATGCTGCAACTTTATAAGACCCTTGTCAGACCCCACTTGGAGTACTGTGCGCAGTTCTGGTCGCCTCACTACAGGAAGGATGTGGAAGCTATTGAGAGGGTGCAGAGGAGATTTACAAGGATGTTGCCTGGATTGGGAGGCATGCCTTATGAGGATAGGTTGAGGGAGCTAGGTCTCTTCTCCTTGGAGAGACAAAGGATGAGGGGTGACCTGATCGAGGTGTATAAGATGTTGAGAGATATTGATCGAGTGGATAGTCAGAGGCTTTTTCCCAGGGCTGAAATGGGTGCCACAAGAGGACACAGGTTTAGGATGCTGGGGAGTAGGTACAGAGAAGATAGAAAAGAAAGAGCCGTAGAAAATTACAGCTCAGAAACAGGCCTTTTGGCCCTTCTTGTCTGTGCTGAACCATTTCTCTGCCTAGTCCCACTGCCCTGCACTTGGACCATATCCCTCCACACCCCTCTCATCCATGAACCCGTCCAAGTTTTTCTTAAATGTTAAAAGTGACCCCGCATTTACCACTTTATCCGGCAGCTCATTCCACACTCCCACCACTCTCTGTGTGAAGAATCCCCCCCTAAATATTCCCTTTAAACATATCCCCCTTCACCCTTAACCCATGCCCTCTGGTTTTTTTCTCCTCTAGCCTCAGTGGAAAAAGCCTGCTTGCATTCACTCTATCTATACCCATCAAAATCTTATACACCTCTATCAAATCTCCCCTCATTCTTCTACACTCCAGGGAATAAAGTCCTAACCTATTCAATCTCTCTCTGTAACTCAGCTTCTCAAGTCCCGGCAACATCCTTGTGAACCTTCTCTGCACTCTTTCAACCTTATTTACATCCTTCCTGTAACTAGGTGACCAAAACTGTACACAATACTCTAAATTCGGCCTCACCAATGCCTTATACAACCTCACCATAACACTCCAACTTGATGTCGGGGTAAGTTTTTCACTCAGAAGGTAGTGGGTGCATGGAATCGGTTGTCATCAGTGCTGGAGGCGGATTCAATAGAGTCTTTTAAGAGACTTTTGGATGAGTACGTGGGACTTAATAAGATAGAGGGTTATAAGTAAGCCTAGTAGGTAGGGACATGGTCAGCACAACTTGTGAGCTGGAGGGCCTGTTTGTGCTGTGGTTTTTCTATGTTTCTCTGTTTCTATGTTCATGGTTTAGAAAGCAAATGCCAGAAACCTAAAGTCCAGCTCTTAAGGAAACCTGAGAAATATCAAGTGAAGTTTCCAAGACGTCTGGAGTTAATGGAACAGAGGAAACTGAGCACCAGAACAGATTACTGTTCAATGAAGAGAGTTGAAAAGACATTGGAGCCTGAGAGGCCAGAAATATATCTGCAGTAGTGCTGAGGCTTGGGAGGAATTACTACAGTTCGGAAGACGTTATTTGAAATAATTGCGGAAATCAGTGGCAGGACCTCGGAGTTTTGCGTAACAGTCTTTAAGACGAAGGAAACCTGAAGAGAGAGGTGTAGAAACTGGGTGGAGGCAGTGGAGGGAAAGGATCATTTAAAAGTCAATTTGAAAGTGTTACTTCTGAAAGCAGAACTTGAAATCATTCGCACAGAATCTGGAATTTTGTGAGACAAGATGATTCATAGTATAAGAATCACCTGGGGGGATTCTGAGGAGAAATTCATATTCACTTGGGTTCAGAAAGAATTTGTCTGACTACAGTTGTCTTGTGAGCTTAAAAGGGACTTTTTGTTAATGGAAACTTTATGGTTTAAGACGCACTTCGTAATTCATGATAATCTTAAAATCTGCATGCAATTGTTAAGGGGGGAAAAAGGAGGGTCTCTCTACAACAATCTGAGGTCCCTGTCTGCTTCAAGAAGACCATCACCCCGGTACCTAAGAAAAACCAGGCAGCGTGCCTTAATGACTATTGTCCAGTGGCTCTGACATCCATCATTATGAAGTGCTTTGAAAGGCTAGTCATGGCACAAATCAATTCCAGCCTCCTGGACTACCTGGATCCACTACAGTTTGCCTGAAACAGGTCCACAGCAGACACCATTTCCCTGGCCCTGCACTCAACCCTGGACACCTCTGTCAGACTCCTATTTATTGACTACAGCTCAGCCCTCAACACTATTATTCCCACAAAACTCATCTCCAAACTCTGTGGCCTGGACCTCGGCTCCTCTCTCTGTGACCGGATCCTGAACTTCCTAACTCACAGCCCACAATCAGTAAGGATAGGGAACACCACCTCCTCCACGGTCATCCTCAACACCGGTGCCCCACAAGGCTGTGTTCTCAGCCCCCTGCTATACTCCTTATACACCGATAACTGTGGGCCAAATTCCCCTCCAATTCAATTTTTAAGTTTGCTGACGACATCACTGCAGTGGGTCGGATCTCCAATAATGACAAGACAGAGTACAGGAATGAGATAGAGAATCTGGTGAACTGGTGCGGTGACAATAATCTCTCCCTCAATGTCAACAAAATGAAGGAGATTGTCATCGATATCAGGAAGCGTAAAGAAAAACATGCCCCTGTCTACATCAACAGGAACAAAGTAGAAAGGGTCGGAAGCTTCTGATTTTTAGGTGTCCAGATCACCAACAACCTGTCCTGGTCCCCCCCATGCCGACACTATAGTTAAGAAAGTCCATCAATGCTTCTACTTTCTCAGAAGACGAAGGAAATTTGCAATGTCAGCTACGAATCTCACCAACTTGGTCCAATCCGTTAATGCTTTCCAAATCTTCCGTTGTCATGTTTTTTATGATAAGCTCTAACATCTTCCCCATTGCTAATGTCAGGCTAAGTGCTCTGTAATTCTCCCTTTTCTCTCTCCCCCCCTTTTTAAACTGTGGGGTTACACTTGTCACTTTCCAATTCTGCAGGAGCTATTCTAGCGTTTATAGAATTTTCAAAGACGTTCACCGATGCATCTAATATTTCCAGGGTCACTTCCTTTAATACTCTGCGATGTAGATTATCAGGCCCTGGGGATTTGTCAGCCTATAACCCTATTAATTTTCGCAGCGCCATTTCCACAGATTTCTTTCACTTCCGCCCTCTCACTGGATGCTTGGTTCCCTAACGTTACTGAACGGTTATTTGTCTTCTCGTTTGTGAAGACAGAAGGATGTGTTCAATTCTGCCATTTCCCCTTATACCTTTCCCAGACTCTGACTGTAAGAGATCGACATTTGTCCTTACCAACACTTTCCTCTTCACATATTTACAGAAACCATCAATGTTCGTTTCAATGTCCCCACAATGTTATTTACACTGACTGACACACTGGCTGGAATTCTCCCATCCCACACGCCATGGGAATGATAGTGGGCGGGGAGGGGGGGGGTGGTGGGAGGAGAGGAGTGGGGGCGGAGGGGGCAGACCATCCAAAGATCCATTGACTTTGGGATTGATCTCAGGCGGGATTCTCCTGCTTGGAGGCGAGTGGGCAGAGATTCCCGTCCACTGTCTGAGTCGAGTTTCAATGGAATTTGAACAATTCTGTGTAAATTTCTTCCGATGAATAATTCTGTGGGTTTAGTGAGCAATTGAACGACAGATCCAACATTCCATAGCAATCCAGCACCAAATATGAGTTCCGGAACCAAATCATATTTAGCGGAACAACTCCCATCAATGACTGAGTTCAAATTAAAATCACCCACTCCACATTATACTCATCCTGGGAGTGTTTGATGGGGACAGTGGAGAGGGAGCTTTACTCTGTATCTAACCCTCTGCTGTACCTGTCCTGGGAGTGTTTGATGGGGAACAGTGTAGAGGGAGCTTTACTCTGTATCTAACCCCGTGCTGTACCTGTCCTGGGAGTGTTTGATGGGGGGGACAGTATAGAGGGAGCTTTACTCTGTATCTAACCCCGTGCTGTACCTGTCCTGGGAGCGTTTGATGGGGGACAGTGTAGAGGGAGCTTTACTCTGTATCTAACCCCGTGCTGTACCTGTCCTGGGAGTGTTTGATGGGGACAGAGTGGAGGGAGCTTTACTCTGCATCTAACCCCGTGCTGTATCTGTCCTGGGAGTGTTTGATGGGGACAGTGTAGAGGGAGCTTTACTCTGCATCTAACCCCGTGCTGTATCTGTCCTGGGAGTGTTTGATGGGGACAGTGTAGAGGGAGCTTTACTCTGTATCTAACCCCGTGCTGTACCTGTCCTGGGAGTGTTGGATGGGGGACAGTGTAGAGGGAGCTTTACTCTGTATCTAACCCCGTGCTGTACCTGTCCTGGGAGTGTTTGATGGGGGACAGTGTGGAGGGAGCTTTACTCTGCATCTAACCCCGTGCTGTATCTGTCCTGGGAGTGTTTGATGGGGACAGTGTAGAGGGAGCTTTACTCTGCATCTAACCCCGTGCTGTATCTGTCCTGGGAGTGTTTGATGGGGACAGTGTGGAGGGAGCTTTACTCTGCATCTAACCCCGTGCTGTACCTGTCCTGGGAGTGTTTGATGGGGACAGTGTGGAGGGAGCTTTACTCTGCATCTAACCCCGTGCTGTATCTGTCCTGGGAGTGTTTGATGGGGACAGTGTGGAGGGAGCTTTACTCTGTATCTAACCCCGTGCTGTACCTGTCCTGGGAGTGTTTGATGGGGACAGTGTAGAGGGAGCTTTACTCTGTATCTATTCCCGTGCTGTACCTGTCCTGGGAGTGTTTGATGGGGGACAGTGTAGAGGGAGCTTTACTCTGTGTCTAACCCCGTGCTGCACCTGTCCTGGGAGTGTTTGATGGGGGACAGTGTAGAGGGAGCTTTACTCTGTATCTAACCCCGTGCTGTACCTGTCCTGGGAGTGTTGATGGGGACAGTGTAGAGGGAACTTTACTCTGTATCTAATCCTGTGCTGTACCTGTCCTGGGAGTGTTTGATGGGGGACAGTGTAGAGGGAGCTTTACTCTGCATCTGACCCCGTGCTGTACCTGGCCTGGGAGTGTTTGATGGGGGACAGTGTAGAGGGAGCTTTACTCGGTATCTAACCCCGTGCTGTATCTGTCCTGGGAGTGTTTGATAGGGACAGTGTAGAGGGAGCTTTACTCTGTATCTAACCCCGTGCTGTATCTGTCCTGGGAGTGTTTGATGGGGACAGTGTGGAGGGAGCTTTACTCTGTATCTAACCCCGTGCTGTACCTGTCCTGGGAGTGTTTGATGGGGACAGTGTGGAGGGAGCTTTACTCTGTATCTAACCCCGTGCTGTACCTGTCCTGGGAGTGTTTGATGGGGACAGTGTAGAGGGAGCTTTACTCTGTATCTATCCCCGTGCTGTACCTGTCCTGGGAGTGTTTGATGGGGGATAGTGTAGAGGGAGCTTTACTCTGTATCTAACCCCGTGCTGTATCTGTCCTGGGAGTGTTTGATGGGGACAGTGTAGAGGGAGCTTTCCTCTGTATCTAACCCCGTGCTGTACCTGTCCTGGGAGTGTTTGATGGGGACAGTGTAGAGGGAACTTTACTCTGTATCTAATCCTGTGCTGTACCTGTCCTGGGAGTGTTTGATGGGGGACAGTGTAGAGGGAGCTTTACTCTGCATCTGACCCCGTGCTGTACCTGTCCTGGGAGTGTTTGATGGGGACAGTGAAGAGGGAGCTTTACTCTGTATCTAACCCCGTGCTGTACCTGTCCTGGGAGTGTTTGATGGGGACAGTGTGGAGGGAGCTTTACTCTGCATCTAACCCCGTGCTGTACCTGTCCTGGGAGTGTTTGATGGGGACAGTGTGGAGGGAGCTTTACTCTGTATCTAACCCCGTGCTGTACCTGTCCTGGGAGTGTTTGATGGGGACAGTGTACAGGGAGCTTTACTCTGTATCTATTCCCGTGCTGTACCTGTCCTGGGAGTGTTTAATGGGGGACAGTGTAGAGGGAGCTTTACTCTGTGTCTAACCCCGTGCTGCACCTGTCCTGGGAGTGTTTGATGGGGGACAGTGTAGAGGGAGCTTTACTCTGTATCTAACCCCGTGCTGTACCTGTCCTGGGAGTGTTGATGGGGACAGTGTAGAGGGAACTTTACTCTGTATCTAATCCTGTGCTGTACCTGTCCTGGGAGTGTTTGATGGGGGACAGTGTAGAGGGAGCTTTACTCTGCATCTGACCCCGTGCTGTACCTGGCCTGGGAGTGTTTGATGGGGGACAGTGTAGAGGGAGCTTTACTCGGTATCTAACCCCGTGCTGTATCTGTCCTGGGAGTGTTTGATAGGGACAGTGTAGAGGGAGCTTTACTCTGTATCTAACCCCGTGCTGTATCTGTCCTGGGAGTGTTTGATGGGGACAGTGTGGAGGGAGCTTTACTCTGTATCTAACCCCGTGCTGTATCTGTCCTGGGAGTGTTTGATGGGGACAGTGTAGAGGGAGCTTTCCTCTGTATCTAACCCCGTGCTGTACCTGTCCTGGGAGTGTTTGATGGGGACAGTGTAGAGGGAACTTTACTCTGTATCTAATCCTGTGCTGTACCTGTCCTGGGAGTGTTTGATGGGGGACAGTGTAGAGGGAGCTTTACTCTGTATCTAACCCCGTGCTGTACCTGTCCTGGGAGTGTTTGATGGGGACAGTGTGGAGGGAGCTTTACTCTGCATCTAACCCCGTGCTGTACCTGTCCTGGGAGTGTTTGATGGGGACAGTGTGGAGGGAGCTTTACTCTGCATCTAACCCCGTGCTGTATCTGTCCTGGGAGTGTTTGATGGGGACAGTGTGGAGGGAGCTTTACTCTGTATCTAACCCCGTGCTGTACCTGTCCTGGGAGTGTTTGATGGGGACAGTGTAGAGGGAGCTTTACTCTGTATCTATTCCCGTGCTGTACCTGTCCTGGGAGTGTTTGATGGGGGACAGTGTAGAGGGAGCTTTACTCTGCATCTGACCCCGTGCTGTACCTGGCCTGGGAGTGTTTGATGGGGGACAGTGTAGAGGGAGCTTTACTCGGTATCTAACCCCGTGCTGTATCTGTCCTGGGAGTGTTTGATAGGGACAGTGTAGAGGGAGCTTTACTCTGTATCTAACCCCGTGCTGTATCTGTCCTGGGAGTGTTTGATGGGGACAGTGTGGAGGGAGCTTTACTCTGTATCTAACCCCGTGCTGTACCTGTCCCGGGAGTGTTTGATGGGGACAGTGTGGAGGGAGCTTTACTCTGTATCTAACCCCGTGCTGTACCTGTCCTGGGAGTGTTTGATGGGGACAGTGTAGAGGGAGCTTTACTCTGTATCTATCCCCGTGCTGTACCTGTCCTGGGAGTGTTTGATGGGGGATAGTGTAGAGGGAGCTTTACTCTGTGTCTAACCCCGTGCTGTATCTGTCCTGGGAGTGTTTGATGGGGACAGTGTAGAGGGAGCTTTCCTCTGTATCTAACCCCGTGCTGTACCTGTCCTGGGAGTGTTTGATGGGGACAGTGTAGAGGGAACTTTACTCTGTATCTAATCCTGTGCTGTACCTGTCCTGGGAGTGTTTGATGGGGGACAGTGTAGAGGGAGCTTTACTCTGCATCTGACCCCGTGCTGTACCTGTCCTGGGAGTGTTTGATGGGGACAGTGAAGAGGGAGCTTTACTCTGCATCTAACCCCGTGCTGTACCTGTCCTGGGAGTGTTTGATGGGGACAGTGTGGAGGGAGCTTTACTCTGTATCTAACCCCGTGCTGTACCTGTCCTGGGAGTGTTTGATGGGGACAGTGTGGAGGGAGCTTTACTCTGTATCTAACCCCGTGCTGTACCTGTCCTGGGAGTGTTTGATGGGGGACAGTGTAGAGGGAGCTTTACTCTGTATCTATCCCCGTGCTGTACCTGTCCTGGGAGTGTTTGATGGGGGATAGTGTAGAGGGAGCTTTACTCTGTGTCTAACCCCGTGCTGTATCTGTCCTGGGAGTGTTTGATGGGGACAGTGTAGAGGGAGCTTTCCTCTGTATCTAACCCCGTGCTGTACCTGTCCTGGGAGTGTTTGATGGGGACAGTGTAGAGGGAACTTTACTCTGTATCTAATCCTGTGCTGTACCTGTCCTGGGAGTGTTTGATGGGGGACAGTGTAGAGGGAGCTTTACTCTGCATCTGACCCCGTGCTGTACCTGTCCTGGGAGTGTTTGATGGGGACAGTGTAAAGGGAGCTTTACTCTGTATCTAACCCCGTGCTGTACCTGTCCTGGGAGTGTTTGATGGGGGACAGTGTAGAGGGAGCTTTACTCTGTATCTAACCCCGTGCTGTACCTGTCCTGGGAGTGTTTGATGGGGGACAGTGTAGAGGGAGCTTTACTCTGTGTCTAACCCCGTGCTGTACCTGTCCTGGGAGTGTTTGATGGGGGGACAGTGTAGAGGGAGCTTTACTCTGTGTCTAACCCCGTGCTGTATCTGTCTTGGGAGTGTTTGATGGGGGACAGTGTAGAGGGAGCTTTACTCTGTATCTAACCCCGTGCTGTACCTGTCCTGGGAGTGTTTGATGGGGACAGTGTAGAGGGAGCTTTACTCTGTATCTAACCCCGTGCTGTACCTGTCCTGGGAGTGTTTGATGGGGGACAGTGTAGAGGGAGCTTTACTCTGTATCTAACCCCGTGCTGTACCTGTCCTGGGAGTGTTTGATGGGGACAGCGTCGAGGGAGTTTCACTCCATATCTATATCAGCCATGATTGAATGGCAGGGCAGACTCGATGGGCCGAGCGGCCTAATTCTGCTCCTATTTTTTATGGTCTTCCATAATGTCCTTTAGGGATGAAAATTTGCCATCCTTTACTGGTCTGGCCTAGGTATGACTCCAGATCCAGAGCAATGGATATACAGTGGCACAGTGGTTCATACTGCTGCCTTACAGCACCAGGGACCTGGCTCCAATTCCTGGCTCGGGTCACTTTCTATGCAGAGTTTGCACATTCTCCCTGTGTCTGTGTGGGTTTCCTCCTGGTGCTCTGATTTTCTCCCACATTCTGAAAGACGTGCTGGTTAGGGTGCATTGACCCGAACAGGCACCTGAGTGTGGCAACTCAGGAATTTTCACAGTAACTTCATCGCAGTCCGACACTGACCACTTGTCCGGATTCGTTCCCCAGAGCGAGATCCAGCACTGCTCTATTCCTTTTTGGGCCTATCACATATTGACACAAAAAAACTCCCCTGGATACATTTCAACAAATCCACCCTCTCTAAACACTTAACACTGTGACTCATTCCAATTTATGTTGGGGAAGTTGAGATCTCTTGAGTATAATTACCCAATTATGACTCTTACACACTTCTATGAACTGCTTACATATTTACTCCTCTATTTCCTGCTGATTCTTTTGAGGCCTGTAACACACTCCCAGTAATGAGGCCGTCCCCTTAAGTTCTACCCACAAAGCCTTGTTTGAGGATCCTTCATCTCTCCTTGCAACAAATCTCTTCTTCATTAATAATGCCGCACTATCTCCCTTTTGACTATTTCTATACTCACTAGCTTGCTCTCTTTCTCCGTCTCTTGGTCTCTCTCTTTCTGTCTCTTGGTTTCTTTCTCTTTTCACCTCTCTATCTTTCCATCTCTGTCAGTCTCTCTCTCTCTCCTCTCTGTCTCTTGTTCTCTCGCATATAACCATGAAGCAGATCTCCCACTGATATTAGCTTAAGGATTAAGTTTGTTGAAAAACAGGTCCAAGTCTTGACGTTATCAACAACACTGCATCCGTCTCCTGCTCTGGGACAGTCCTGTGATAATTTCACTCTGATTTTTATTACACTGATGGTCTTGTAAACACAATCCCGTCAACTTGATGTGATGGTGCCCCAATTTCTGAGCCCTTGCTATAGAACGAGTGGTCACATCGTGATGTGATGACACGGCTACTAAACGGGTCACATGTCAGTAGTGTGGGAGTTGTCCAGAGTAATCAGTGTTTAAAGTCATTGACCGCGAGACATTGGATCCTGGTGTTCCCACACTTGTCCCAGTACGCAGCCTCCGGGATTGAGACGAGGGAGTGAGGGAATGAGGGAGTGATGAGGATGGAGTGCGGGAGTGATGAAGAGGGAGCAAGGGAGCCATTTCTTCTGAAGGAAATGGCAGAGGTGATAGTGGATGCCTTAGTAATCATTTATCAAAATTCACTGGATTCCGGGGAAGTGCCGGAAGATTGGAAAACGGCTAATGTTACGCCGCTGTTTAAAAAAGGTAGCAGACAAAAGGCAGGAAATTATAGGCCGTTTAGTTTAACGTCTGTAGTTGGAAAAATGCTGGAATCCGTCATCAAAGAAGAAATAGCGAGGCACCTCGAGAAGAATGGTGTGATAGAGCAGACGCAGCACGGATTCGTTAAGGGGACGTTGTGTTTGACGAACTTATTGGATTTCTATGAGGATGTGACTAGTGCGGTAGACAGAGGGGAACCGGTGGATGTGGTGTTTTTAGATTTCCAAAAGGTGCCTCACAAAAGGTTGGTACAGAAGGTTAGGGGGCATGGAGTTGGGGGTAAGGTGTTAGCATGGATAGAGGATTGGCTGTCTAATAGGAAGCAGAGAGTTGGTATCAATGGGTGCTATTCTGACTGGCAGTTGGTGACTAGTGGAGTGCCGCAGGGATCGGTGCTGGGGCCTCAGCTATTTACCATTTATATAGACGATCTGGAGGAGGGAGCTGAGTGTACGGTGACGAAATTTGCTGATGACATGAAGATGAGTGGAAAAGCAAATTGCACGGAGGGTGTGGAAAGTCTGCAGAGGGATCTGGATAGGCTGAGCGAGTGGGCGAGGACCTGGCAGATGGAGTATAATGTTAGCAAATGTGAGGTTATCCACTTTGGCAGAAATAATAGTAGGAGGGATTATTATTTAAAAGGCGAAAAGCTGCAGCATGCTACGGTGCAGTGGGACCTGGGGGTCCTTGTGCATGAGTCGCAAAAACCCAGTCTGCAGGTGCAGCAGGTGGTCAGGAAGGCGAATGGGGTGCTGGCCTTTATAGCGAGGGGGATAGAATATAAAAGTAGGGAGGTCTTGCTGCAACTGTACAGGACACTGGTGAGGCCGCAGCTGGAGTACTGTGTGCAGTTTTGGTCGCCGCACTTGCGAAAGGATATATTGGCCTTGGAGGGAATGCAGAGGAGGTTCACTAGGCTGATACCGGAGATGAGGGGGTTGGACTATGAGGAGAGATTAAATAGACTGGGTCTGTACTCGTTGGAGTTTAGAAGGATCAGGGGGTATCTTATAGAGACGTATAAGATAATGAAGGGGATGGATAGGGTAGAGGTGGAGAGATTCTTCTTACTAAGAAAGGATAGCAGAACTAGAGGGCACAGCCTCAAGATAAGGGGAGGGCAGTTTAGATCGGAGTTGAGGAGGAACTTCTTCACTCAAAGGGTGGTGAATCTCTGGAATTCTCTGCCCGTTGAAGTGGTGGAGGCTGCCTCGCTAAATATATTTAAGAACATAAGAACATAAGAAATAGGAGCAGGAATAGGCCATCTGGCCCTTCGAGCCTGCCCCGCCATTCAATAAGATCATGGCTGATCTGTCGTGGCTCAGTTCCACATTCCCGCCCTCTCCCCATAACCCTTAATCCCCTCGCTTATCAAAAACCCATCAACCCGCGTCTTAAAAATATTTAGCGAGGCAGCCTCCACCACTTCAACGGGCAGAGAATTCCAGAGATTCACCACCCTTTGAGTGAAGAAGTTCCTCCTCAACTCTGTTCTAAACCGCCTCCCCTTTATCTTGAGGCTGTGCCCCCTAGTCCTACTGTCCTTTCTGAGCGGGAAGAGTCTCTCCACCTCTATCCTATCCATCCCATTCATCATCTTATACGTCTCAAGGAGATCTCCCCTCATTCTTCTAAACTCTAACGAGTACAAGCCTAGTTTATTCAGCCTCTCCTCATAGCTCAACCCCCTCAACTCCGGTATCAGCCTAGTAAACCTCCTCTGCACTCCCTCCAAGGCCAAAATATCCTTGCGTAAGTACGGCGACCAAAACTGCACACAGTACTCCAGCTGCGGCCTCACCAATGCCCTATACAGCTGCAGCAAGGCCTCCCTACTTTTATATTCAATCCCCCTCGCTATGAAGGCCAGCATCCCATTCGCCTTCTTGACCACCTGCTGCACCTGCAAGCTGGGTTTTTGCGACTCATGCACAAGGACCCCGAGGTCCCTCTGCATCGTCGCCTGCTGCAGTTTTTCGCCCCGTAAGTAATAGTCCTTCCTACCATTCTTCCTACCAAAGTGGACCACCTCGCACTTGCCAACATTAAATTCCATTTGCCATTTCCTGGCCCATTCGCCCAGCCTATCTAGATCCTTCTGCAGACTCTCCACACCCTCCGCACAATTTGCCGTTCCCCCAATCTTGGTGTCATCAGCAAATTTCGACACCCTACACTCGGTTCCCTCCTCCAGATCATCTATATAAATGGTAAATAGCTGAGGCCCCAGCACCGATCCCTGGGGCACTCCACTAGTCACCAAGACGCGGGTTGATAGGTTTTTAATAGGCAAGGGGATTAAGGGTTATGGGGAGAGGGCGGGAATGTGGAACTGAGCCACGACAGATCAGCCATGATCTTATTGAATGGCGGGGCAGGCTCGAAGGGCTAGATGGCCTACTCCTGCTCCTATTTCTTATGTTCTTATGTTCTTATCAGGTGTTTATCTTGGCTGAAGAGATTATCAAGAATGTTTAAAGGATTTTGCAGGAAAATTGTACTCTGCAAATGGAATGTTAATGGGCCACACACAGGATTGTAACATAGCAGTAAACAAATCGAAAAATCTTAACGTAATAATTGACGCTGAACTCTGAAATATTCCTCCGAAATTGAAAGGAATGAAGGAGTGGTGAGGAGGGAGTGAGGGAATGGTGAGGATGGAGTGAGGGAGTGAGGGAACGAGGGAGTGATGAGGATAGAGTTTCTCTGCGATCCCCTCTCACTCCCCTAAACTCCAGTGAATATAATCCTAACCGACTTAGTCTCTCCTCATATCACAGACCTGCCATCCCAGGATTCAGCCTAGTGAACCTCGATAGCAAGGACATCCTTCCTCAGATAAGGAGACCAAAACTGCTCACAATACTCCAGGTCTGGCCTCACCAATGTCCTGTACAACTGCAGCAAAACATCCCTATCCCTATACTCGAATCCTCTCGCTATGAAGGCTAACATACCATTTACCTTCTTCACTGCCTGCTGTACCTGCACGCTCACTTTCAGTGACTGATGCACGAGGACACCAAGGTCTCGCTGGGTATCCACCTCTCTCAATTTACACCCATCCCAGTAATAATCTGTCTTCCTATTATTGCTCTCAAAGCGGATAACCTCACATTGTGGCATCACCAGCTCAATTCCCGGCTTGGGTCACTGTCTGTGTGGCGTTTGTACGTTCTCCCCGTGTCTGCGTGGGTTTCCTCCGGGTGCTCCAGTTTCCTCCCACGTTCTGTAAGACGTGCTGGTTTGGGTGCATCAACCTGAACTGGACTGTGGTGACTCGGGGAATTTCATCGTAACTTCATTGCAACGTCAGCCTTACTTCTCACTTATAATAAACTTCACTTATTTAAGAACTTATTTATCCCCATTATACTGCATCTGCCATTTTCTCTCTCTGGAGTATTTGTCTAGCTTCTCCTGAACGGTATCAATGCTCTTCGTCTCAGCTACTCTCAATGGGAAATTCAACATTTCGGAGTCAGACTTGGAGGTTCAACAAAACAGTTTTATTCGGACAAAGCTTTGGGAGAAGCTCTGGCACTCTGCAGTACTGGCAGCCACCTTCTCAACTACACAATGGCGGTTGAGCATCTTTTATACCTTTTAGATAATCGACAGTATGGACATTAGCCGTTAGCACATCATTACAAGTTGACTGGACAGATATGGACATCGACAGTTATCACATCATTATAAGCAGACAGGTACAGACATTGATAGTTAACACATCATTGTACATGGAGTCTATACATTTATGCAGTTATGTCCTCTATCAATGACTGGTTTTCTTATATACATTTATGCACCTATGTCTCCATCAGTGGCTGATCTCGTTATCAAACTCATTGTTCTGGTCAGCTCTTATCTCGAGTTTTAAGGTGCCTCAGTTTTCTGTAATGATTTAAACACTACAGGTTGAACTTTTTGTGTAAGTGTCTGTGACTAAAGTCAGTGCCTCTTAATGTCCCTTCCCAGAGTCCATTTTGTGTGCCAGGTAACCATTTTGTGTCCATCACTTCGATTTCACTCCAACAGCTCCCCGTTTTGGTCAGGATTATTATTTAATAATCCACAGACCAACAACAGCAGTATCTTCACAGGTAGATGTCCATCTTAGAACGTAGAACATAGAATCATAGAAAAACTACAGCACAAACAGGCCCTTCGGCCCACAAGTTGCACCGATGATATCCCTACTTACTAGGCTTACCTATAACCCTTAATTCTATTAAACCCCATGTACTCATCCAGAGGTCTCTTGAAAGACCCTATCGAATTTGCCTCCACCACCACCAACGGCAGCCGATTCCACTCACTCACCACCCTCTGAGTGAAAAACTTACCCTTGACATCTCCTCTGTACCTACTCCCCAGCACCTTAAACCTGTGTCCTCTCATAGCGACCATTTCAACCCTGGGAAAAAGCCTCTGAGAATCCACTCGATCAATACCTCTCATCATCTTATGCACCTCCATCAGATCACCCCTCATCCTTTGTCTCTCTAAGGAGAAAAGGCCGAACTCACTCAACCTATCTTCATAAGGCATGCCTCCCAATCCAGGCAACATCCTTGTAAATCTCCTCTGCACCCTCTCAATAGCTTCCACATCCTTCCTGTAGTGAGGCGACCAGAACTGCGCACAGTACTCCAAGTGGGGTCTGACAAGGGTCTTATAAAGTTGCAGCATTACCTCCCGACTCCTAAACTCAATCCCTCGATTAATGAAGGCCAGTACACCATACGCCTTCTTGATCACATCCTCCACCTGCGAGGCCGATTTAAGAGTCCTATGGACCCGGACCCCAAGATTCTTCTGCTCTTCAACACAGCTAAGACTCCTACCCTTGATATTGTACTCCTGCATCCCATTGGTCCTGCCAAAATGGACCACTACACATTTATCTGCGTTGAAGTCCATCTGCCACTTCTCCGCCCAGTCTTGCATCCTATCTATGTCACACTGCAACTTCTGACATCCCTCCAGACTATCCACAACACCACCAACCTTCGTGTCATCGGCAAACTTACTAATTCATCCCTCCACTTCCTCATCCAGGTCATTTATGAAAATGACAAACAGCAAGGGTCCTAGAACAGATCCCTGGGGATAGGATTTATAGTTATTTGGAGAGTAATGAATTGATTGGAGATAGTCAGCATGGTTTTGTGGCGGGTAGGTCGTGCCTTACTAACCTTATTGAGTTTTTTGAGAAAGTGACCAAAGAAGTGGATGGGGGTAAGGCAGTGGACGTGGTATATATGGATTTTAGTAAGGCGTTTGATAAGGTTCACCATGGTAGGCTTCTGCAGAAAATGCAGATGTATGGGATTGGGGTGATCTAGGGAATTGGATCAGGAATTGGCTAGCGGATAGGAGACAGAGGGTGGTGGTTGATGGTAAATATTCATCATGGAGTTCGGCTACGAGTGGTGTGCCTCAGGGATCTGTTTTGGGGCCACTGCTGTTTGTAATTTTTATTAATGATCTGGATGAGGGTATAGTTGGGTGGATTAGTAAATTTGCTGATGACACCAAAGTCGGAGGTGTGGTAGATAGTGAGGAAGGGTGTCATAGTTTGCAGGGAGACTTAGACAGGTTGCAGAGCTGGGCCAAGAGGTGGCGGATGGAGTTTAATGCGGAGAAGTGTGAGGTAATTCACTTTGGTAGGAATAACAGATGTGTCGAGTATAGGGCTAACGGGAGGACTTTGAATAGTGTGGATGAGCAGAGGGATCTAGGTATATGTGTACATAGATCCCTGAAAGTTGGGAATCAAGTAGATAAGGTTGTTAAGAAGGCATACGGTGTCTTGGCGTTTATTGGTAGGGGGATTGAATTTAGGAGTCGCAGCGTCATGTTGCAACTGTACACAACTCTGGTGCGGCCGCACTTGGAGTACTGTGTGCAGTTCTGGTCCCCATATTACAGGAAGGATGTGGAGGCTTTGGAGAGGGTGCAGAGGAGGTTTACCAGGATGTTGCCTGGTATGGAGGGGAGGTCCTATGAGGAGAGGCTGAGGGATTTGGGGTTGTTTTCGCTGGAAAGAAGGCGGCTAAGAGGGGACCTTATTGAAACGTATAAGATGATTAGAGGGTTAGATAGGGTGGACAGTGATAGCCTTTTTCCTCTGATGGAGAAATCTAGCATGAGGGGGCATGGCTTTAAATTAAGGGGGGGTAGTTATAGGATGGATGTCAGGGGTAGGTTCTTTACCCAGAGGGTGGTGAGGGATTGGAATGCCCTGCCTGCTGCAGTTGTAAATGTGCCTAGTTTGGGGGTGTTTAAGAGATCTGTGGATAGGTTTATGGATGGAAAGGGATTGGTTTAGGTTAGAGGGTCATTGTTTTGTAACTGGTCGGCGCAACATCGTGGGCCGAAGGGCCTGTTCTGCGCTGTAATGTTCTATGTTCTATCCATTCCAGCCAGCTACTCCCTCTCTTGGGTCCCTGTCTGAAGTTATCAAGTTGTTCTCTTATGTTATTAATGACTTGGGTGATGTTATTGCATTCATCTGTGACATGTGTTATACATTTGTCTCCTATTATTGTGCATACTCCCCCCTGTTGGGCTAACTGGTAGTCGACTGCATGTCGGGTCTGGTCTGCCTATCATCTCAATTCAGCCATTTCTTGGTTGACAGCCTCCAGTACTGTTTCCCAGGACTGTTGGTCCACAGATAATACAGTTCCTATTTTTTGCACTAATTACTCCTGCTGCCTCCCCCGAGATAGGTCTCCAAGGAACCCGTATCCCAGTGATGAGCCCGTTGTACCCACAGAATTCTTCGCTGATGGCCTGGGTTACTATCTTTCCCCGGAAATGCCCCTTCTGAGGCCCTGGAACAGCAAGTGGCCCGAATGTTCCTACTGCAAAAAGGATCGGGGGGGGTTGGTGTTGCTGTCGTGTAGGTGCCGTTGAAGAGGAATATAAATCCCTTCTGAGCCCAGTAGCTATGATTATTGGTTTGTGTACACTGCCAATTGCTCTGTTTACTTGACCCCCCCGTTTGATCCCACCACCTGGTAAGTATCAAACGGGTATGTCCATTCGGCTGAGCTGATGCGAGTCCCATTACACTCACCACGACTGAGCTGCCTCCCCGCGGTTACATTCAGGCATTTCTGCTCATCACAGGTGCCAGTAAACTGACCCCTATTTACCTGCGTCTGTACACAAGGAATCATTCTTGGGGACTAAGGCATATGCGTACCCTGCTTCCTGCCCCGAGAAGCAAAGTGGATAGCTTGCATTATCCGAGCACGCTCTTCTTCCCACCCCCGGAGCCCCCTGCACACAGGATCTGTGGGATTTACAAGCTCCACACAGCTTCCCTGTATACCTCTTTTATATTTACCAAGTTGTCCCTTACAGGGTGTGTCTGAGGTATCTACTGTACATAAATCATGGGGGGGTCCACCCAGAGGTGGCCACAAATAGGGCCTCTACGGATTGGGCTAACAGGTAACATACAGTTCGATTCCCGTGTTAATGTATATGAGCCTTGTACAATAGGTTACCCTCGAGCCCAGTCAAGTTTACAGTAGCGACAACACAAAGTAATACAGTTACACACGTGATCTTATACATGTCCGCAACAAGGTAGTTTCAGTCTTATTACCTTAAGTTGTACAATTTTCCAAAAGTTGTGTTGTCATCCCGAACCCATCAGTTACTCTCGCTTGCGATCATCACCTGTTTTGGGGAAAGCACACATTCGTTTGTTCATTTCCTTATATAGTTTCAGCGATGTCCAATGTTTCCGTACACCTTTCCCTTTTACATCTGGATGGGCACAGGTATCTGCACTAATTATAACTTCATACGTCCCATTCCATTTTGGTGCAAACCCTGGTTTCTCGGGTAATGTTTTTACCAGGACGCAACTCCCCGCTGTTGGGGCGTCAGGGAGCATTTCAAGCTCTCTCTCTGCGTCTCTTTCTTCCTGATTATCTTTTACTAATTTACACATTGCTTTTAGTTGGGCGCTTAGTTCCAAAACATATCTTTTGATTTTGTCTTTTAGTGGATCTCCATCAGTCCCACCTGTTTCTGGTAATTGCACCCACCGCCCTGTCATTAGTTCATGAGGGGTTAATCCAGTTATCCGGCTTGTGGTGGCTCTTAGCCTCATTAATATAGTGGACAATACTTCTGTCCACATTTTTCCTGATGTTTTAATGGCCTTGGCCAGTGCATTCTTAAGAGTTCTGTTCATACTTTCCACCATTCCAGAACTCTGTGGGTGGTAAGGGATGTGGAATTTTTGTTTTATTCCCATCAGTTGGCACACTGTTTTTACCACCTTTCGGATGAAGTGTGTCCCCTGATCCTAATCGATTTGTAGGGGTGCTCTCCACCTAGGGACTAGACACTGGTCTAGCTGTGGTGGTGGCCCTGTGAAATCCATTTGTAGATGTTCCCTTTTGGTCTCGGCTGGTGTTCATCTTAATTTTTATGGGTTGACCAGGGTTGTGTTGCACGGATGTCACACATCAGTGACAGTGCCAGGCTATGTCCCTTCCCATTCCTTTCCTAATTACCATGGCCTCTCTTCCCACATGTGAGAGTCCGTGGTGTCGTTCTAAGAGGGTGTTTTGTACGCACTCCAGTGCCATGACCTTATCATTTCATCTCCAAATGTGATCAGTCCCTTTGCTCACTCCCTGAGCTTCCCACTTCCCCTTTTCCTCTTTCGAGGTATCCTTATGTAAGTCCCCAATATCTATTTTGTCTCCTGTTTGTCCCGTAGTTGCTATTCACAGCTCGCCAACTGCCTCCTGCTCTAAGACTAACTGTGCTGCTCTATCTGCAGCTTGGTTCCCTTTGAAATTTAACCAGTTCAGGTTACCTCTTCCTCGTTCTTTCTGGTACGCTTTAATTTTTATTACTGTAGCTTCTCGACGTTTCTCACTAACTTTTAGCAATGCCACAATCCTTTGTTGGTGTTTAATAGGAGTTCCTCCCGTGGTCATGAACCTTCTTCTTCCCCATGCTGTCATTTAGTCATGTACTACCCCGAATGCATACCTACTGTCTGTATATGTTTACCATCTTGCCTTCAGATACTCTAGTGCTTTTGTGAGTGCCACTAGTTCTGCCACTTGCGTGGATAGACCTCTGTCAATTCTTTCTGAACTTACTGATTCTAATCTGTCATTTACTACTGCCCACCCTGTCCGGGATTGTCCTTCCGCATATTTGCATGAACCATCTACAAAAAGGGTCTCCTCAGCTGTTGTTAAAGGTATATCCTTTATCCTACCTTCTTCTACATCCATATCTATATCCCCACAATTGTGTGACTCTCCTGTGTTTATAATTCCTTCTGCTGGATTACCTCCTCTGTCCCTTATTATTATAACTGATTTGTTTGGAGGTAGGAGGGCAGCTTCCCATTTAGCCCTCCTCATGTTTGAGAAGGACCTCAGCTTTCCCGTGTTCAGCATTTCTATCAAGGTGTCTTTGGTGTGGAGGATTATATTCCCTGTCGTTATTATTGGCTGGCTAACCCAGGCAGCGCAATCTAAGGTGGCTACGCACTTTGGCAGTCCGGTGAACACCAGCCCTTCTGCTGTTGAATAGTAACCTATGGGTCTCCTTTTATTGCCATGATCCTGTATTACCCACTGCGGAATAGAACCTTCCCTCATTACTACAATGGATGTGGAAGTCTTTATTGGGATTGGGTAATCCTAGTCCAGGGGCTGATATCAGTTCTGTTTTTATTTTGTTATAAGCCTCTTCTTGCTCGGGTCCCCATTCTACAGGATTTAAAGCTGGTTTTCCCCCGTTGACTAGTCTCTGTGTAGGTTCTGCCAATTATGCGAATCCTGGGATAAAATTCCAGCTATAGTTAAACAGTCCCAGCACCTTCCTGACCCCTCTTATGGTGACGGGTCATCTGTTATACCACCTTCTTTCGGTGTGTTGGATTTCTTTAAGCCCCCGGGATATTAGGTGTCCTCGGAATGGGACTTGTGTTTTCCCAGTTTGTGCTTTTTTGGGGCTCCTCTATAACCCTGCGGTTTTTAGTTTGTTTAATACTAGATACAGTGCTTCCTGATGTAGATTCTGAAGATATTAAGATATCATCTACATATTGTAGGATTGTGCTACCCTCATGCTAACCCCGTTCTACCCTGTTCAGGATGTCACTCATGACTCGATGGAAGGTCGTGGGGCTATTGTGGAATCCCTGTGGTAGTGAGTCCAAGTGTACTGTTTGTCTCCCACTGAAAAGGAGAATTTGTCTTGGGATTTGGGATCCACTGGTAAGAACCAGAGAACCATAGAAAATTACAGCTCAGAAACAGGCCTTTTGGCCCTTCTTGTCTGTGCAGAACCATTTTTGCCTCGTCCCACTGCCCTGCACTTGGACCATATCCCTCCACACCCCTCTCATCCATGAACCCGTCCAAGCTTTTCTTAAATGTTAGAAGTGACCCCCGCATTTACCACAAGGACTAGAATCCGTTGGCTATATCCAATACAATTTTGTGCTCCAGTGACAGTGCATTCAGGATTATCGAGGGGCTTTCTACAATGGGGTACAACTTGGAGGAGGTGAGTTTATTGATTCCGGTGTAATCTGTCGTGAGCCTATAGCTTCTGTCGGGTGTGCTCACCGTCCAGGTTGGGGAGTTAGAGGTACCCGTGGTTTCCCTCAGAATTCCTTTCTCCACTAACTCTTTAACTACCTCCAGCTGCCTCTGCTCCGGGCTTTTTTTGGGTATTGTCGGTGAGGCTTATGTTCCGGTCCAGGTACCATTATCGGGTCCGTTTTAGTTAAGCCGGTATCTAACTTTGTTTTAGCCCATACCCCGGGGATGGAGGCATGGATGGCTCTGAACCCTCCTGTCTCTAATTCCCAATCTCTGGTGGTGGCTGTGGCCACTTTAATAGTTTCAAGATGACTTGGGAGTTTCCCCATCCCAGTTTTCCGACAGCCTTGTGTTGATTAGGTTAATTCTCCCTTTCCACAGTCTATCAGAATCTCATATTCTTTCATTAAATCATTTCCCATTATTGTACCCTCGTTATTTTTACACACATAGATCCATGGCAGATGGAATTTAATCCTGATAAATGCGAGGTGATGCATTTTGGAAGGAATAATGCAGGGAGGAGTTACATGATAAAGGCTAGACCGATTAAGAGTATAGAAATGCAGAGGGACCTGGGAGTGCAAGTGCACAAGTCTCTGAAGGTGGCAACTCAGGTGGAGAAGGTTGCGAAGAAAGCTTACGGAATGCTAGCCTTTATAGGAAGGGGTGTAGAGTATAAGAGCTGGCGTCTAATGCTACAGTTGCACAGAATGTTGGTTAGACCGCATTTGGAGTACTGCGTCCAGTTCTGGTCACCTTACCACCGGAAGGACTTGGAGACCCTGGAGAGAGTGCAGAGGAGGTTTACTAGGATGCTGCCTGGTATGGAAGGACTGAGTTATGAGGAAAGATTGGGTAAACTGGGGCTCTTTTCCTTAGAAAGATGGAGATTAAGGGGGGATCTGATAGAGGTGTATAAAATAATGAAGGGTATAGATAGAGTCAACAGTGGCAGGCTTTTTCCTAGATTGGAGACAAATATCACGAGGGGCCACGAGCTTAGGGTGAGGGGGGAGAAGTATAATTTGGATGCTAGAGGGAGGTTTTTCACACAGAGGGTCGTGGGGGTATGGAATGCACTGCCAAGTAAGGTGGTGGAGGCAGGCACGCTGGACTTGTTTAAGGTTTACTTCGATAGACACATGAGCGAAACAGGGATGGAGGGTTATAGGAGACGGTTTTAAATAAGGGTCAGAGCCTCAGGACGTTACTGGAAATCTACTGTGACATGTGTTGATGTTTTTCTCTTTTACTCCACAGGTGTGTCAGTCCACCTTGTTGCCTAATGAGGGGTATACACATGGTGGGTCATGCGTGGGCTGCTCTTGGATGTTTCGAGAGTGGCCTAGTACTTCGCGTCATTTGTGTACAATCAAAACTGGACCAGCAGATGGGCACCATGACAGCTCAGTGACTATCACTGTTTGCTGTGCAGATACATGGATTTGGGTCGGTGTCTGTGGGAGTTTGCGCATTCTCCCCGTGCTTGCGTGGGTTTCCTCCAGGCGCTCCGGTTTCCTCCCACACCCCAAAGATGTGCTCTTAGGCTGATTGGTGTAACAAGTTGTCCCTAAATTAGTCTCCCCTGAATCTGGTTTCCAATGGGTGTACCATGAGCATAGACATGGGTCAAGGGTGGAGGAGAAAAAACACCATTGTTAAGATGGCGGCGCGGGCTCGTTGGGCCGAAGGGCCTGTTTCCCGAGCTGTGTTGTTCTTTGTTCTTTGTTCCGTCCTTCTCATCCTTGTAAATGGGGGCTGCAGACCGTCAATCTTGCTGACCTCAGAGGTTCCTTAATTTCTCCGATTCTGCTGCAGTCATGGATCAGGGTCGGGGTCTCCCATGGATCGGGTCGGGGTCTCCCATGGATCGGGTCGGGGTCTCCCATGGATCGGGTCAGGGGCTCCCATGAATTGGGTCGGGGGTCTCCCATGAATTGGGTCGGGGGTCTCCCATGGATCGGGTCGGGGGGCTCCCATGGATCGGGTCGGGGGTCTCCCATGGATCGGGGCGGGGGTCTCCCATGGATCGGGGCGGGGGTCTCCCATGGATCGGGGCGGGGGTCTCCCATGGATCGGGGCGGGGGTCTCCCATGGGTCAGGTCGGGGGGCTCCCATGGGTCGGGGCGGGGGTCTCCCTTGGGTCGGGGCGGGGGTCTCCCATGAATTGGGTTGGGGGTCTCCCATGGATCGGGTCAGGAGGCTCCCATGGATTGGGTCAGGGGGTCTCCCATGGATCAGGGTCGGGGGGGTCTCCCATGGATCAGGGTCGGGGGTCTCCCATGGATCGGGGCGGGGGTCTCCCATGGATCGGGGCGGGGGTCTCCCATGGATCGGGGCGGGGGTCTCCCATGGATCGGGGCGGGGGTCTCCCATGGATCGGGTCGGGGGGCTCCCATGGATCGGGGCGGGGGTCTCCCATGGATCGGGTCGGGGGTCTCCCATGGATCGGGTCGGGGGGCTCCCATATTTGCCCCAACACACTGCTTGTGTGTGTCCATTTTTATTACCGTGATTACAATGTTTCCCCCTGCTTCCAGGTTTGTTTCCTTTCCCTGGGGACTCTGCAATCCCTTGTAAAGTGTCCTTGTTGGCCACAGTTATGACAGGTCAGTTTGGATTTAGTTCCACTCCCACTACTGTAAGCAGCTACTCTTCTTTGCCTTACTCTTGTCTGGGATTTCTCCTCTCCACCTCCCAGTACTCCACTAGGCCATTCCACTAGTTCATCATAATCCTGGGACATAATCATTCCCGTTTTTAGAATTGTTTGGTGACCACTAGAGAGCCCATCCTTGAAAGCCTGGATGAACACTCGATCCCCACAGCCTGGGTTCCCTTGCCCTGAGCATTCCTGGTATACTTGGGACAACTGTTCCCCGTACTCAGAAGCTCCTTCCCCCTTTAGCTGCTTGGTCATTGTAAATCTGCTCCAGTTAGTAGGAGCATTCCCTAAAACTCTCTGGGCTTCTGTTTTAAACTGGGTGAAAGGTTCCTGTTAGGCATCTATTTCTGCTGTTAGACTGACTACATGTGTCCAATGTCCCCCACTGTAATCCTGTGCTGGGGGAGTGGCGGGTCCTCCTGCCTCCACTTATCCGCTGGACAGGGTGCCCTGACCAGTTGATGTATATCTCTCAGGTGTAGTTGGTGTCCTACCCAAACTGTATCTAATTCTTCCCAGAATTTAGTGTTTGTGCTTCTAGGTTGTCGCTTACCCAGGGAAGCCATTACCTGCTGTCCCTCACCTGGGGTGAATGGTTTATAATTTGCTTTTGGCTGCGTATCTGTTCCTCCTCGGGTTACTGGCACTAAGTTGTGTTCTAGCACCTCCCATTCTTCTGGAGGGCCAGTTGGCCCCTGTCATGTGGACTCATAAGGTCAGGGGGGGTTAGAGGAACAGTTTCCCCTCCCCATTGATTCTCCTCTAACACTTGGTTTCGTTTCTCCAGTTCTCTTACTTTGGATTCTAACTTTCTAATCTCTTTATTTTCGCTCCATTTTTTGGTGAAAGCGATTACTTGTTCAATTAGTCCCACTAATTGATGTACTAATAATACCCCTTCTTTGTCTTGTCTCTCTTTTACCCATCTATCCACTTTCTCTGCTGTTCTAAGGTCTGAGAAGTATCCCAGCCATCCCTTTACATCCTCTTTATTAACACGCGTCTGTCTGTCATGTACATTTCAATAAGAGATCCTGCATGTCCTCTCTTAACTTCTTTATCTGCCATCTCGCAGACTTCACTACCCCTGGTCACTATTGTCTCCTTGGCAACGTGTTTTATGCACCGTACAACCACAATTACTTCCTAACAATGTGTATCTCCACCGTCAGGGACTTCACTACCCCCAACCACGATTACTACCCTCGTATCGTGTTTCTCCACTGTTTCAGGCTTTCTATTTATACTCATGACCACCTCGGCAACGTGTTTCTCCACCAGAGTCTGGCTCTAGGTCAAAGTTAATCAGTTCCTTTTCCTCACCGCTTTACAACATTGAGAGTTCAGTACCCAACTACACAACCCTTCGTGCAAACAGGGGGAAATCTCTGTGTTTGTTCATCACTAGAGTTTGATGTTACCCGACCTTTGCCACTTGTACTTCATGATCCTAATTGCCCTTGGTGCTTCTACAGCCACTTCAGGGTCCTGACCTTCGCATGGGGGATTTCCCCTTTTAACAACCGGTCTAAGGCTACATATTTGAGACAGGCACTTCCTTGTCCTCTAGTCAGTCAGCACAAGTAACAGTCAATCAATATTTATTACTATACCATCAACAATCAGTACTTATCTCTATAATACCCCTTAATTTTGCCCCTTTTAAACTGTATTGTTGACTCTGCCTGACTCCCACAGATTCAATGATCCCTACACCAGTTTGATGATCGTGGCCAATCGATTAAAACATACCACCAGTAGTGAGATCCTGCCAACTACGCCAATTTGTTGTGGGAAATTCAACACTTCGGAGTCAGACTTGGAGATTCAACAAGACAGTTTTATTCAGACAAGCTTTGGGAGAAGCGCTGGCACTCTGCATGACTGGCAGCCACCTTCTCAACTACACAATGGCAGTTGAGCATCTTTTATACCTTTTAGATAATCGATAGTATGGACATTAGCCGTTAGCACATCATTACAAGTTGAGTGGACAGATATGGGCATTGATAGTTAACACATCATTATAAGCAGACAGGTACAGACATTGATAGTTAACACATCATTGTACATGGAGTCTATACATTTATGCAGTTATGTCCTCTATCAATGACTGGTTTTCTTATATACATTTATGCATCCATGTCTCCATCAGTGGCTGATCTCGTTATCAAACTCATTGTTCTGGTCAGCTCTTATCTCGAGTTTTAAGGTGCCTCAAGGTCTGACCAGTTTCCTGCAGCGATTTAAACACTACAGGTTTTAGCTCTTTGTGTAAATGTCGGTGCCCAAAGTCAGTGCCTCTTAATGTCTCTTCCCAGCAGCGGGCGATCGGGGGGCCGTCCATCCTGACTGTCTGCCCCTCTGCCGTGGCTACGTTCGCAGCCAGGTGTCCCTGGAGAGGGAGCATGCGGTGTCCGTGGGCACAGCTGATGCATTCCATGCCCGCTGGGCACCGCAGGGGCTGAGGTGCGTTATCGACCCCGACAATCACATTTTGATTTGACGTGTCTTAAGTTTCCTTTGTACTTTTTGTTTTTGTTCGGGCTGTTCTCCTTCCTTTTGGGGAGCCGCCCCTTTTACTTTGTCCTAATGTAATTTGAGTTTGTTTACTTGGTTGACCTAAAAGACCCCTCCCCCCACTTAATGTCTCTTCCCAGAGTCCACTTTGTGTGCCAGGTAACCATTTTGTGTCCTTTACTTTGATTTCACCCTAACAGAGCCATTTCCACATTCTCACCACTCTCTGGCTATCCGGCAGCACAGTGGCACAGTGGTTAGCACTGCTGCCTCACAGCGCCAGGGACCTGGGTTCGATTCCTGACTTGGGTCTGTGACACTGTCACTGTCTGTTCCCATCACTGTCTGTGTGGAGCCTGCACATTCTCCCCGTGTCTGTGTGGGTTTCCTCTGGAGGCTCTGGTTTCTTCCCACAATCTGAAAGATATGTTGGTTAGCTTGATTGGCCATGCTAAATTACCAGATGTGGGGTTATGGGGATAGGGCCTGGGTGGGATTGTGGTCCGTGCAGACTCGATGGGCTGAATGGTCTCCTGCACTGTAGGGATTCTATGACCACCTCAATGTATTTCTGTGATTCTGTAATCATTGTATGATCCATGACTGCTGACAGCAGCTCGGATACAGACACAGAGCTCGCTGCTACCAGAGTGGGGTGTACCTCAACAGGTCCACAGCAGACACCATCTCCCTGGCCCTGCACTCAACCCTGGAACACTTAGATAACAAGGACACCTCTGTCAGACTCCTATTTATTGACTACAGCTCAGCTCTCAACATCATTATTCCCACAAAACTCATCTCCAAACTCCATGGCCTGGGCCTCGGCTCCTCCCTGGATCCTGAACTTCCCAACTCACAGCCCACAATCAGTAAGGATAGGCAACACCACCTCCTCCACGGTCATCCTCAACACCGGTGCCCCACAAGGCTGTGTTCTCAGCCCCCTGCTATACTCCTTATACACCTAGGACTGTGCGGCCAAATTCCCCTCCAACTCCATTTCAACTTTGCTGATGCCACTACCTTAATGGGTCGGATCTCAAACAATGATGAGACAGAGTACAGGAATGAGATAGAGAATCTGGTGAACTGGTGCAGCAACAATAATCTCTCCCTCAATGTCAACAAAATGAAGCAGATTGTCATCGACTTCAGGAAGTGTAAAGGAGAACATGCCCCTGTCTACATCAACGGGGATGAAGTAGAAAGGGTTGAGAGCTTCATGTTTTTAGGTGTCCAGATCACCAACAAGTTGTCCTGATCCCCCCTTACCCACACAATTATTAAGAAAGCCCCACCAATGCCTCTAATTTCTCAGAAGTCTAAGGAAATTTGGTATGTCAGTAACGACTCTCACCAACTTTTACAGATGCCCCATAGAAAGCATTCTTTCTGGTTGGATCACAGCTCGGTCTGGGCTCCTGCTCTGCCCAAAACCACAAGGAACTACAAAAGGTCGTGAATGTAGCCCCAATCCATCACACGAACCAGCCTCCCATCCATTGACTCTGTCTACACTTCCCGCTGCCTCGGAAAAGCAGCCAGTATAATTAAGGACCCCCCCCACGCACCCCGGACATTCTCTCTCCCACCTTCTTCCTTCAGGAAAAAGATACAACAGTCTGAGATCACGTACCAATCCTGCTGCTGTCAGACTTTTGAATGGACTTACCTCGCATTAAGTTGATCTTTCTCTACACCCTCGCTGTGACTGTAACACCACATTCTGCACTTTCTCCTTTCCTTCTCTATGAACGGTATGCTTTGTCCGTATAGTGTGCAAGAAACAATAGTTTTCACTGTTTGTTAATACATGCGACAATAATAAATCAAATTAAATCAAACATGGAGAAGTTTGATTGGGGACGGATAATTAAATCATGGGTAACAACGCTGGTTGCCACCCAGGACTATTGCTGTGTATTAAAACTAACGCAATACTCATGTCCACTGCTGACAAATAGTTTGGAATGTGTTAACACTGCTTCCAATTAAGTCCTTATTTGATTCAATTATTTAGTAGAAGTCACTGATATATAAAGGGGCTACAGGTGGTACTGGGGTTTGGGGGTGAATTGTGTGTGGTGGTTGATTAAAGAAATAAAGGTAGTTTATAAAGAAAGAGAACTTGTATCTCCTTTACTGAGCTGTAACTGGGAGACTCAAACAGTGGGATTGGACTGTGTTAGTGAGGGGGAGGAAGATGCTTCCCAGTGGGCTGCCTCTGTTTCATGCTGAAGTTTATTTGTGTGTTTTATGGGATTTTGTTAATCCCTTGTTGATTTAATTATGACCTGGCAGTGGTAGTCCCACATCAGAATCCCTGTTCCAGTATCTGAGTGGTTTGCTTCACTGTCTGAGGTAGAGATCAGCAGTGCTGGCTGCCAAGGAATGGGATTTGATTGTCTGCTGGACTGGGACAATGGGGCTGGGAAAGTGGGAGACTTGGGACAGAGGGCTAGCAGGGAGGGCTGGAATCTGAGCAGTACTGCCTGACTCTATCACAAATCAAAATGTTCTTTACAAGCTAAGTTCAGTGAATCAATCATAAATAAATTCATAAATCTGCAGAGAGAGTTTGAAAGTCAGGAAATATTTAGCAGAACCTTTGGAGAGCTACATTATAATGGAACAAGTCAGAGATCCCTCTAATACCTGCACTTCAGTCTGTCTGACATTATTAGCTGTTGAGGCTACCTCATTGAATGTTTTTAAGGCAAAGATAAAATTTTGAACATTAAAAGAATTAAGGGTTATGGGGACAGTGTAGAGGGAGCTTTACTCTGTATCTCACCATGTCCTGTACCTGTCCTGGGAGTGTTTGATGGAGGGACAGTATAGAGGGAGCTTTACTCTGTATCTAACCGCGTGCTGTACCTGTCCTGGGAGTGTTTGATGGGGACAGTGTAGAGGGAGCTTTACTCTGTATCTAACCCCGTGCTGTACCTGTCCTGGGAGTGTTTGATGGGGGGACAGTGTAGAGGGAGCTTTACTCTGTATCTAACCCCGTGCTGTACCTGTCCTGGGAGTGTTTGATGGGGACAGTGTAGAGGGAGCTTTACTCTGTATCTAACCCTGTGCTGTACCTGTCCTGGGAGTGTTTGATGGGGACAGTGTAGAGGGAGCTTTACTCTGTATCTAACCCTGTGCTGTACCTGTCCTGGGAGTGTTTGATGGGGACAGTGTAGAGGGAGCTTTACTCTGTATCTAACCCCGTGCTGTACCTGTCCTGGGAGTGTTTGATGGAGGGACAGTATAGAGGGAGCTTTACTCTGTATCTAACCCTGTGCTGTACCTGTCCTGGGAGTGTTTGATGGGGGACAGTGTAGAGGGAGCTTTACTCTGTATCTAACCCTGTGCTGTACTTGTCCTGGGAGTGTTTGATGGGGACTGTGAGGCAGCAGTGCTCACCACTGGGCCACTGTGCCAGATACATGTGATCCACTGTGGTTTGGCTGCTTGGATTCAGATCTTTGTTCTCTATACGAATTAGAGTAGTGGTGGAAGGGTATTTATCTGGCTGGAAGTTTGATTAGTGGTGTTCCACAGGAATCTGTACTAGGACCTCTGCTGTTTATGATATATATTATTTAACTGGATAAAAGTGTAGATGGGTGGGTTAATAAGTTTGCAGACACAAAGATAAGTGAAGTTGTGAATAGTGTAGAAGGTTGTCAAGGGATGCAGCGGGATATCGATCAGCTGCAGTTATGGGCAGAGAAATGGCAGATGGAGTTTAATCCGGGCAAGTGTGAGGTGCTGCACTTTGGGAGATCAGTGTTAAGGGTAAGTATACAGTTAATGGCAGGACCCTGAACAGCACTGATGTACAGAGGGATCTTAGGGTTCGTGTCCCTGAAAGTGTCCACACAGGTAGACAGGGTGGTAAAGAAGGCGTATGGCACGCTTGCCTTTATTGGTCAGGGCACTGAGTACAAGAGTCAGGATGTCATATTGCAGCTTTATAAAACTTTGGTTCGGACTCACTTAGAGAATTGCGTTCAATTCTAGTCACCACATTACAGGAAGAATGTGGAGGCTTTGGACAGGGTGCAGAAGAGGTTTGCCAGGATGCTGCCCGGATTAGAGGCAATGAGCTACAAGGAGAGGCTGGACAAACTAGGGTTGTTTTCTCTGGAGTGGCGGAGGCTGAGGGGAGACCTGATAGAAATCTATAAAATAATGAGAGGCAGAGATAGGGCCAGAATCTTCCCCAGAGTTGAAATGTCTAATACTAGAGGACATGCACTTAAGCAGAGAGGGGGAAAAGTTGGAAGGAGATGTGAGGGGCACACATTTTATACAGAGTGATTTTAGGTGTCGGGAATGCGCTGCCAGGGATGGTGATGCAGGCAGATACGATGGGAGTGTTTAAGGGGCTTTTAGATAAGCAGATGAATATGTGAGGAATAGAGGGATAGGGAGCAAGGGCAGGCAGAGGGACTAGTTTAATTAGTGTCACAACATTGTGGTCCAAAGGGCTTGTTGAAATTGGAGTGTTTGACAGATGTCCCAGACAAGTTACAGTGGGAGCACTGAAGGAGTTAACATGCTGGGACTTTATAATTCTCTTTTACTTTGATTATGTTACACAACAGATTCTGAGAAAAACTGAACCCTGACTGTTCCCCAGGGAATTTGCTTTATATGCCTAACATTAATGCCTGATTAATGAGTTGGGAATTTAACCAGATAAAGGATTTCCATCATGTGAAAGCAGCTTTGTAAATATAAGGCCATGTTGCATTATCTCCACATTGCACCTGACTGTCTGGGCACCATGCCTGTAGCTTCTATGCCAATGCTCAGGGCATTTTTGCATTTTCCTGGTTGCCTCTTGTAGTAGCAGAGAAGGTTTGGTGAAAAGTTTGTTACTCCCAGGTGTGGGATCACTGTATACCCAGAACGGAGAAACAATCCAATTATCCAGCTTCCGGATAACATTGACCACTAACCTGAACCTCACAAACTGCCTGCTCTCTGCTTGCTCCCAGCAGCTGACACAATGTTCAACACTGGCAGTTCCAGGAATCTTCTCAAATTTAAGAGCCGTGGGGTTATGCTGCAATGATACTGGACATTAGTGAGACCACATGTAGAATATTGTGTTCAGTTCTGGTCACCTCACTATAAGAAGGATGTGGAAGCATTGGAGAGAGTGCAGAGGAGATTTACCAGGATGCTGCCTGGTTTGGAGGGTAGGTCTTATGAGGAAAGGTTGAGGGAGCTGGGGCTTTTCTCTTTGGAGCGGAGGAGGATGAGAGGTGGCTTAATAGAGGTTTATAAGATGATGAGGGGGATTGATAGTGGACATGCAGAGACTATTTCCTTGGGTGGATGTAGCTGTTACTAGGGGGCATAACTATAAGGTTCATGGTGGGAGATATAGGAGGGATGTCCGAGGTAGATTCTTTACTCAGAGAGTGGTTGGGGTGTGGAATGCACTGCCTGCTGTGATAGTGGAATTGGACACTTTAGGAACTTTCAAGCAGTTATTGGATAGGCACATGGAGCACACCAGAATGATAGGAAGGGGATAGTTTGATCTTGGGTTTGGACATAGCTCAGCACAACATTGAGGGCTGAAGGGCCTGTACTGGGCTGTACTGTTCTATGTTTCTAAATTCTCGTCCTTCAACAAAAGTTGAAGACACGTGTGGAAAGACTGTTTTAATTCAGTTTCCTTCAACATGAATAAATATCAGGGTTAATATTTCATTATGTAACACAATCGGTAACAGTAATCTACAATTTGAACGCCTCTTTGATATCATGGTATTGCCCAGTTAACTCCAGTTTGATTGAGTGGGATAGTGTGCAGGGGACAGTAATATCAGTGTTACTGAGCCTGCCGCACAGTCTTTTTTAACCCTAAAACGATGGACAAAGAATTGCGCATAGACTTCTTGTTAGTACAATAATATTTATTTATACACAATTATTAATAACCCACCCAATCAACAATAACTTCATCTTACAGAATATTAAAGTTCAAGTCCAAGAGTAGATCTGTTTCCATGCTGTAAACCTCTATGACTGTGACCTTGATTTAACTTTTGCGTCACTGACAAGTACTCAGGCAGATATTGGCTTTTATCTATGTGCTGGTCTCTGTAGTCCTTTGGTCTGGTCTGATTCTCTGGCTCTGGCCTTCCTTCTTTCTTCGGTGGGGTGGCTCTTGTGCTGGTTGTTGCTGGCAATAGTCACCATTCATTGGGGAAGACAGAGCAGCACCCTTCATATTTCATAGATTTTCGGGCCATTGCCAATCAATCGATCAGGACTTGATCACCCTGATTGATAGGGTCCAATCAGCTGCTGCCTGATCTCTGAATGTGTACCAAATGGCCATGCCTATGGGTGCTGGAGGCACGTAGGTCACATACCTCCCTCCCAAATAAGGAGTTATGGTGCCCCTATGGTAAACAACCCAGTTTGACCAGAAAATGTCCTTTGTTCTGGAGATGGCCTATATTATGTGTATCCCAGCTTTTGCAGCTGCAGCCGGTTTTTCTCTGTCCAATTCCTTTTGAGGTTGCAGTCTGTCTGTTTCAGGGCTTGTCCAGTTATCCCAGCGTGCTCTTGCAAACCACCATCTTAGATGGCCCGTTAAGCCACAAATGTGACTTGGGTACACTGAGTATAAATATTTATCACTGTGCACCCAGGGACCAGAGGATCTCTTTCACAATTGGTGAATCGACAAACCCTCTGTGCTCCTGGTTAATGCCCCCAGCCACCCACCCCCTCATCCTGCTTCACTATCCCACATTCTGTCCAATTCCCTGGAACTGTTTCAGTTCTTTCTCTCCACCTCCAGAACCTCTCTAAAGGCCAGTGATTAGACAGTGCTTTCATTCATTCATAAGAACATAAGAACATAAGAAATAGGAGCAGGAGTAGGCCATCTAGCCCTTCGAGCCTGCCCCACCATTCAATAAGATCATGGCTGATCTGTCGTGGCTCAGTTCCACTTTCCCGCTTTCTCCCCATAACCCTTAATCCCCTCTCTCATCAAAAACCCATCAACCCGCGTCTTAAAAATATTTAGCGAGGTAGCCTCCACCACTTCAACGGGCAGAGAATTCCAGAGATTCACCACCCTTTGAGTGAAGAAGTTCTTCCTCAACTCCGTTCTAAACCGCCCCCCCCTTTATCTTGAGGCTGTGCCCTCTAGTCCTACTGTCTTTTTTGAGCGGGAAGAGTCTCTCCACCTCTATCCTATCCATCCCATTCATCATCTTATACGTCTCAATGAGATCTCCCCTCATTCTTCTGAACTCTAATGAGTACAAGCCTAGTTTATTCAGCCTCTCCTCATAGCTCAACCCCCTCAACTCTGGCATCAGCCTAGTAAACCTCCTCTGCACTCCCTCCAAGGCCAAAATATCTTTCCCTAACTCCTCCTGCTGTTCCTCAGTATCCTCTCCACTCAGAGGTTGCGATGTTAAAGTATTGAAGAACTTTACTCATCATGAGCTGTTGTATGTGCCGCTCCATATTGTCAAGCTTTTAGAAGATTTCCTGTGTCTAATCTCCTAATTACATCTTAATTAGGAGATTAGTTACTCCAGGGCTTTCACTCAAGGAAAGGTTGGGACTTGGATTCTCTTTGATTTGATTTATTATTGTCACATGTATTAGTATACAGTGAAAAGTATTGTTTCTTACGCACTATACAGACAAAGCATACTGTTCATAGAGAAGGAAAAGAGAGGGTGCAGAATGTAGTGTTACAGTCAAAGCGAGGGTGTAGAGAAAGATCAGCTCAATGCAAGGTAAATCCAGTCAAAAGTCTGACAGCAGCAGGGAAGAAGTTGTTCTTGATTCAGTTGGTACGTGACCTCAGATTTTTGTATCTTCCCGACAGAAGAAGGTGGAAGAGAGAATGTCCGGGGTGTGTGGGGTCCTTAATTCTGCTGACTGCTTTGCCGAGGCAGCGGGAAGTGTAGACAGAGTCAATGGATGGGAGGCTGGTTTGCGAGATGGATTGGGCTACATTCACGATGCTTTGTAGTCTTTTGTGGTCTTGGGCAGAGCAGGAGCCCATACCAAGCTGTGATACAACCAGAAAGAATGCTTTCTATGGGGCATCTGTAAAAGTTGGTGAGAGTCGTAGCTGACATGCCAAATTTCCTTTGCCTCTACTTTCTCAGAAGACTTTGGTGGGGCTTTCTTAACGATAGTGTCGGCATGGGGGGACCAGGACAGGTTGTTGGTGATCTGGACACCTAGAAACTTGAAGCTTTCGACCGTTTCTACTTCATCCCTGTTGATGTAGACAGGGGCATGTTCTCCTTTACACTTCCTGAAGTCGATGACAATCTCTTTTGTCTTGTTGACTTCTTTGCTACAGTCTCTCGGAATGAGAAATTGGATCTAGGCAGGGCTCCTGTTTCCGGAGTTCCCACTTGATTATTTGGGATCTACTCCTCCACTGGGGAGATCTTTATGCTGTCCTGATGCTGATCTTTGATGAACACAACTCATTCCAGTGAGACACGCAGTGAATGACACCAATCCTCTACACCGCTGAGGCAGGGGCTCCCCAGGGTCACTGTAATGGCACAGGAAGCCCGACAGGAAAGGGATATACCTTCTATTCTGTAATTAACTAACACCATTACCTTGGTACACACACACTGGACCCTGCCTGGGGCTACAGTTCAACAGGCCCAGTCCCAGGCCTGCCTTATAAAACGCTCAGGTAATGAGTTTCAGCTGGGCAGGCCATTGCCTGTTACCAGGGGAACTCATACCCAATGAGCCTCATTGGGCGATCAGTGGTTTCCCCATGGAGCTTGTGGGGGTTATCGCTGCCACCTGATATTGAGTTTGAGTTCATACCCAGAACTCAAGCTACTTCTCAAAGGCTGAAGGCTCCAGTTGATTGGTGAACCTTGCTGACCTGTCTTACACACAGGCAGTGACCAGACTCGCAGTTTGGTTGATGCGGAGATTCTGAGGACATTGCCAGGCCTGTGCAGACAGCTGTCTCTGACACACCAACAGTAGAACTCCAGCCAGGCTGTGCAAACAAACCAAAACACGGAAAGTGCCAGCGATGTTACACCCACCAGCTCAGTAATGTTTGTAATATGACCTCACACACACACCTGTTGATTTTTTTTTAGGTTTCCAGCTGCCAACTTCAATAATTTATTTCAGAGTTCATAAGATTATCGGAGCAGAATGAGGCCATTCGGCCCATCGAGTCTGCTCCACCATTCAATCATGGCTGATATGGAAATATAGAACAGTACAGCACAGTACAGGCCCTTCGGCCCTCAATGTTGTGCTGAGCTATGTCCGAACCCATGATCAAGCTATCCCACTCCCTATCATTCTGGTGTGCTCCATGTGACTATCCAATAACTGCTTGAAAGTTCCTAAAGTGTCCGACTCTCAGCAGGCAGTGCATTCCACACCCCAACCACTCTCTGAGTAAAGAATCTACCTCAGACATCCCTCCTATATCTCCCACCATGAACCTTATAGTTATGCTCCCTAGTAACAGCTACATCCACCCAAGGAAATAATCTCTGAACATCCACTCTATCTATCCCCCTCATCATCTTACCTTGGTTCTCCTTTGCTGAATTTTAAACTGCTCCCAATCCTCAGGCCTATTGCTTTTTCTTACCAATGTGTTTGCTTCTTCCTTGAATCTGATACGATCTCTAATTTCCCTTGTGAGCCAATGTTTGGTCATAATTCCCGATCACTCTCCCGCCAAACAGGAATAAACAATTCTGGAGTTCCCCTATTCATTCTTTCAATGCCTGCCATTGGCTGTCCACTGTCTGTCCTTTCAGTAATGTTTCCCAGTCCATCAAGGCCAATTCATGCCTCACACCGTCATAGTCCCCTTTACTGAGATTCAGGACCCTGGTCTAAATTTCAGGTCTGAGGCGTTCCAATCAGGTAACACTGACCGGTACAAGAAAGCCAGATACGATCTAAGGAGATCCATCAAAGATGCAAAAGACAGTACCGGACCAAGCTAGAGTCCCAGGTTAGCCACACCGACCCCCGCCGACTATGGCAAGGTTTGCAAGACATAACAGGCTACAGGATGAAGACATGTAAAACCGCCGGCTCCAACACACCCCTCCCTGATGAGCTCAATGCATTCTATGCCCATTTTGAGCAAGAGCTCAGAGAGAGCATGCCCTCCACCCTGGAAGAACCTGTATCTGGGGTCACCGCTGCAGATGTCAGAGCAGCTTTCTCAAAGGTCAACCCACGGAAAGCGACTGGCCCAGATGGGGTACCCGTCGAGCATTCTGATCCTGCGTAGATCAGCTGGTGGGGCTATTCGCAGACATCTTCAACCTCTCTTTACAACAATCTGAGGTCCCTGTCTGCTTCAAGAAGACCATCACCCCGGTACCTAAGAAAAACCAGGCAGCGTGCCTTAATGACTATTGTCCAGTGGCTCTGACATCCATCATTATGAAGTGCTTTGAAAGGCTAGTCATGGCACAAATCAATTCCAGCCTCCTGGACTACCTGGATCCACTACAGTTTGCCTGAAACAGGTCCACAGCAGACACCATTTCCCTGGCCCTGCACTCAACCCTGGACACCTCTGTCAGACTCCTATTTATTGACTACAGCTCAGCCCTCAACACTATTATTCCCACAAAACCCATCTCCAAACTCTGTGGCCTGGACCTCGGCTCCTCTCTCTGTGACC
The DNA here is from genome assembly GCF_965287045.1 of Carcharhinus amblyrhynchos. Classification (NCBI taxonomy): domain Eukaryota; kingdom Metazoa; phylum Chordata; class Chondrichthyes; order Carcharhiniformes; family Carcharhinidae; genus Carcharhinus; species Carcharhinus amblyrhynchos. The sequence continues at coordinate 126,404,066 of NC_137328.1, read as the reverse complement.
GGATCCTGAACTTCCCAACTCCCAGCCCACAATCAGTAAGGATAGGGAACACCACCTCCTCCACGGTCATCCTCAACACCAGTGCCCCACAAGGCTGTGTTCTCAGCCCCCTGCTATACTCCTTATACACCTAGGACTGTGCGGCCAAATTCCTCTCCAATTCGATTTTTAAGTTTGCTGATGACATCGCTGTAGCGGGTTGGATTTCAAACAATGATGAGACAGAGTACAGGGATGAGACAGAGAATCTGGTGAACTGGTGCGGTGACAATAATCTCTCCCTCAATGTCAACAAAATAAAGAAGATTGTCATCGAGTTCAGGAAGTGTAAAGGGGAACATACCCCTGTCTACGGTGCCCCTGCCTGCGGTGGATAGAGGAGAGCCGGTGGATGTGGTCTTTCTAGATTTTCAGAAGGCGTTTGACAAGGTACCTCACAAGAGGTTATTGCAGAAGGTCGAGGGACATGGAGTTGGGGGTAGGGTGTTAGCGTGGATAGAGGATTGGTTGTCAAATAGGAGGCAGAGAGTGGGGGTCAACGGGTGCTATTCGGATTGGCGGATGGTGACTAGTGGAGTGCTCCAGGGGTCGGTGCTGGGGCCTCAGCTATTTACCATTTATATAGATGATCTGGAGGAGGGAACCGAGTGCAGGGTGTTGAAATTTGCTGATGACACCAAGATTGGTGGAACGGCAAATTGTGCGGAGGGTGTGGAGAGTCTGCAGAAGGATCTAGATAGGCTGGGCGAATGGGCCAGGAAATGGCAAATGGAATTTAATGTTGGCAAGTGTGAGGTGGTCCACTTTGGTAGGAAGAATGGTAGGAAGGACTATTACTTACGGGGCGAAAAACTGCAGCAGGCGACGGTGCAGAGGGACCTCGGGGTCCTTGTGCATGAGTCGCAAAAACCCAGCTTGCAGGTGCAGGAGGTGGTCATGAAGGCGAATGGGATGCTGGCCTTCATAGCGAGGGGGATTGAATATAAAAGTAGGGAGGTCTTGCTGCAGCTGTATAGGGCATTGGTGAGGCCGCAGCTGGAGTACTGTGTGCAGTTTTGGGCGCCGCACCTGCGCAAAGGCCTTGGAGGGAGTGCAGAGGAGGTTTACTAGGCTGATACTGGAGTTGAGGGGGTTGAGCTATGAGGAGAGGCTGAATAAACTAGGCTTGTACTCGTTAGAGTTTAGAAGAATGAGGGGAGATCTCATTGAGACGTATAAGATGATGAATGGGATGGATAGGATAGAGGTGGAGAGACTCTTCCCGCTCAAAAAAGACAGTAGGACTAGGGGGCACAGCCTCAAGATAAAAGGGGAGCGGTTTAAAACGGAGTTGAGGAGGAACTTCTTCACTCAAAGGGTGGTGAATCTCTGGAATTCTCTGCCCGTTGAAGTGGTGGAGGCTGCCTCGCTAAATATTTTTAAGACGCGGGTTGATGGGTTTTTGATAAGCGAGGGGATTAAGGGTTATGGGGAGAGGGCGGGAAAGTGGAACTGAGCCACAACAGATCAGCCATGATCTTATTGAATGGTGGGGCAGGCTCGAAGGGCTAGATGGCCGACTCCTGCTCCTATTTCTTATGTTCTTATGTTCTTACATCCATGGGAATGAAGTCAAAACAGTCAAGAGCTTCATGTTTTTAGGTGTCCAGATCACCAACAACCTGTCCTGGTCCCCCCCATGCTGACACTATAGTTAAGAAAGCCCCACCAATGCCTCTACTTTCTCAGAAGACTAAGGAAATTTGGCATGTCTGCTATGACTCTCACCAACTTTTACAGATGCACCACAGAAAGCATTCTTTCTGGTTGTATCACAGCTCGGTCTGGGCTCCTGCTCTGCCCAAGACTGCAAGGAACTACAAAAGGTGGTGAATGTAGCCCAATCCATCACACAAACCAGCCTCCCATCCATTGACTCTGTCTACACTTCCCGCTGCCTCGGCAAAGCAGCCAGCGTAGTTAAGGGTCCTCCATGCACCCCGGATATTCTCTCTTCCACCTTCTTCCATCAGGAAATAGAAACAAACGTCTCAGGTCACGTCCCAATCGACTCAAGAACAGCTTCTTCCCTGATGCTATCAGACTATTGAATGGACCTACCTCGCGCTAAGTTGATCTTTCTCTACACCCTAGCTATGACTGTAACACTACATTCTGCACCCTCTCCTTTCCTTCTCCATAAACAGTATGCTTTGCCTGTATAGCATGCAACGAACAATATTTTTCACTGTATACTATTACATGTGGCAATAATAAATCAAAATCACATCCTATGTATCCTGCTGTTTCTATTCTGACCAGCACGTGGCACAGGCAGTAATCCTCAGATCACTACCTTTGAGATCTTACTTTTCAGCTTGCTTCTTAGCTCCCTATATTCTGCTTTTAGGATTGCATTCTTTTATTTCCCAATGTTGCTTGTGCCAACATGTACTATGACCAATGCTCACCTTCGACTCTTCGGAATGTTCTGCAGCTGCTCTGAGGCATCCTTGATCCGAACACCATGGAGTCAACGTATCATCCTGGACTCTCATTTGCAGTCACAGAAACACCCATTTACTCTGTATCTAACCCCGTGCTGTACCTGTCCTGGGAGTGTTTGATGGGGACAGTGTAGAGGGAGCTTTACTCTGTATCTAACCCCGTGCTGTACCTGTCCTGGGAGTGTTTAATGGGGACAATGTAGAGGGAGCTTTACTCTGTATCTAACCCCATGCTGTACCTGTCCTGGGAGTGTTTGATGGGGACAGTGTAGAGGGAGCTTTACTCTGTATCTAACCCCGTGCTGTACCTGTCCTGGGAGTGTTTGATGGGGACAGTGTAGAGGGAGTTTTACTCTGTATCTAACCCCGTGCTGTACCTGTCCTGGGAGTGTTTGATGGGGGACAGTGTAGAGGGAGCTTTACTCTGTATCTACCCCCGTGCTGTACCTGTCCTGGGAGTGTTTGATGGGGGACAGTGTAGAGGGAGCTTTACTCTGTATCTAACCCCGTGCTGTACCTGTCCTGGGAGTGTTTGATGGGGACAGTGTAGAGGGAGCTTTACTCTGTATCTAACCCCGTGCTGTACCTGTCCTGGGAGTGTTTGATGGGGGACAGTGTAGAGGGAGCTTTACTCTGTATCTAACCCCGTGCTGTACCTGTCCTGGGAGTGTTTGATGGGGACAGTGTAGAGGGAGCTTTACTCTGTATCTAACCCCGTGCTGTACCTGTCCTGGGAGTGTTTGATGGGGACAGTGTAGAGGGAGCTTTACTCTCTATCTAACCCCGTGCTGTACCTGTCCTGGGAGTGTTTGATGGGGACAGTGTAGAGGGAGCTTTACTCTGTATCTAACCCCGTGCTGTACCTGTCCTGGGAGTGTTTGATGGGGACAGTGTAGAGGGAGCTTTACTCTGCATGTAACCCCGTGCTGTACCTGTCCTGGGAGTGTTTGATGGGGACAGTGTAGAGGGAGCTTTACTCTGTATGTAACCCCGTGCTGTACCTGTCCTGGGAGTGTTTGATGGGGACAGTGTAGAGGGAGCTTTACTCTGTATCTAACCCCGTGCTGTACCTGTCCTGGGAGTGTTTGATGGGGACAGTGTAGAGGGAGCTTTACTCTGTATCTAACCCCGTGCTGTACCTGTCCTGGGAGTGTTTGATGGGGGGGACAGTGTAGAGGGAGCTTTACTCTGTATCTAACCCCGTGCTGTACCTGTCCTGGGAGTGTTTGATGGGGACAGTGTAGAGGGAGCTTTACTCTGAATCTAGCCCCGTGCTGTACCTGTCCTGGGAGTGTTTGATGGGGGACAGGGTTGAAAACCTGGAGTCAGCTTCCATCACTGCTGGTAAATCACACTGTTAGCTCCTGAATGAAAGTTCTGTTTGAGACTTTAATTGGGCGCAGATGAATCAGTCTATGTGTAATGTGTGCAATTTTTATATCCACACCCTCCTTTCCCCCTCACTAAAAATGCTTTATTGTCACAGTAAAATAGATCAGTTAAAGATGAGAATTATAAATGAAGTAAGCGAGGCAGGAGAATGCTAATGGTGGACACATTTTGATTTTCCACGGCCCAGAACAGGAAACCCCCTTTGCCGAACCTTCCCCAAGTTTCCAAATCACCGTCTGGGAACTCCTGGCCCCTCACAATTACATTTTCAGGTTCCATATTCTAAATTAAAACTTACAAATATTTATAAACATGCCACACGTAAAGTTATATAATAACATAACACAGATCGAAACAATATTTTCACATGTTTAAAACAAATAGTAAAATCTATGGTCACTTTTTTATTAAATAATACACATTTTCAATCAAGAAAACAACATTTAATATTACACTTTAAATGTGCCAATGAGAGGATTGACTGCTGAAAATAAATAGCAAAAAAAAATCAACGGAATGTTATAAGAGCAGGAAATTCCTTTAAACCTCGCTGCTTTCACCCTAAGCTGCTGCTGTATCAAAGCTGTGGATCTCAGTGGGTGTTCTGGCCCTGTCATAGCAGGTGAGCACGGTTCAAATCTTCCTGCACTGCACTGGGCTCTGTGCAGCTCTCTCCACTAAAGGTAATTTCTCAGCACCAGGATGTGGGCAATCTGTTTTTTGCAGCCCATGGCTTTCTGCTGCTAATCGGAAGTTATGGGTCAAGTTTTATTGATTTAGGAAATGTATCAAGCTGTACTCGAGATGGAGCCTAAGAAGCAACTCTGGTCATTATTATTGTCTCCACAGGAGTGAAATCCATGTGTGTGATTGATATTGCCAAGTGGCAGTGTGAGAATGATGTGGAGACACCAGCGTTGGACTGGGGTAAGCACAGTAAGAAGTCTCACAACACCAGGTTAAAGTCCAACAGGTTTATTTGGTAGCACGAATTTTCAGAGTCTGAGGCTCCTTCCTCAGGTGAGTGAGGAGCTGTGTTCACAAACAGGGCAAATGCAGACACAAATTCAATTTACAACATAATAATTGGAATGTGAGTCTTAACAGGTAATCAAGTCTTTACAGGTACAGACAGTGTGAGTGGAGAGAGGGTTAAGCACAGGTTAAAGAGGTGTGTATTGTCTCCAGACAGGACTATTAGTGAGATTTTGCAAGCCCAGACAAGTCACGGGGGTCACAGTGCGACATGAACCCAAAATCCTGGTTGAGGCCGTCCTCACGTATGCAGAACGTGGCTAACAGTTTCTGCTTGGTAACTCTGTGTTGTCGTGTGTCTTGAAATCCGATCTTCGGGTAAGCCTTCTCCAAGGCAGCCTTCACGATACACGACAGCGCAGGATCACCGAGCAGCAACTGATAGCCAAGTTCCGCATACATGAGGACGGCCTCAACCGGGATCTTGGGTTCATGTCGCACTGTGACCCCTGTGACTTGCCTGGGCTTGCAAAATCTCACTTGCTGTCCTGTAAGGAGACAATACAGGTCTCCTTAACCTGTATTTAACCCCCTCTCCACTCACATTGATTACCTGTAAAGACTCGCATTCCAATCATTACCTTGTAAATTGAGTCTGTGTCTATATGTGCCCTGTTTGTGAACACAATTCCTCACTCACCTGGTGAAGGGGCAGTGCTCCGAAAGCTAGTGGCCTACGCTACCAAATAAACCTGCTGGACTTTAACCTAGTGTTGTGAGACAATGGAGAAGAGAATCATAGAATTATAGAGGCATAGAAGGAGGCGATGGTATTACCACAAAACAATTAACCCAGAAGCTCAGCTAATGTTCTGGGGATCCAGGTTCGAATCCCAGCACAGCAGCTGGTGGAATTTAATTCAATAAAAAAGAATTAAGAATCTACTGATGGCCATGAAACCATTGTCGATTTCCGGAAAAACCCATCTGGTTCACTAACGTCTTTTCAGGAGGGAAATCTGCCATCCTTACCCCGGTCTGGCCTACATGTGGCTCCAGAGCCACAGCAATGTGGGTGACTCTCAACTAGGGTTGTGCAATAAGTGGTGGCCAACCAGCGACTCCCCTGACCCTCGAATGAATAAATAAAATTTCAGCCCATTGAGTCTGCGCCGAACGTCCAACAAAGAGTCATACCCAGGTTCCCCCCCCTACCCTATCACAGTAACCCCATATATTCACCCCACTAATCCCCCTAAACTACACATCCTGGGATACCAAAGGGCAATTTAGAAGAGTGAGGTCGAACATTTTGAGGACACTGGGACTAACTGGAGGGATTGAAGAGTGTCCCAGAATTGGTGATGTCAAGACCACACTCCGGTTGGGAAAGTGGGGAAAGCAGGATGTTTGGGGAGGATAGAGTGGTGAGATTCCCACCTGCTCTTCAATTTGGGGTCACTCAGTATTACGACAGAGACGGAGACCTGAATGAAACCTTTCTGTTAAGAGTACAACAGAATGGATTGGAAGTGTGTGAGATTCTCGTAAGTGCCAGAGTTCCTCTCATTGAAGCAGAGAGGCAGTTAATATCCTGAGAATATTTAATGATGCTTTTTAAATAAAGTTGCAAAATAATTTATTAGAGATAGGTCAAGCACATTCATTAGGAACCATTACTCTTCCCTATCCTCCTGTTTCTGATGTTCTTTAACTACACCCAGTATAAATATCTCAACTAATGAGTTGGGAAGTCATAAGAACATAAGAAATAGGAGCAGGAGTAGGCCATCTAGCCCTTCGAGCCTGCCCCGCCATTCAATAAGATCATGGCTGATCTGTCGCTGCTCAGTTCCACTTTCCCGCCCTCTCCCCATAACCCTTAATCCCCTCTCTTATCAAGAACCCATCAACCCGCGTCTTAAAAATATTTAGCGAGGCAGCCTCCACCACTTCAACGGGCAGAGAATTCCAGAGATTCACCACCCTTTGAGTGAAGATGACACCATGACACCATGTCATTTACATGACATGACACTACATGACACCAGGTAGTTAAAGCAGTTTTGTAAATCCAAGTCATGTTCCGTTGTTTCTGCGTTACCCTGACTACCTGGGTACACAGCTGGTAGCTACCCTGCCAACGCAAAGGGCGTTCCTGTGTGTTTCCTGAGAGCAGCAGCCAAGAAAGGTTCTGCATGACAAACTCCCCAAGCCCAGCTGAGCCTGGTGTTTGGGTTCATTGCGATCCCCCAATAAAGGAACAATCCAATTCTTAAACTTTACGGTAAGCTCACCTCTGTGCACTAATCTGTACCTTACCAACTCTTCCAACTTGGCTCAACAATGCCCCAAGTCCCTTATCACAATGTTAAGGCTTTGGCAGCTGGAGCAACTTTCTCCCGCTGCTCACACTAAATATTTAAGGATCTGACATTAAACGTGCAGATTCCATCAATTTGATCAATAAAATCAAGAGGGATTGGGGCTGATTTTTGATAAAGAGTCATACCCAGGCTCCCACATCCCTTACCCTACCTCAGTAACCCCACACATTTACCCACTGATCCCCCTAATTTACACATCCTGGGAAACTCGGGAGCAATTTAGAAGAGTGAGGCTGAACCCCCCCTGAGGACACTGGAACTAACTGGAGGGGTTGAAAATGTCCCAGCGTTGACAGGAACAACAACAACTGGTTGCTTATGTAATGCAGTGGCGCCTGAAGTGACCCCAGTCTGATGTGCGTGGGTCCTTTGATCAGCTGCCTCAGGGGCCTCGGTGAGTTGCTGCATCTTGGAGATATTACACACGGCTGCCAGTGTGCACCAACGGTGGAGGGAGTGAGTGTTTGTGGAAGGGGTAGCAATCAAGCGGGCCTGCTTTGTCCTGGATGGTGTCGAGCTTCTGGAGTGTTGTTGGAGCTGCACCCATCCAGGCAAGTGGGGAGTATTCCCTCACACTCCTGACTTGAACTGACAAAGAACAAGAACAAAGAACAGTACAGCACAGGAAACAGGCCCTTCGGCCCTCCAAACCTGCGCCGCTCATTGGTCCAACTAGACCATTCCTTTGTATCCCTCCATTCCCAGGCTGTTAACTTGGGAACAAAAGTTACAACTTGTGCGTTGTAGATGGTGGACAGGCTGTGGGGAATCAGGAGGTGAGATACTCACTGCCAAATTCCCAGCCTCTGATCTGCTCCTGGAACCACAGCGTTTATATGGCTGGCCCAGTTCAGTTTCTGACCAATGGCAGTCAGTTGATGACTGCTAGGTGACAAGTGATACCCCTTCTGAAGTTACCTGATAGAACTCACCTGAATGTTAAATTCTCCCTCAGTGTACCCAAACAGGCACCAGAGTGTGGCGACAAGGGGATTTTCACAGTAACTTCATTGCAGTGTTAATGTAAGTCTACTTGTGACTAATAAACAAACTTAAAAACTAGATAGTCTTGCAAAGCTATCCAACATCGATGTACACATGTAGATATAGAATTCTGACTGGGTTGGGCAGATGGCTGGTGTGGGGGGAGTAGTAGAGTGGGGGGGGGTGCTGGATACAATCTCATGTTGGGGTTGTCCATTTAGGGGTGAGATGAGGGGAAAATATTTCACTCATAGAGTCATAGAGGTTTACAGCACAGAAACAGGCCCTTCGGTCCAACTTGTCCATACTCTTAGACATCACATTCCAGATTCTAGCTACTCACTAACCACTTGCGGCCCACCTGCCCCACTCTCACACAGAGCTGGCCTTTAGTGGGTCTGGTAGATCCTGCCAGTGGGAAGGACTGGAAAATCCTGGCTCCATCCATTCCTGTTGCACTATCCGTCTCCCTGCCTGCCTCAACTCATCTCAAAGCTTCACCAATCCTGATGTCTGAACCGCCCAGTGTGTGTACACCCCGGACAACCATAAAACAGTCTGGTTCCAAAGCTACAAACAAGTCTTCAGTGACATTACTCAGCAGTGTATATAGTTGCAGCAGAGGGCAGGAGATAAGGAGCTGACCCCTTGCTGGCTCCTTGCATGTTGCTACTGATCTTCAGATTGACCTCAGCTTCAGGTCAAATGCCTCTGTGTGAACCACACTGTACTCAGCCTGCTTTAACCCTTCAATTCCCAGATCCTCCCACTACACAGAGCCTTGTCACTGTCCCAATGTTTCCCTGCTCACTATCTGTAAATGAGGTCACTCCAATCTCTGCTGTCAGTGTCCCACCTCCCACCGTGTCCCCGTTCCCCCCTGCACTCGCTGACCCATACTGGCTCCCAGTCCAGTAATGGCTGAATTTAGACTCCTCATCCTTCAAATCCCTCCATACCTCTGCCCCTCCCCCTCTCCAATATTCCCCTTCCTCTCTATCCTGGGGGGTCCAACTCTGGCCCCTCCAGCACACCCCAATCTCAATGGGCTGCAGATGCACATTCAGACCTCTGCGCCCTCAGCTCAGGTGGAGGTATCCCCGGCTCCCCCCCTTGCCCCCGACTCCCCCCCTCGCCCCCGACCCACCCTCCCTCACCCACTGACCACCCCCCCTCACTACCCTCCCTCTCAACCCCCCACCCCACCTCCTTCCTCACCTACCAACATCAACTCACCACCCTGACTTGGAAATGTATCGTCGTTCCTTCACTGTCACTGGGTCAGAGTCCTGGAACTCCCTCCCTAACACCCAGGGGTGGGTGTACCTACACCACAGGGACTGCAGTGGCTCAAGAAGGCAGCTCACCACCACATTCTCAAGGGCAATTAGGGATGGGCAATAAATGCTGGGCTAGCCAGCAACACCCATGTCCCACAAATGAATAGAGAAGTATGTTATTCTGTAATGGGGGGGGTCTCTCTGTCCGCAGGAAGCTGTGGAAATTACAGTCACAGATACATAGAATCCTACTGTACAGAAGAAGGCCATTCGGCCCATTGAGCCTGCACCGACCACAATCCCACCTTGACCCCATCCCCATAACCCCAACCATCTACCCTAACTAGTCTCCCGACACTAAGCAGCAAATTAGCATAGCCAATCCACCTAATTTAATTCTTTGTGTAAAGAATCTTTGTCATTGTATGAGTGTAATCAGACTGAAAGTGACAGTGAGTTCTGGAAGGGAGTGTTCAGAGGAACAGGGGAGGTGATGGCCCTGTGGTGTTATCGCTAGGCTATTAATCCAGAAACTCAGCTAATGTTCAGGGTTCGAATCCTGCCACAGCCACTGGTGGAATTTGAATTCAATAAAAACAATATCTGGAATTAAGAATCTACTGATGACCATGAAACCATTGCCAATTGTCAGAAAAACCCCCACCTGGTTCACTAGTGTCCTTTAGGGAAGGAAATCTGCCATCCTTACCCAGTCTGGCCTACATGTGATTCCAGAGCCGAAGCAATGTGGTTGACTCTCAACTGCCCTCCAAGGGCAACTAGGGATGGGCAATAAATACTGGCCAATCAGCGACGTCTATGTCCCACAAATGAATAAAAAAGAGTTAAAGATTTGTTTGAGGAATTAGCTTTGAAAGAAGCGAGAAATGTGGAGAGGTAATTTCCTCATTGTGGGGAAGGTCATTGTGGTTGGGGTATATCCGGAAATAGGCTGGATATCTTGTTGGGCGGTGGGGCTGGAAGTGGTCATAGAGTCAGGGAGGGGGATTCCATGGAGGGATTCAAACACCGGTGTGAGAAGTGTAAATCTCAGGGGTCAGGCAGGTCAATGAGCACAGGGGGTGATGAGGGAATGGGATTTGTTCTGGGTAAGGTGTAGGGAAGCGGTGTTTTACAAGACCCACAGGAGGAGAGAGTATAGGTAGAGAGGTAGAGAGATTCTTCCCGCTCAGAAAGGACAACAGGACTAGGGGGCACAGCCTCAAGATAAAGGGGGGGGGGGCAGTTTAGATTGGAGTTGAGGAGGAACTTCTTCACTCAAAGGGTGGTGAATCTCTGGAATTCTCTGCCCGTTGAAGTGGTGGAGGCTGCCTCGCTAAATATATTTAAGTCACGGGTGGATAGGTTTCTGATAGACAAGGGAATTAAGGGTTATGGGGAGAGGGCGGGAATGTGGAACTGAGCCACGACAGATCAGCCATGATCTTATTGAATGGCGGGGCAGGCTCGAAGGGCTAGATGGCCGACTCCTGCTCCTATTTCTTATGTTCTTATGTTAACTGGTTTGAGATCAGGGAGAGATCAGCCATGACCTGATTGAATGGCGGGGCAGGCTCGAAGGGCTGGATTTGCTCCTAATTCTGATGTTTCTCTGCACTGTTAGGGAGGGAGTTCCAGGATTTTCACTCAGTGACAGGGAAGGAATGGTGATATATTCCCAAGTCCGGATTGTGAGTGAGTCTTGGGGAGGAGAATCTTGTCCTTCTGGATGGCAGTGGTCATGGGTTTGGAAGGTGCTGTAACCGGGGAACAGGGTTTGGAACAGGAACTGGAGACAATGGCTTCAGTTGGCCCAATATCGAACCGGAGGAAATTCCTGGATGTGGGATAAACAGTCGGAGAATTTCGCAACAGTGGGGGAGTGGGGAGAGCTGGGGGCGGGGGTGGGGCTGGGGATAAGGATGGAGGTGAGGGTGAGGGTGGGAGGGGGGTGGTCAGTGTAGGTGGGAAAGCTAACGCTGTGTTTTCAGACAATGTCACCGAGGGGGCAGCGTGGAGGAACAGGAGGAGCTGAGGACAGAGCCTCGGGAAATCCAGCGGGGACAGAGTGTGAGCAGCAAGAGGAACCACTGACACTGAGTCTCCGGCTGGGATTGGGGAGATCAGAATGGAAGCGGGGGGAGGAAGCAGTCCCAGCCAGCCGGGCGAGAGTGGGGAGGGGGCAGGAGGAGGATGGGGCGGTCACCGTACTGAGGCAGATGGACATGGAAGGAATATCTCGCTTTGTCACAGTCACAGGGTCTCACTGACGTTGAGCTGGGGCGGGACGTCCGAGAGTGTCGATTTAGCACTGACCCCGAACACCCATATTCGGTAAGATAGAAACAGCCGTTTCTGATAACCTTTACAAACCAAAACTGTCAGCCGGGTGTGGCTGATCCAGCTGTATTCCCAGAAGCTGGATATATCCGATGTTTACTGCACAGTGACGGAGAGGGGGAGCGGTACTGACTCTGGAGCAGGGAGAGCGTGGCTGCCACTCTCTGAGGAGGAGGGTTCAGTGAGTGTCGATGGATGCACTCAGTGAAGTGGCTTCACTGCCGCTGCCTCGCAGCACCAGGGACCCTGGTTCGATTCCCGGCTCGGCTCACTGTCTGTGTGGAGTCTGCACATTCTCCCCGTGTCTGCGTGGGTTTCTTCCGGGTGCTCCGGTTTCCTCCCACAGTCCGAAAGACGTGCAGGTTAGGGTGCATCGACCCAAACAGGTGCTGGACTATGGCGACTAGGGGAATTTCACAGTAACTTCATTGCAGTGTTAATGTCAGCCTTACTTGTGACTAATAAATAAACTTTAAGTGACTGGGCTTTCTGCTTGGATTACTGGAGAGTTGTTTATCAGTGGAGGAAAGGTTTGTGAAAGGACTCAGTCTGGCACAGCTCCATTCTGTCTGTTATTCTTTAATAAAGCCAGCTGACCTTCTCCTGCCCGTCTCTAATCCCCTGGAAGCTGTGTGTCGACTGACGAGGAGTGAATCCCCAGACAGAGGATCAGGCCCCTCATAACAAACATTTAATAAAGATCAAATCCCCGTTCCTCTGCTGAAGATACCAACTTCCTGAATTTAACGTCAGAGAAAGGAGCAGAGGAGGCCATTCAGCCCCTCAGCCTGGGTAACAATCCTGTTGCCGGATACAGTGACACCACGGCAGTGTTACCGCAGGAGGAACTCACAGACACCCGGAGACCTGAGTCCCACCCAGACGGCTTGGGAACGTCAGGGACCCAAATAAATTTGGAATAATCGGTTAGCCTCGGTGGCTGAGATTAACCGGCCATTCCCGACAGCGAGATCTTCTGGTTCCACCACTCACGGCTCATCCCCCGTTATTCAGCCCATCGAGTCTGCACTGATTCTCTGCCAGAGTGTCTTACCCAAGTCCGATCTCCGCACCCTCTCACATTCAGCGTGGCCAATCGACCTAACCCGCACATGTTTGGAGCGCGGGAGGAAACAGGAGCACCCGGAGGAAACTCACGCAGACTCAGGTCCCTGTGCTAACTCTGCACAGTGATCTGAGGCTCGAATCGAACCCAGGTCCTGGTGCTGTGAGGCAGCAGTGCTAACTATTGTGCCACTTCCAGCCATCCTGCCCTGACTAAGGATGACTGCCCTATCCCAGGAGGTGCTGCAGCTCAGTAGCCTCGGGGGGGGGGGAGGTGCTGGCTGCTGGGATCACGCACGGACTTGTACCCTGGGTGTGGGGGTGTCCTAGCTAGGCAGGCCACCGTGAGGGGCGCAGGGTGAGAGCAGGCAATGTGTGCGGGTGGGTGGGGAGATTTATCACTCAGGTAACTGGTCCATGGGCCCAAATAGAAAGGACCCTCTCCCCAAAGCCCACCCAGAAGCCATTAGGGTTTTATCTCCCCATGGAGATCTCCCCCACAGCCCAAAGCAGTCGGGAGACAGAAGAGAAGTTTGAGGACTGCACAGAAGTTAAAGAGAGCACATTAATTAGTAAAGGCAGGGTCAGTAATCCTAGTACCAGAAAGATCAGGCAAAAGCAAGACAGACAGCAAGGGAAGTCCAGATTAAATTTCATTTATTTCAATGCAAGAGGCATGATGGACAAGACAGATGAACTCAGGGTATTGATGCGTATGTAGGACTGGGATATTACAGCAATTACTGAAACATGGCTAAGGGAGGGGCAGGACTGGCAGCTCAATGTTCCAGGGTACAGATGTTACAGGGAAGATAGAACAGGAGGTAAGAGAGGAGGGGGAGTTACACTTTTGATTAGGGAAAACCTCACGGCAGTACTGAGAGGGGACATATCCGAGGTTCGGCCATTGAGTTTATATGGGTAGAACTGAGAAATAAGAAGGGGGAAATCATTTGATAGGGTTGGACTATAGGTCCCCAAACAGTCAGTGGGAAATTGAGGAGCACATATGTAAGATTACAGAAAGCTCCAAGAAAAATAGGGAGGTAATAGTGGGAGATTTTAATTTTCCCAACATTGACTGGGACAGCCGTAGTATTAGAGGGTTGAATGGAGAGAAATTTGTTGAGTGTATTCAGGAGGAATTTCTCATTCAGGATGTGGATGGCCCAACTAGAGAGGGGGCAAAACCTGACCCCTTCTTGGGAAATAAGGAAGGGCAGGTGACAAAAGTGTTAGTGAGAGACCAGTGAACATAATTCTATTAGTTTTAAGATAGCTGTGGAGAATGATAGGTCTGGCCCAAAAGTTAAAATTCTAAACTGGGACAAGGCCAATTTTAATGGTATCAGGCAGGAACTTTCAAAAATTAATTGGGGGAGTCTGTGAGAAGGAAAAGGGACGTCTGGTAAGTGGGAGCCTTTCAAAAGTATTATCCAGGGTTCAGGGTAAACACATTCCTCTCAAAGTGAAGGGCAAGGTTAGTGGAATTAGAGAACTCTGGATGACTCGGGATATTGAGATCCTGGTCAAGAAGAAGAAAGAGACACATGATGTGCAGAGGCAGCTGGGATCAAGTGAATAAAGAGTATAGGGGGGTGTAGGAGTAGAGTTAAGAGAGAAATCAGGAGGGCAAAAGGGGGACATGAGATTGTTTTGTCAGATAAGGCAAAGCAGAATCCAAAGAGCTTCTACAAATACATAAAGGGCAAAAGAGTAACAAGGGAGAGAGTAGGGCCTCTTAAGGATCAACAAGGTCATCTATAAGAACATAAGAAATAGGAGCAGGAGTAGGCCATCTAGCCCTTCGAGCCTGCCCCGCTATTCAATAAGATCATGGCTGATCTGAAGTGGATCAGTTCCACTTTCCCGCTTTCTCCCCATAACCCTTAATTCCCTTGTCTATCAGAAACCTATCTACCCGTGACTTAAATATATTTAGCGAGGTAGCCTCCACCACTTCAACGAGCAGAGAATTCCAGAGATTCACCACCCTTTGAGTGAAGAAGTTCCTCCTCAACTCTGATCTAAACTGCCCCCGCCTTATCTTGAGGCTGTGCCCTCTAGTCCTGCTGTCCTTTCTAAGCGGAAAGAATCTCTACCTCTACCCTATCCATCCCATTCATTATCTTATACGTCTCTATAAGATTCCCCCTCATCCTTCTAAACTCCAACGAGTACAGACCCAGCCTATTCAATCTCTCCTCATAGTCCAACCCCCTCATCTCCAGTATCAGCCTGGTGAACCTCCTTTGTACTCAGACAGAGTACAGAGGACAGCGGTAGACAGAGGGGAACCGGTGGATGTGGTGTTTTTAGATTTCCAGAAGGCGTTTGATAAGGTGCATCATAAAAGGTTGCTACAGAAGGTTAGGGGGCATGGAGTTGGGGGTAAGGTGTTAGCGTGGATAGAGGATTTGTTGTCTAATAGGAGGCAGAGAGTTGGTATCAATGGGTGCTATTCTGATTGGTGGTTGGTGACTAGTGGAGTGCCGCAGGGATCGGTGCTGGGGCCTCAGCTATTTACCATTTATTTAGATGATCTGGAGGAGGGAGCTGACTGTAGGGTGACGAAATTTGCTGATGACACCGAGATGAATGGAAAAGCAAATTGCTTGGAGGGTGTGGAAAGTCTGCAGAGGGACCTGGATAGGCTGAGCGAGTGGGCGAGGACCTGGCAAATGTGAGGTTATCCACTTTGGTAGAAATAATAGTAGGAGGGATTATTATTTAAAGGGTGAAAAGCTGCAGCATGCTACGGTGCAGAGGGACCTGGGGGTCCTTGTGCATGAGTCGCAAAAACCCAGTCTGCAGGTGCAGCAGGTGATAAAGAAGGCGAATGGGATGTTGGCCTTTATAGCAAGGGGGATAGAATATAAAAGCAGGGAGGTCTTGCTGCAACTGTACAGGGTACTGGTGAGGCCGCAGCTGGAGTACTGTGTGCAGTTTTGGCCGCCGCACTTGCAAAAGGATATATTGGCCTTGAAGGGAGTGCAGAGGAGGTTCACTAGGCTGATACCGGAGATGAGGGGGTTGGACTATGAAGAGAGACTAAATAGACTGGGTCTGTACTTGTTGGAGTTTAGAAGGATGAGGGGGGATCTTATAGAGACGTATAAGATAATGAAGAGGATGGATAGGGTAGAGGTGGAGAGATTCTTCCCGCTTAGAAAGGATAGCAAGACTAGAGGGCACAGCCTCAAGATAAGGGGGGAGCAGTTTAGATTGGAGTTGAGGAGGAACTTCTTCACTCAAAGGGTGGTGCATCTCTGGAATTCTCTGCCCGTTGAAGTGGTGGAGGCTACCTCGTTGAATATATTTAAGTCACGGGTAGATAGGTTTCTGATAGACAAGGGAATTAAGGGTTACGGGGAGAAAGTGGGAAAGTGGAACTGATCCACTTCAGATCAGCCATGATCTTATTGAATGGCGGGGCAGGCTCGAAGGGCTAGATGGCCTACTCCTGCTCCTATTTCTTATGTTCTTATGTTCTTATGTACTCCCTCCAAGCTCCTGCTCTGCCCAAGACTGCAAGGAACTACAAAAGGTCATGAATGTAGCCCAATCCATCACACAAACCAGCCTCCCATCCATTGACTCTGTCTACACTTCCCGCTGCCTTGGCAAAGCAGCCAGCATAATCAAAGATCCCACACAATTCTACTTCCACCTTCTTCCGTCGGGGGAAAAGATACAAAAGTCTGAGGTCATGTACCAAACGACTCAAGAACAGCTTCTTCCCTGCTGCTGTCAGACTTTTGAATGGACCTACCTCGCATTAAGTTGATCTTTCTCTACACCCGAGCTGTGACTGTAACACTACATTCTGCACTCTCTCCTTTCCTTCTCTATGAACAGTGTGCTTTGTCTGTATAGCGCGCAAGAAACAATACTTTTCACGTGACAATAATAAATCAAATCAAATCTAATCAATGCTTCAAAGGTCCTTTATTGGTTGTGATTTGGGCACTTTGGGCAATCTTAGGGTTGATGAATCGGTGCCAGGTAAATGCAGCCTCTTTTTCTGCTGCTCCCAACTGCCATAGCTGTGAACATTCAGTTTCCTCGTGAAGATCCTCACTCAATCCCCAGTCCCCTCGATCTTCGGTCCCCTCGATCTTCAATCCTCACTCCCCCCAATCCTCACTCCCCTTGATCCTCACTCCCCATGTTCCTCGCTTCCCTCGATCCTCAATCCCCTCGATCCTCACTCCCCTCGATCCTCACTCCCCCGAACATCACTCCCTCTATCCTCACTCCCCTCGTTCCTCGCTTCCCTCTATCCTCACTCCCCTCGATCTTCGCTCCCTCGATCCTCAGTCCCCTCATTCCTCGCTTCCCTTGATCCTCAATCCCCTCAATCCTCACTCCCCCCAATCCTCACTCCCCTCAATCCTCACTCCCCTTGATCCTCGCTTCCCTTGATCCTCAATCCCCACTCTCCCCAATCCTCACTCCCCCAATCCTCAGTCTCCTCGTTCCTTGCTTCCCTCGATCCTCACTCCCCTCGATCCTCACTCCCCTGAACCTCACTCCCTCTGTCCTCAGTCCCCTCGTTCCTCGCTTCCCTCGATCCTCAATCCCCTCGGTCCTCACTCCCCTCGATCCTCAATCCCCCAAACCTCACTCCCTCTGTCCTCAGTCCCCTCATTCCTCACTTCCCTCTATCCTCACTCCCCTCAATCTTCACTCCCTCAATCCTCACTGCTGTTTCCATTTCTCTCCTCCCTTCGCCGTTGTGTATTGTCCAGTTGTGAAGAGGTTTCTGTTCCCCATTTGGAGCTCCCCTCAGGGAGGGATCATTTCTCACATCACCGACATGTTGGGCGTAACAAATTATCCTGAAGTTATAATTAGGAGGGTTACAAATGGAAAAGCACAGAGGAGTTTGGAGGACAGAAATGTAAGATTCATTCAGAGCCCGTGTAAAGGAGAAGGAGGGATGTGATGCCTTTAACAGTTGGACAGAGGCTTAGACTATTGTTTGAATTTGTGGATAAAAGAGAATGTTCGGTTTGTTTTTAATCTGTATAAAAACTGTTGCTCATTCTTCCTCCGCCAGATCAGATGTTGTGTGTTATTCATGACTTCAAAGTGAGGGAGACAGTTTGGGTTTCGTACTAATGGATGAAGTGCTTTTTTTTCATTGACATGAGCGACTGCCTCGATTAACGGTTGGTGCAGATGGAGGGTCAGCCACGCAGCAGCAAGTCCACACTTCAACAAAGCAGCCGTGACCTGTTCGCATGTCAGAGGTGAGGATTAACGACGGTTTCGACATTCCCTGGGCCTCTCAGTTAATGACCATCTCAGCAATCACTTCAGCCCTGTGTCGTTTTGTGTACGGTACACACGGCAACACAACTTGGAATGTAATTCTAACACTGGACTGTCTCCAAAAGAGCATTAGAAGTCATTAAACAGAGGAAATAGCTTGACAAATTAGTGACTGATGTAACTGTCATTGTTTCCAAATCTTCCCAAGATGAGTGTGTGGCCTTGTGAGGTTGCTTAGTTCCTTCGGAGGACGGGAACGTTACTGCCAAGGACTGTCCATCCCTAATTACCCTTGAAAAGTGCCGAGTGAGTCACCTACCTGTTGATCTTGCTTGGCCATTTCACAGGGCAGTTGCGAGTCAAGGGTGACTCTGGAGTCACATGTAGGCCAGACCGGGTAAGGATGGCAGATTTCCTTCCCTAATGGGCATGAGTGACCCAGATGGGTTTTTCCAACAATCTGGCAATGGTCACTGTCACCATCGCTAATGTTAGATTCTTGGATCAGGTTTAGTTGATTGGATTTAAATTCCCTCAGTTGTCAGAGTGGATTCGAACCTTCATCCCTGGATTATTAATCAGGATCACAATTCCTGTAATCAGCATTCCCACACCTCACCCTCCAGCATTGAAACAATGAAAGATTTTTATTTATTAGTGTCACGAGTAGGCTAACATTAACACTGCAATGAAGATACTGTGAAAATCCGCTCGTCGCCACACCCCAGAAGCTGTTTTGGGTACCCTGAGGGAGAACTTAGCACGGCCAATCCGCCAAACCAGCACGTCTTTCAGACTGTGAGAGGAAACTGGAGCACATTCTCCCCGTGTCTGCGTGGGTTTCCTCCGGGTACTCTGGTTTCCCCCCACAGTCTGAAAGATGTGCTGGTTAGTATGCAGGTGCTGGAGTGTGGTGACTAGAGGAATTTCACAGTGACTTCATTGCAATGTTAATGTCAATCTTACTTGTGACTAATAAATCAACTTTATCTGAAGGTCAGAGGCTGAATGCCCATGACCGCTGAGGTGTTCCCCATCAGGGAAGGAACAGTCTTGCCTGGTGAGTGTCGAGCGGCGTTCATTCATCCGTTGTCGTAGCGTCTGCATGGTCTCCCCAATGTGCCATGCTTCGGGACATCCTTTCTTGCAACGTATCAGGTAGACAACGTTGGCCGAGTTGTAAGAGTATGTGCTGTGTGTGTGGTGGATGGTGTTCTCAGGTGTGATGGTGGTATCCATGTCGATGATCCAGCATGTCTTGCAGGTATATGAAATATGTGAAATATGTGATATTTGTGATATGGATTGTGATAAAGAGCCCTGAGTCATCATTGCGAAGCAGAAAAGCATGTTTACAGGGTTGATGAGATAGCCGGCAGGCAGTGTGCGACACTTTTCAGGAATGATTTCCATCTCTACTTTCAGACTGAGGTAAACCGAAACATTCCTAACCACACAGGCAGAAGGCACTCCTACTGAGTAACACCAGAGAACAGGTCACCCTCAAACTCAAAACCAAATCAGGATCAGCTCAGGGAATATGGCCAAGGCACCACAGGCACAGACCCTGAGAAGAGGCTGTAGGGGCTGATGTAGGAGGATGTATAGAGATAAAGAGCTGGAGGGGGGGTCAGGGGGGAGATGTAGAGTAAAGGGTTAACACCAGGACACTGTGTAACTACTGATGTAAGATGAGTTTTTAAAAATTCATTTACAGGATGTTGGCATTGCTAATTGTCATTGAGAAGGTGGTGGTGAGCTGCCTTCTTGAACCACTGGATTTTATGTGTTGTAGGTACATCCACCGTGCTGTTAGGGAGGGAGTACTAGGATTTTGACCCAGCGACAGTGAAGGAACGGTGATATATTTCCAAGTCAGGATGGTGAGAGATTTGGAGGGGAATCTCTAGGTGGGGGTGTTCCCAGGTATCTGCTGCCCTTGTCCTTCTAGATGGAAGTGATCGTGGGTTTGGAAGGTGCTGTCGAAGGAACCTTGGTGAGTTGCTGCAGAGTATCTTGTAGATGGTGCACTCGGCTGCTACTGAGTGTCGGTGGTGGACGGAGTGAGTGTTTGTGGATGGGGGGGCCAATCAAGTGGGGCTGCTTTGTCCTGGATGGTGTCGAGCTTCTTGAGTGTTGTTGGAGCTGCACCCATCCAGGCAAGTGGGGAGTATTCCATCACACTCCTGACTTGTACCTTGTAGATGGTGGACAGGCTTTGGGGAGTCAGGAGGTGAGTTACTCACCACAGGATTCCCAGTCTCTGACCTGCTCTGGTAGCCACAGTATTTAATGGATAATCCAGTTCAGTTTCTGGTCAATGGTAACCCCCAGGATGTGGATAGTGGGGGATTCAGTGATGGTAATGGCCTGGTGGTGCTGAGCTGCCTCCTTGAGCTGCTGCAGTCCATGTGGTGTAGGTACACCCACAGTGCTGTTAGGGAAGGAATTCCAGGATTTTGACCCAGTGACAGTGAAGGAACGGTGATATATTTCCAAGTCAGGATGGTGAGTGACTTGGAGGGGAATCTCCAGGTTGGGGTGTTCTCAGGTATCTGCTGCCCTTGTCCTTCTAGGTAATAGATCAAGGAGTGATAGTTAGACCTTTTCTTGTTGGAGATGGTCATTTGTGTGGTGTGAATGTTATTTGTCGCTTGTCAGCCCAGGCCTGGATACTGCCCAGATCTTGTTGTATTTGGACATGGGCTGTTTCAGTGTCTGAGGAGTGGTGAATGGGGCTGAACATTGTGTAATCATCAGCGAACATCCCCACTTCTGATCTTATGATGGGAGGAAGGTCATTGATGAAAGATGAAGATGGTTGGGCCCAGGACACTACCCTGAGGGACTCCTGCAGAAATGTCCTGGAGCTGAGATGATCAACCTCAACCACCACAACCACCTTCCTATGTACCAGGTATGACTCCAACCAGCGGAGAGCTTTCCCTCTGATTCCCAATGATTCCAGTTTTGCTCAGGCTCTGAAGCCACACTCGGTCCAATGCAGCCTTGATGTCAAGGGCTCTCACTCTCACTCTCAAAGCACTGATGCAATGTAACATGATGAAGTGAATATGATCGGGTGGGACGGCAATGTTGAGGCTTGTGGATATGCACAGAAATCTACAAGGAAATGGCCATGGGTTTTGATGAAGCACGGTGTTTGGGGTATTCTGAGAGTTACAGGAAAACCCTCCAAAAACCTAGCCAAGACCTAAACCCCAGGCAAAACAAGTCAGAGAGGATTGAATGAGGGAAAAGGGAATTTAATAGATTGAGAAAGTGGACTGTGCTGCTGAGACTGTTTTCTGTGGTTGGTGAAATTACAGAAACACACTTTTCCTAAACCCTGGGGTTGTGTAAAACAACTCCAACTTGCTGTGTAACCTGGGCCCTGTATGGATAATGAGAGGCAGAATGCCACACCTCATTTTTACCATTCTGGATTACATCCAGGGAGACAGGGAATGCTTTTAATCAGTGGCAGGATTCTACCACTGTGGGAAAAGTGTAGTGTCATTCTGAAAGAATCCAGCATTCCCAGCAGGTTTCAATTAGTATCGCACACTTGAGATGTTACCATGACCAAATAGTAAAGGGCAAGTTTTAAATACTTCCCATTGGGAGATATAACAGGAGCGTTTGATGGGGACAGTGTAGACGGAGCTTTACTCTGTATCCAACCCTGTGCTGTACCTGTCCTGGGAGTGTTTGATGGGGATAGTGTAGAGGGTGCTTTACTCTGTATCTAACCCCGTGCTGTACCTGTCCTGGGAGTGTTTGATGGGGACAGTGTAGAGGGAGCTTTACTCTGTATCTAACCCTGTGCTGTACCTGTCCTGGGAGTGTTTGATGGGGACAGTGTAGAGGGAGCTTTACTCTGTATCTAACCCCGTGCTGTACCTGTCCTGGGAGTGTTTGATGGGGGACAGTGTAGAGGGAGCTTTACTCTGTATCTAACCCCGTGCTGTATCTGTCCTGGGAGTGTTTGATGGGGACAGTGTAGACGGAGCTTTACTCTGTATCTAACCCCGTGCTGTACCTGTCCTGGGAGTGTTTGATGGGGACAGTGTAGAGGGAGCTTTACTCTGTATCTAACCCCGTGCTGTACCTGTCCTGGGAGTGTTTGATGGGGACAGTGTAGCGGGAGCTTTACTCTGTATCTAACCCCGTGCTGTACCTGCCCTGGGAGTGTTTGATGGGGGGACAGTGCAGAGGGAGCTTTACTCTGTATCTAACCCCGTGCTGTACCTGCCCTGGGAGTGTTTGATGGGGGACAGTGTAGGGAGCTTTATTCTGTATCTAACCCCGTGCTGTACCTGTCCTGGGAGTGTTTGATGGGGACAGTGTAGAGGGAGCTTTACTCTGTATCTAACCCCGTGCTGTACCTGTCCTGGGAGTGTTTGATGGGGACAGTGTAGAGGATGATTCACTTAATATGTAAGTCCGTGTTGTGTATATATATTGGGAGTATTTGGCCTTCATAATTTCTTTGTGTAAATTATATTTCTAATTCATAGAATCATAGAACCCTACAGTGCAGAAAGAGGCCCTTCGACCCATCGAGCCTGTACCAAACATAATCCCATCCAGGCCCTACCCCCATAATCCCTACATTTTATACCCACTAATCCCTCTAACCTATGCATCCCTGGACACTAATGGGCAATTTTATCATGGCTAATCAACCTAAACCAGACATCTTTGGACTATGAGAGGAAACCGGAGCACCCGGAGGAAACACACGCAGACACGAGGAGAATGTGCAAACTCCACACGGACAGTGACCCGAGCCTGGAATCGAACCCAGGACCCTGGAGCTGTGAAGCAGCAGTGCTAACCCACTGTGCTACCGTGCCACCCATACTTCTAGGCACATGAGCAGATGGGGAATAGAGGGATACAGGCAATTGGTCTCGGTAGAACAATGTGATTGGTGCAGGCTTGGAGGGCCGAATGGCCTGTTCCTGCGCCGTACTGTTCTTTGTTCTTTGTTCTTGTCAAGCGTTGTAAACAGTTGAAAATGTGAACCCATTGACCGTGTTGTTTTTGCATCAACATCTGAAATCCAATTATCCTTGGCTGAGCTGATCTGAACCAGATGTGTGACGGCTGTCGCAACATCTGTCACAAGCAATCTCTTTTATCAGGGAAGAAACCACGAACCACTGGAAGCGGGAAATCCATCCCGTCTGACTGTTTACAATCAGCATTCCCAATTTGGATGCTTGGGCATTCCGCTGTTAGAACTTTGACCGTGGCTCTTGTAATGTTAGTTGCAAAATAATTCAAGTTGAATTTATTGCCCAGATGTGTCCAGAGAATAACAATATCATGCTTTTACAAACACCCTTACTACCATGACTGAACAGGAGTCAGGTCAGCTCAAATCCTGGGGTTTCTACATTGAAGACACAGCCTGAGATTCCCTGATGGAATAAGGCTGTTAGGCCAGTGGATAAGCCAGTGTAGTCAGGGTTAGCTCTGGGACAGATTGGACTGTGACCACACTGATCATGAAGTCTAAGTAACTCCAGGAAGAGGTCCTGACAATCGCTGTCCTGCAGCAAGATGCTGGACAAGGAGCTGATTGACTGATTCAGGACAAGTTGGTGGCTGGTAACTCTGGATGATCTATCCTCCCCCCCCGGGATTACACGTGCCCTCTCTCCAGTCAGAAACAGGTCCTCCGATGGCCTGTTCCCCTCCTGGAGTCAACATAACAGGGCAGGAGTAAAAATATTGCGGAAAGAGGGAATTTGTGATCACTATCCGGATCCCACTTTGGGATCAATCAGAGATGGTTAACGGGATGTGAGGGTCACTGGCTCGGTCAGCTGTATGTCCAAATGTTACAGAATCTGCCACTGGGTTGGGGCAAAAGACCTCAGAGTGGTCAACCCGAGAACTGCATCATGAATCACCCACTGAACAGGTTAAAAGATATACATGTTGCTGAAACTTTCCATCTTGCACTCATCAGGACAAAGAGTACCAAATTTCAAACAATCGCAATTTATACTCCAGGGGACAAGGGTGCTGATTGGTTGCAAGTCGTTGGCCAAATATTTTTGTGAATTAGTCAACCTGAGGAGCCTGTAATTAGTCTCCTGTTGTTACTTAAACATCGAAACATAGAAGATAGGAGCAGGAGGAGGCCATTTGGCCCTTCGAGCCTTCTCAGCCATTCATTATGATCATGGATGATCATCCAACTCAATACAAATCCTGCTTTCTCCCCTTGACCTTTCATCCTGTTCACCCCCAGTGCGATATCCAGCCGCCTCTTGAATACATTCAATGTTTTGGCATCAACTCCTTCCTATGGGAATGAATTCCACAGGCTCACCGGGTAAAGAAATGTCTCCTCACCTCCGTCCTGAATCCTCAGACTGTGACCCTGGTTTTGGACTTCCCCACCATCTCTACCTCCCTTTGTGAACAGTGTGCTTACATTAGGTACCCTCCAATCTGTAGGGACTCTTCCAGAGTCCAAAGAATTTTGAAAATAACCACCAATGGATCCACTATTTCCAGGGCCACTTCCTTCCGTACTCTGGGATGAAGATTATCGGAACCTGGAGATTTATCCACCTTCAATCCCATCAATTTCCCCAAAACCATTTCTCTCCTAATGCTGATTTCCTTCAGCTCCTCACTAAACATGTTTCTCTCAGCACTTCTGACACATTTTCCATGTCTTCCTTTGTGAAGACTGAAACAAAGTTCAAATTTAATTCCTCACCCATTTCTTTATTCTATTATAAATTCTCCGTTTCTGACTGTAAGGGGCTACATTTGTTTTTGTCAATCTTTTCCTCTTTACAAATCTATAGAAAATTTTAGTCAGTTTTTATGTTCCCCACTACAGTTTTTAGTTTCCCGTTAGCTTCCTTTCATACTCTATTTCCCTTCTTTATCAATCTCTTGGTCCTCCTTTGCTGAATTTTAAACTGCTCCCAGTCCTCAGGCCTATTGCTTTTTCTTACCAATGTGTTTGTTTCTTCCTTGAATCTGATACGATCTCTAATTTCCCTTGTGAGCCATGGTTTGGTCATAATTCCCGATCACTCTCCCGCCAAACAGGAATAAACAATTCTGGAGTTCCCCTATTCATTCTTTCAATGCCTGTCATTGGCTGTCCACTGTCTGTCCTTTCAGTAATGTTTCCCAGCCCATCAGGGCCAATTCATGCCTCACACCGTCACAGTCCCCTTTACTGAGATTCAGGACCCTGGTCTCAGAATCAGCTACATCACCATCCAGCTTGATAAAGACCAGCATGGTCACTCCCCACCCAGGGCTCTCTCACAATTAGATTTCTCATGGCACAACACCCAGTCCCACTCAAACCGATTGTCCAGATTAATATTCCTGCTTGGAACATCTTCCTGGGGAAGGGAATTGAGGGAATGAGGTGGAGGGTAGGGAAGGGTTTAACCACAGGATCCAAGCAGTTAAAGAAGGAACGAGTGCAGTTTTCCCTGGTGTATGTTCAGATTCGAGAAGGAGACCAGCAGCCAGTCCCAGCAATCTGCACAAAAACACGGCAATAATCCTGGGTGACTGAGGCTAAACTGAAACAGACTGCAATAAACCACCTGGGATCACTCTGCAATCGGACACACAGTCCAACGAGAGTCAGACAGCATTGCCTTCCCCCTGTTCACAGCTGGCAGAATGACAGAGTTCAGTGGGAATCCCACCCCCTGTCAAACCCAAGAGGAATGGGATTGAGCGGCTGAAATGAGAGACAGGGCGGCCGGACTCTCCGACCTCGCTCACAGCCAGGATTCTCCAGTCCCGCTGCAGTGGACGGAGATTTGGCTGAGCGCCAAGTTCTCTGGCAGTGTGGGCGAGGCGTGAGGGGCCAGATAGTTCCAGCTACAATCTCAGCAAAGTATTGGAACCGGTCGTCTGGGCGCGCTGAAAGAGAAAAAGCTGGAAAATCTCAGCAGGTCTGGCAGCATCTGTAAGGAGAGAAAAGAGCTGCTCCAGAAATCTAAGTTTAAGTTTATTTATTAGTGTCACAAGTAGGCTTGCATTAACACTGCAATGAAGTTACTGTGAAAATCCCCTAGTCGCCACGCTCCGGCGCCTATGCGGGTACACTGAGGGAGAATTTAGCACGGACCAATGCACCTTAACCAGCACATCTTTCAGACTGTGGGAGGAAACCAGAGCACCCAGAGGAAACCCACGCAGACATGGGGAGAATGTGCAGACTCCGCATAGACAGTGATCCAAGCCAGGAATCGAACCTAGGTCCCTGGCGCTTTAAGGCAGCAGTGCTAACCCACTGTGCCAGCCAGATTGTACGTACTCTAGGAGTTCATCATCCACGAGCTTTCACACTTACGAGGTTACCCAGTCTATATATAAATTGAAATTGCCCATTATTACCCTCTCTCGAGGGAGTGCAGTGAAGGTTTACCAGGCTGATTCCGGGGATGGAGGGACTGATGTACGAGGAGAGATTGATGAGGTTAGGATTGTTTTTGCTGGAGTTCAGATGAATGAGGGAGAATCTCATAGAGGTTTATAAAATTCTAACAGGACTAGACAGGGTAGATGCAGGGAGGATGTTCCCGATGGTGAGGGGAGTCCAGAACCAGGGGTCACAGTCTGAGGATTCAGAGTAGACCATTTAGGACGGAGATGAGGAGACATTTCTTCACCCGGTGAGTCTGTGGAATTCATTCCCACAGGAAGTAGTTGATGCCAAAATATTGAATGTATTCAAGAGGCGGCTGGATAGAGCACTGGGGGCGAATGGCACTCACCTGATAAAGGAGCAGCATTCCGAAAACTCGTGATTCCAGTAAACCTGTTGGACTTTAACCTGGTGTCAGGAGACTTCGTACTGTCTCCAGTTGCGAAATGACCTTTTCAGGCTTTTTCTTCCTTGTTGCTGGGCCTTCTGCCCTCATTTGGCCCTTATCCCTCTATTCCCATCTTACCCATGTAACTGTCTAAACGATTTTTAAAAGACAAAATTGTACCCGCCTCAACTACTTTCTCTGGCAGCTTGTTCCAGACACTCACCACCCTCTGTGTGATAAAATTGCCCCCCTCGACCCTTTTGTATCTCTTCCCTCTCACCTTAAACCTATACCCTCTAGTTTTAGACTCCCCTACCTTTGGGAAAAGATATTGACTATCTAGCTGATCTGTGCCCCTCTATTTTATAGACCTCTATAAGATCACCCTCAGCCTCCTACACTCCAGAGAAAAAAGTCCCAGTCTATCCAGTCTCTCCTTATAACTCAATCCATCAAGTCCCGGTAGCATCCTAGTAAATCTTTTCTGCACTCTTTCCAGTTTAATAATATCCTTTCTATAATAGGGTGACCAGAACTGTACACAGTATTCCAAGTGTGGCCTTACCAATGTCTTGTACAACTTCAACAAGACGCCCCAACTCCTGTATTCAATGTTCTGACCAATGAAACCAAGCATGCTGAATGCCTTCTTCACCACTCTGTCCACCTGTGACTCCACTTTCAAGGAGCTATGAACATGTACCCCTAGATCTCTTTGTTCTGTAACTCTCCCCAACGCCCAACCATTAACTGAGTAAGTCCTGCCCTGGTTCAATCTACCAAAATGCATCACCTTGCATTTGTCTAAATTAAACTCCATCTGCCATTCGTCAGCCCACTGGCCCAATTGATCAAGATCCCGTTGCAATTGGAGATAACTTTCTTCACTGTCCGCTACGCCACCAATCTTAGTGTCATCTGCAAACTTACTAACCATGCCTCCTATATTCTCATCCAAATCATTAATATAAATGACAAATAACAGTGGACCCAGCACTGATCCCTGAGGCACACCGCTGGTCACAGGCCTCCAGTTTGAAAAACAACTCTCTACAAGCACCTTCTGGCTATTGTCATCAAGCAATTTTTTTAATCCATTTAGATACCTCACCCTGGATCCCGTGAAATTTAACTTTATGCAACAACCTACCATGCGGTACCTTGTCAAAGGCCTTGCTAAAGTCCATGTAAACAACATCAACTGCACTGCCCTCATCTACCTTCTTGGTCACCCTTTATTTTTCTTCTTATTTGTAATTGGTTAAAATTATTGCTAATTGTCTTTCTGTACATGTTAACTGTATACTTAAATAAACTTTGTTTGATAAAGAAAAGATTTATTTATTAGTGTCACAAGTAGGCTGACATTAACACTGCAATGAAGTTACTGTGAAATTCCCCTAGTCATCACACTCCGGCGCCTGTTTGGATACACTGAGGGAGAATTTAGCATGGCTAATGCACCCTAGCCAGTACATCTTTCAGACTGTGGGAGGAAACCGGGCCATCCGGAGGTAACCCGTGCAGACATGGGGAGAATGTGCAGACTCCACACAGACGGTGACCCAAGCCAGGAATTGAACCCGGGTCCCTGTGAGGCAGCAGTGCTCACCACTGTGCCACGCTGCGCCCTTTAGTGGGTCAGTTAAAACACACCTGAAGTAAAAGCTCACCTCAGCCCAATTCAAACCACTAAACCTGTGATCCAGGTGGACTCTGTGCAATACTGCGGAGTTTCTGACCGGAATTATAACAGAGGAACCGAGAGACTCTCCTGGGGATGCGCTGGAACAAATCCCAGGAGATGAATGAAGTAAACCATGAAGAAGTAGCCACTTGTTGACACAACACCTCACCTCATTGACCTGTTGGTCAGAAGCAGACCCCTTGCTTCAGAGCAGAATCATTTTCTCCTGTTCTTACCCACTGGAATGGAGCTGCCACAGCTGCAGACTTATCTGAAATGGAAAAACCCATTCCAGAAACGCTGAGTTGTCAGTGATTAGGGGCTGATGGATTCCAGATGTTTGAAATCTATCTCAAGCTGGCCTGTAAACCTGGTACAATGGACACATGTTCCAATTCTGAATGCAAATCTCTGAATGACTGCTCCATCTGGAGATAATGCAGCAGCATCGAATAGCAGCGTAATCCGACAAATTATTGAACAAGGATTGCCTCCAATCTGTAAATGGAGCTTTGTTCTTGTTTGGCTCAAACTAATGAATAATGACAGGCCCAGCACAGGCTGAGTATTACAGGCAGGACAGGCCTGAGCTAATGACAAAGATAAGGAAGCAGGAGATTAGAGATCAGGGGTAGTTAGCAAGCTGGGGTGTGTCTTTTAATCGTTTTGACTGGAGGGCAAACAGCAGCAGGGGAACAAGCACCAAGACAACACTCCGTAGATCTGGACTGAACCCAACCTGGATTCGTGGGGACTCCAGCGCATTTACAGAGGGGAAGGGAGGGGAGGGAACCTCAGGATAACAGGACAAATTTAACTACTGACACTCCTCCAGCCCAACTGGAAATCCCAGCTCTGGGTCAGCAATAGGCACACAATCGCTTCAAATGTTTTACACAGACCTCTGACCCGCACCAGCACGGAGTGAAGATCCTCTTCAAGACCTGACAATTATTAACACAGAAAATGCTGCAAATGTGTCTGAGTCGAGGAACAGTGTAGAGGGAGCTTTACTCTGTATCTAACCCCGTGCTGTACCTGTCCTGGGAGTGTTTGATGGGGACAGTGTAGAGGGAGCTTTACTCTGTATCTAACCCCGTGCTGTACCTGTCCTGGGAGTGTTTGATGGGGATAGTGTAGAGGGAGCTTTACTCTGTTTCTAACCCCGTGCTGTACCTGTCCTGGGAGTGTTTGATGGGGATAGTGTAGAGGGAGCTTTACTCTGTTTCTAACCCCGTGCTGTACCTGTCCTGGGAGTGTTTGATGGGGGGACAGTGTAGAGGGAGCTTTACTCTGTATCCAACCCCGTGCTGTACCTGTCCTGGGAGTGTTTGATGGGGGATAGTGTAGAGGGAGCTTTACTCTGTATCTAACCCCGTGCTGTACCTGTCCTGGGAGTGTTTGATGGGGACAGTGTAGAGGGAGATTTACTCTGTATCTAACCCCATGCTGTACCTGTCCTGGAAGTGTTTGATGGGGACAGTGTAGAGGGAGCTTTACTCTGTATCTAACCCCGTGCTGTACCTGTCCTGGGAGTGTTTGATGGGGGGACAGTGTAGAGGGAGCTTTACTCTGTATCTAACCCCGTGCTGTACCTGTCCTGGGAGTGTTTGATGGGGGGACGGTGTAGAGGGAGCTTTACTCTGTATCTAACCCCGTGCTGTACCTGTCCTGGGAGTGTTTGATGGGGGGACAGTGTAGAGGGAGCTTTACTCTGTATCTAACCCCGTGCTGTACCTGTCCTGGGAGTGTTTGATGGGGATAGTGTGGCGTTTTAGGATTCCATTTCTCTTGCTGCACCTAGTGGTGCACTAAGGCAGACTTTCGTCTATTTGCATCGCTAGTAATTGCTGGAACAGGTCTGTTGTGAGGAGGCGCCCCTTCACATCAAGCAGGGCTGACCAGGAGTGTCTCCGACTGTTACTGCCTGCCACTGGTGGGTTTGGAAGGATTTGCAGGCTGTTAGTTGATTTGACCGTGTTATGAACCACATTCCTTGGCCAACAGGTCCTGTGGTGGGGCCCAAAGCCAGATCTTCTGGTTCAGAGGCAGGGACAGTACCCACTGCAGCACCAGATGGAACTTAACGGCGGGTATGGTACACCTCTGGTTCCCACTCCTGATCAAGCAAAGTTAAAGTTTATTCATTAGTCACAAGTCGGCTGACATTAACACTGCAATGAAGTTACTGTGAAAATCCCCTCGTCGCCACACTCTGGCGCCTGTTCAGGTACACTGAGGGAGAATTTAGCACGGCCAATGCACTTAACCAGCACGCCTTTCAGAGGAAACCAGAACACCCAGCGGAAGCCCACACAGACACGGGGAGAATGTGCAAACTCCACACAGAGATGGACCCAAGCTGGGTATCGAACCCAGGTCCCTAGCACTGAGAGGCAGCAGTACTAACCACTGCGCCACAGTGCCGCTCCCACAAGTTTCCCTCTTTATAGTGTTGGTGTGATTTAGCAAGTTCAGCACTCACAGCCCATCAGTAACTTCAATACGGATTACTGAACAATATTCGGAAGGCAGTGTTAGTTACAGATATCTACTCACACTTGAAGTATTGCCTGAAACCACAGCATCCGCTTAAAATTCTAATCAATGCTTACCTCAGCGGTTCGCACTGCTGCCTCACAGCGCCAGAGACCCAGGTTCAATTCAGGCCTCGGGTCACTGTCTGTTCTCCCCATGTCTACCTGGGTTTCCTCTGGGTGCTCCAGTTTCCTCCCACACCCCAAAGATGTGCGGGTTAGAACATAGAAAAACTACAGCACAAACAGACCCTTCGGCTCACAAGTTGCACCGATCATATCCCTACCTACTAGGCTTACCTATAACCCTCTATCTTACTAAGTCCCATGTACTTATCCAAAAGTCTCTTAAAAGACCCTATCAAATCCGCCTCCACCACCACCGACAGCAGCCGATTCCACTCACCCACTACCCCCTGAGTGAAAAACTTACCCCTGACATCTCCTCTGTACCTGCTCCCCAGCACCTTAAACCTGTGTCCTCTCGTAGTGACCATTTCAGCCCTGGGAAAAAGCCTCTGAGAATCCACCTGATTGATACTTTTCATCATCTTATAAACCTCTATCAGGTCACCTCTCATCCTTCGTCTCTCCAGGGAGAGAGTCCCAGCTCCCTCAACCTATCTTCATAAGGCATGCCTCCCAGTCCAGGCAACATCCTTGTAAATCTCCTCTGCACCCTCTCAATAGCTTCCACATCCTTCCTGTAGTGAGGCGACCAGAACTGCGCACAGTACTCCAAGTGGGGTCTGACAAGGGTCTTATAAAGTTGCAGCATTACCTCCCGACTCTTAAACTCAATCCCTCGATTAATGAAGGCCAGTACACCATACGCCTTCTTGACCACATCCTCCACCTGCAAGGCCAATTTAAGAGTTCTATGGACCCGGACCCCAAGATCCTTCTGATCTTCCACACTGCTAAGAATCCTACCCTTCATATTATATTCCTTTATCCCATTTGACCTGCCAAAACGGACCACTACACACTTATTCGGGTTGAAGTCCATCTGCTACTCCTCTGCCCAGTCTTGCATCCTATCTACGTTAGGTGGATTGGTCACTGCAATTGCTCAGGGTTACAGGATAGGACAGAGGGGTTAGCTTAGGTAGACTGCTCTTTCGGAAAGTCCGTTCAGACTCATGGACCAAATGGCCTCTTCTCCATGGTAACTCCCACGGTGTTGAGGTCACAGGAGTCAGAGTAGTAACTTTCTCTCTGTTGATGAAGATAGTTATTGTTTTACACGTCTGAAGGATGACTGTTACTGAATGGTACGGATCGAGTTAACATTATAAACGTACAGAGGGATCGGGCGTGCAGGTCCACAATTCCCTAAAAGTGACAACACAAGTGGTCAAGGTGATTAAGAAAGTAAACGGCAGCTTCCCTCCATCAACTGGGACATTGAGTACGAGAGCTGGGAAATCGTGGCTGTGATTCCCCCATCGCGACCGGCAACCTTTCTGGCAGATCGCGGTGGGAAATGCGCGTCGCTGCCATTGAACCGGGAATTTTGCAAGTGCTGGGAACACATGCCCATCTCCCAGAGCCGGAGAGCAGTCGCTGGTCAGACCACACTGGAAACCGGCGGGTAGGCAGGTAAATCATTTGAATCTTTTTAAAGTGTATTTTAAATGTGTTTATTCATTCATTATCAGGAACCTTCCCGATTCAATCTCCCAGCCCGGCCTGAGTACTTCATTCCGGCAGGATCCTGACCAGCTGCCACATTCGGGGAACTGGAGACCCTGCTGGAATGAAGGTGGGGGGGGGGGGGTGCAATCAGAGCCCCCCAGGGGGTCGGGCAGGGGGTTGGCGCACCCTGGGCATGGACACCCAGGCAGTACCAGCCTGTGCCCCCTGGCAGTGCCCAAAGGACAAAGTGCCCATGTCCAGAGGGCACCTTGGCACTGCCCACTAGCATTGGGCAGTGCCAAGGGGCAGGGCCTAATGTGGGCAGGGTCTAGGGTTGACCGGTGAGGGTGGGGGGGTCCCGCTGCCACTCTGCAGACAGGAGTGATCTCGGATGGAGGGAGGGTACCCATTGGGGCGGGCTGGTGGGGGGGCGGGGGTGGGGAGGGTGGTCTGCCGGGGTGAAGGGGGTGAGAGGATTGCCACTGGGCAGGGTGGTGGGGAGTTGGGCATCGGGGGCTCTCCAAGACAGGGAGTGGCGGGGTGAGGGCTGGCCCGGAGTTGCTGCGGGGGCCATGATCAGGCCGTGTTGGTGGGGGGGGGGCTCTAGAGGGGCAGCACTGTGGGGGGGCCCCGAGCTGGCCTGCAATCGGGGACCCTGACAGATCGGGGCCACTGCGCATGTGCATATTTTCAGAACTATCAGACTCCAGCACAAATAGACGCTGCCCCCCCCCCGACACCCCCCCCCCAACACCCCCCCCCCCCCCCCCCCCCCCCCCCCCGGGTTTTTAATGAGATTTAGAATTGTGCCACCCTGCATTGCAGAGTGCGGAGATTCGAGTGTGAAGTTGAACGGAGAAAAGGTCGGGGTTTAGAATACTTCTCCCACCAATCACAGCCCATGCTGCAGCTTTATAAAACCTTGGTTAGGCCGCATTTGGAGTATTGCGTGCAGTTCAGGTCACCAGCATGAGATGGATGTTTTGGAGAGAGTGCAAAGAAGATTCACCAGAATGTTGCCTGGTCTCGAGGGTGTTGGCTATGAGGAGAGGTTGAATAAACTAGGATTGTTTTCACTGGAAAGATGGAGGCTGAGGGGAGACCTGATAGAGGACTACAAAATTATGAGAGGCAGAGACAGGGTGGATAGTCAGAGGTTTTTTCCAAGGGTGGAGTGTCACTTACAAGGGCACAGGTTAAGGTGAGAGGAGGAAAGTTCAGGGGAGAATGTGCGGGGGATGTTTTTCATGCAGAGAGTAGTGTGTCCTTAAATGCGGTGCCAGAGGAGGCGATGGAAGCAGGCACATTAACAACATTTAAGAGGCATCTAGATGGCTACATGAATAGGGAGGGAATAGAGGGATACAGACTGAGTCAGGGCAGGTTTTTTTTTTTGTTCAGTTTGGACATCGCGATTGGCACAGGCTCGGAGGCCGAAGGGCCTGTTCCTGTGCTGTACTTTTCTTTGTTCTTTGAGTTGAACGATTCCAGTCTACGATGAACTGCTGCGGGAATTATGTTTCTATAATAACGTCAGAGAGAGATTTACAGAAAACAGTTTGGAATCTCTACTTCTTCAGTCAAAATACAACGCAAGTTCCTTCCAAACGGAATGTGAAAAATGGGATGATGTGATATACCCAGAGAGGTCTCGTTCACTGCTAACTGATCAGAATTGGAAAGAGATTTACTGAAGGAGAGAGACAGGAAGTTACTGTTGGCACACTCTGCAAAGCGAACACCATCATCACAAGATATCTGGGTCATTAGATTGGTTCCACTGGTCGGCGCAACATCGAGGGCCGAAGGGCCTGTACTGCGCTGGAATGTTCTACGTTCTATCTGTCACCACAGGCAGGTTATTGAGGCAATGCGTTACCTCATGATCACTGCTCTCTCCTATCACCCAGAGATTTATTCTGCTCTGACTAAATATGTCTTTCCCAAACAACCTCATTACCTTTGGTTGCTAAGGGCAACCTTGTAAGACAATGAAGTGGAAAAATGTTCCACCCCATGGCGAGTAGCTCAGATTAGGGGAGGTGATAGTTAACCTCACTGCAGGACACCCCCCTCTGCCTGATACATTGAACTGACTCCAGTAATACATCCTGAATAGAAATCAGGGCCAGGCACAAACACTGCTCCTGTCCTGTGTGACATCTATTTATTTATTAGAACCCTACAATACAGAAAGAGGCCCTTCAGCCCATCGAGTCTGCACCAAGCACAATCCCATCCAGGCCCTACCCCCATATCCACCCACTAATCCCTGGACACTAAGGGGCAATTTCTTTGCATGGCCAATCAACCTAACCCGCACATCTTAGGGCTGTGGGAGGAAACCGGAGCACCCGGAGGAAACCCACACAGACACGAGGAGAATGTGCAAACTCCACACAGACAGTGACCCGAGCCGGGAATCGAACCCAGGACCCTGGAGCTGTGAAGCAGCAGTGCTAACCACTGTGCTACCCGTTAGTCACAAGTAGGCTTACATTAACACCACAATGAAGTTACTGTGAAAATCCCCCAGTTGCCACATTCTGGTTCCTGTTTGGGTACACTGAGGGAGAATTTAGCACGGCCAATGCACCCTAACCAGCACGTCTTTCAAACT
This sequence comes from Carcharhinus amblyrhynchos, assembly GCF_965287045.1. NCBI lineage: Eukaryota > Metazoa > Chordata > Chondrichthyes > Carcharhiniformes > Carcharhinidae > Carcharhinus > Carcharhinus amblyrhynchos. Next base: position 126,368,576 of record NC_137328.1, on the reverse strand, counting down.
TCTTTATCCTTTAACCAGCTGCCCTGAAACCATCTCATTTCTCTTTTCTTTATTTATTCCTGGGTGTCGCTGGCTAGGCCAGCATGTATTGACCATCCCTAATTACTCTGGAGAAGGTGGTGGTGAGCTGCCTCTTTGAAATGCGGCAATCCATGTGGTGTAGGTACACCCAGGGTGCAGTTAGGGAGGGAGTTCTAGGATTTTGAGTCAGTGACAGTGAAGGAACGGCGATATAGTTCCTGCAGTGAGGTCCTGCTGTGCGTCTTGTAGATGTGAAGGGGCAGAAATCAGGTGGGACAGCTTTACCCTGGATGGTCATAGAGTCACAGAGGTTTACAGCGAGGAAACAGGCCCTTCGGCCCAATTTGTCCATGCTGCCATTTTTTTAAACACCTTAGCTAATCCCAATTGTCTGCTTTTAGCCCATATCCCTCTATACCCATGTAAATATCTAAATGCTTTTTAAAAGATCAAACTGTACCCGCCTCTACAACTACCTCTGGCAGCTCGTTCCAGACACTCATCACTCGCTATGAAAATTTTGCGTCTCGGCTGCACACTTTTGTATCTCTCCCCTCTCACCTTAAACCTGTGCCCTCTAGTTTTAGACTCCCCTACCTTTGGGAAAAATATTGACTATCTAGCTGATCTATGCCAGCTTGGTCGGTGCAGGATTGGAGGGCTGAAGGGCCTGTTCCCATGCTGTAATTTTCTTTGTTCTTTATGCCCCTCATTATTTTATAGACCTCTATAAAGATCACCCCTCAGCCTCCTACGCTCCAGAGAAAAAAGCCCCAGTCTATCCAGCCTCTCCTTATAACTCAATCCATCAAGTCCCGGTAGCATCCTAGTAAATCTTTTCTGCACTCTTTCTAGTTTAATAATATCCTTTCTATAATAGGGTGACCAGAACTGTACACAGTATTCCAAGTGTGGCCTTACCAATGTCTTGTACAACTTCAACAGGACGTCCCAACTCCTGTGTTCAATGTTCTGACCAATGAAACCAAGCATGCTGAATGCCTTCTTCACCACTCTGTCCACCTGTGACTCCACTTTCATGGAGCTATGAACATGTACCCCTAGATCTCTTTGTTCTGTAACTCTCCCCAACGCCCTACCATTAACTGAGTAAGTCCTGCCCTGGTTCAATCTACCAAAATGCATCACCTTGTATTTGTCTAAATTAAACTCCATCTGCCATTCGTCAGCCCACTGGCCCAATTGATCAAGATCCCATTGCAATTGGAGATAACTTTCTTCACTGTCCACTATGCCACCAATCTTAGTGTCATCTGTAAACTTACTAACCAAGCCTCCTAAATTCTCATCCAAATCATTAATAGAAATGACAAATAACAGTGGGCCCAGCACTGATCCCTGAGGCACACCGCTGGTCACAGGCCTCCAATTTGAGAAACAACCCTCAACAAGCACCCTCTGGCTTCTGTCATCAAGCAGTTTTTTATCCATTTAGATACCTCATCCTGGATTCCATGAGATTTAACCTTAAGCAACAACCTACCATGCGGTACCTTGTCAAAGGCCTTGCTAAAGTCCATGTAGACAACATCAACTGCACTGCCCTCATCTACCTTCTTGGTTACCCCTTCAAAAAAAAACTCAATCAAATTTGTGAGACACTTGGAGTGCCTTGGAGGGGAACTTTCAGATGGTGGTGTTCCCAGCTGCTCATGTCCTTCTAGATGGTACTAGTTGTGGGTTTGGAAGGTGCTATCTAAAGGAACCTTGGTGAATTCCTATCGTACATCTTGTAGATGTGAAGAGGTAGCAATCAAATGAAGCTGTTTTGACCTGGGTGGCATTAACTTCTTGAGTGTTGTTGGAGCTGCACCCATCCAGGCAAGTGGGGAATATTCCATCACACTCTTAACTTGTGCCTTGTAGATGGTGGACAGACTGTGGGGAGTCAGGAGGTGAGTTACTCGCTGCAGGATTCCCAGCCCCTGACCTTCTCTGGTAGCCACGGTATTCAATGGCTAGTCCAGTTCAATTTCTGGTCAATGGTAACTCCCAGGATGTTGATAGTGGGGGATTCAGCGATGGTAATGCCAGTGAATGCCAAGGAGTGATGGTTAGACCCTCTCCTGTCGGAGATGGTCAGTGCTTGGCCCTTGTGTGGTGTGAATGTTATTTGCCATTTGTCAGGCCAAACCTGGATATTGTCCAGATCTTGCTGCATTTGGACATGGGCTGTTTCAGTATCTGAGGAGTGGTGAATGGTGCTGAACATTGTGTAATCATCGGCGAACATTCTCACTTCTGACCTTAAGAAAGGTCATTGATGGAGGAGCTGGAGATGGTTGAGCCTGGGACACCACCCTGCGGAACCCCTGCAGAGATGTCCTGGAGCTGAGATGATTGATTTCCAATCTCAAGAACCAAGTTCCTTCTGCCAGGGATGACTCCAACCAGCAGAGTGTTCGTCCCCTGATTCCCATTGACTCCAGTTTTGTTCAGGCAGCCCCACCTCATTGTTAGAGAGCGATAAGTTCTGGGGCACAAGTCTTCAGTACTATTGCTGGAATATTATCAGGGCTCATTGCCTTTGCAGCATCTTGGCTGTTTCTTGGTATCGTGTGAGTGATTCGAATCGGTTAGAGACTGACATCTGTGATGCTGGAGACCACTGGAGGGTTCACCCACTCAGCACTCCTGGCTGGAGATAGTTGTGAATGCTTCCGCCTTGCTGATCAGAGAGATTGTTCCCTCATTCAGCATTTCCAAGACTGAAGCTGAGGGATTTGTGGCGCTGAAGGGAATTAGGGACTTGGGGATAGTACAGGTGGTGGAGTTGAGAAGGGCTGAACGGCCTGCTCCATATTTCCGATAATGGGGTACAGATACGAGCAGAGTTAAAATGGGAAAACTGGGATGTGGCTGATGAAGAATATTGGGATCTATCTCTAGCCGCTTGTCAGATTTTCCTGCGATAACGGGTCCAGGAAATTGGCAGCTCCCGGGTATTTACCGGAGATGGGAATAACTCGTACATGACTGTCCCACTATCAGCCTCCAATCGGTAATCGTACAACACCCATCATCAAATAGCAAAGCCTGCCTCACTGTATCGATCAGATAGATATCGGAGCTGGAAATTCTCTCAGAAATACTGTCAGGATTTTTTCAAGTGGTGCGTGAGGATATTGCAACAGGGCAACCGTCTTCAGATCATTCTGCTCAAAAACAAATAAGGAAAACGGCTCAGACTGATCTTCTTATCTCCGTGGTTTCCTGCTAATCCCCTGCTCTGTAAAGCACTCGAGTTAGGAGCAGGAGTAGGCCATTCAGCCCCTCAAGCCTGCTGCACCATTCAATAAGACCATGGCTGATCTGACTGTAGTTTCAACCCCACATTCCACCAACCTCCAATAACCTTTGACCCCCTTTCAGTGGAAAGTATATCTATGTCTGCGTGGTGGCGGCGCAGTGACACAGTGGGTTAGCACTGCTGCTGCGTCGTGCCAGGGACCTGGGTTCAATTCCTGGCTTGGGTCACTGTTTGTGCGGAGTCTGCATGTTCTCCCCGTGTCTGCGTGGGCTTCCTCCAGGTGCTCTGGTTTCCTCCCACAGTCTGAAAGACGTGCTGGTTAGGGTGCATTGACCCAAACAGGCATCAGACTGTGGTGACCAGGGGATTTTCACAGTAACTTCATTGCAGTGTTCATCTGAGCCTTACTTGTGACTAATAAATTAACTTCAAACTACATAAAGATCCTCGCTCTGGGGAACAGAGTTTCAAAGATCCACAACCCTCTGAGAGAAAATATTTATTCCCATCTCTGTCTTAAATGGGATTATTTTTAATTGGTTCCTTCCCCCCTCCAGTTCCAGTATCCACTGAAAGGGGATATATCCACTCAGCATCCACTCCGCCCAGTTCCCTTGGGATTTAGGGATAGGTGGTGGCCTAGTGATATAATCGCTAGACTATTAATCTAGAAACTCAGCAAACATTCTGGGAATCTGGGTTCAAATGTCACCACAGCAGCTGGTGGGATTTGAATTCAATAAAAACAAAATCTGGAATTACGGATCTGCTGATGACCATATCAGCTATCGTAAAAACCCATCTGATTCAGTAATGTTCTTTAGGGAAGGAAATCTGCCATCCTTACCTGGTCTGGCCTACATGTGAATCCAGAGCCACAGCAATGTGACTGGCTCTCAACTGCCCTCTGAACAAGGGCAATAAATACTGGCCAGCCGGTGATGTCCACGTCCCATTAGCACATAAAAAGAAATTTAGCTTTCTATGAGGTTGAGTCAATCCTGAAATCAGGAGCAGTTTTTATACAAAGGGTTGTGGAAATCTCAATGCCTCCCCCTGCTGACGGTGAAGTTTCCAAAGCTGATTCTTGTTGGCTGAGGGAATCGGAGTGGTTGGGGGTGGGGGTGGGGGTGGGGGTGGGGGTGGGGGTGGGGGTGGGGAGGGGGGGGTGCAGGATGGACGTGGGTCGGTGGATCTGAAGGAAAGATCAGCCGGGATGGACGTGCGTGATGGTGGAGCAGGCTGAATGGCCTCTTCCTGCAGGACATTTGTTCAAATACAGGAAAAAAATCTGCTCTCAAAATAAACAGAATGAATAGAGTGACGGCTACGTTAAAATATCAGTTGCTGAGTTTGGGGTAGTCACGGTAATCCTTACCGAGAATTTCTAGAAACCCATACCCAACTGTAGATTGGACAGTGGTGCAGTGGTCAGCACTGCTACCTCACAGTGCCGGGGACCCGGGTTCAATTCTGGGGTCACTGTGTGGTCCTCGTGCATCTGTGGGTTTCCTCCGGGTGCTCTGGGTTCCTCCCACAATCCGAAAATGTATAGATTAGGTGGATTGGCCGTGCTAAATTGCCCCTTAGTGTCCCATGGTGTGTGTGGGTTAGATGGATCAGCCATGGGAAATGGTGTTATAGGGATAAGGTGTGGGTAAGATACTCTTTCAGAGAGTCAGTTCAGACTCAATGGGCTGAATGGCCTCTTCTGCACTGTCGGGATTCTGGATAGGTTTTGATGAGGTGCATTTTGTTTTCAGAGTGTGAGTGAGGTATAAAGTGCGGTGACGTTTATATCTGTGTGTCAGTCAATGTTTGTGACCTAATCGCTGCTAGCACCGGGGGTCAGTTAGCCCTGTAGCTGGGTGGCTAGGACACAGCACAGAATGATGCCAACATTGCAGATTCAGTCCTCGTACTGGCTATGCCAGCGCAGCTACCTTGCCCCACACACGCTATAGAGTGATGCCCAGGAAGCTTTTTGCCCGTGTCTCACAGATAGATACCTGTGTTCCCATGTAGTTAATTCAGTACAATAGCTCTATCCCGCAAATTAAAAATACAAATCTTTCACCCCATCTAAGTATTCAAATCAAATGTTTTCACCAACTTAACTCTCTTCCAAATGTTCAAATACTCGTTTGGTGATACAGAATATTGTTGCGAGAAAGGTTTGTTGAAGCTTTACACCTTGCACTGTTCAGGACAATCTCAATAACAATGTCAGGTAAACAGGAATCTTATAGCTTATGAGTAGAGGATGCTGATTTACTGGCAGGTAGACTCTGATTGGTAGAGCCATTGCCCTGGGAAGTGCACCAGTTGATGATGATTGACAGTTAACTGCCAAACATTGTGTGGAAATTTTAAACCACGCAGTTTGACTCTAATTGGTCAGGGAAAGGAGGAATGAACCATTGAATGGCTGTCACTGATTTTGTTTAGCTGAAACAGGCGCAATGTGTGTATCTGTTCCTTCTGTCTGCGAAGAACACAGCCCTGTGTGTTAAAGTGGGTGGGATTCCACACACCCATCCATGCCTGTCCTGCTGCAATTGGGAACAGAGAACTCAGTGTTCCAGCCCAAAACTCCTCTAACTGCAGTGGCTCCGGAGAACCCCAACCACCAGCAATGATCAAGGTTTTCAATCGCCATGCCTCCTCCAGTTCACACACATGCACCTCACTGAGAGCCTAACTGATCATTTTGAGTTGATTTTTCAGTGTCAAGTTTAGCACACTGGCCATCCATGCTTTGATTTGATTTATTATTGTCACATATATTAACATACAGTGAAAAGTATTGTTTCTTGCACACTAAACAGATAAAACATACCGTTCATAGAGAAGGAAAGGAGAGAGTGCAGAATGTAGTGTTACAGTCATAGCGAGGGTGTAGAGAAAGATCAACTTAATGCAAGGTAAATCCATTCAAAAGTCTGACAGCAGCAGGGAAGAAGCTGTTCTTGAGTCGGTTGGTCCGTGACCTCAGACTTTTGTATCTTTTTCCTGACGGAAGAAGGTGGAAGAGAGAATGTCCGGGGTGCGTGGGATCCTTGATTATACTGGCTGCTTTACCGAGGCAGCGGGAAGTGTCGACAGAGTCAGTGGATGGGAGGCTGGTTTGTGTGATGGATTGGGCTACATTCACAACCCAAGAATGAAGAGCTTGTCATATGAGGAGGGATTGAATATTGTAGAAGGGGTGGCAATCAGGCGGGCTGCTTTGTCCCGGATGGTGTTGAGCTTCTTGAGTGTTGTTGGAGCTGCACCCATCCAGGCAAGTGGGCACTCCCTCGTCACCCCACTATAACATTATAAATTCTGATCTCACACTCAACATTGGAAAAGATGTTTGCCTAAATGACCAAAAATCTGGTCAAAAATTAAGATTATTCAGACTATCTTTAAGGAGGAAAGGGAGGGTAGAAAAATGTACGGAGGGAATTGCAGTGCTTGGGACCCGCACAGCTGAAGGTACAGTATTGGTGCAATGATATTTGGGAATGTATAAGAGACTAGGATGACAAGGTCACAGATATCTGAGATGGTCACAGGGATGGAGCAGATTACGGAGATAGGGAGAGGTGCAAACTCTCAGGGCACAACTTTTCCATCCCATCCGCCACGGGTGGGTATGAACCATGCAAAGGTCTGTTGAACTCGGGTTGGATTTTCCGACCTGGGGGTGGGGGGGGGCGAGCACACCGGAAAATCCCACCCTTTGTTGTTGAGAATTTTAAAAGCAAAGTGTAGCTTAACTGGGGGCCAATGTTGGTCAGCAAGTAGGGTAATGATCGCAGATGGTGACTTGGTGCAACTGAAGACACAGGGGACAGAATTATAGAAGGCCTCACATTCACTCAGGATGGCACAATGGTTAGCACTGCTGCCTCACAACAGCGGGGACCCAGGTTCAAATCCCGGCTGTGTGGAGTTCTCCCTGTGTGGGTTTCCTCCGGGTGCTCCGATTTCCTCCTGCAGTCCGAAAGATTTGCTGGTTAGGGTGCATTGGCCGTGCTAAATTCTCCCTCAGTGTAACCAAACAGGTGCCAGAGTGTGGCGACTAGGGGACTTTCACATTAACTTCATTGCAGTGTTAATGTAAGCCTACTTGTGACTAATAAATAAACTTTTTACTTTTAAAAGAGGCTTTGGGTTGCTGATGAGCTGGGACTGGGGTGTAGTCAGTGGGCCCCAAGGCACTGATGAAGAGGAGGAGGAGATTGGTACCTGGTGACCTGGTCAATATTTACCCTTCAATCACTAAAAGCAACTTATCTATTCATTATCACCTTGTTTTTTGGGGGGATCTTGCTATGTACCTTGGCTGTCCACTTTCCAACATTACAACAGTGACTATATTTAAAAACCATTTCCGGGGACGCTCCGAGATTGTGAAAGAACTTCTCCAAAAAGAACTCCCCCTTTGTGAGTTCCTTTAATTTCACCCATTATTCTTCCTGTGTGGCCTTTCATGTATCAACTTAATATTTAACCAGTTCCACTTCCCATCCACAGCTCAGTGGATAGATTTTCCTGTCTGATTGTCCTGCATCCTCTCATTCCCACATTCCCTTGTTCTCATTGGGTTTTAAAACTCTTTGGTTCTGTGTAATAACTTACTGTTGTGAGCCCTCGCTGATTCCACTGGGGCAGCTGAGTGTTTCCGATCATTTTCTGTTGTTACTTCAGATTCCCATTAACCGTGTGATTTTATTTTACACACAGGGTCAGGCTATTAAACTCCGGAAGCTCATCCCAGCCAATCTGTGTCACAGACATATTTGTGTTTGAATTATTTCACATTTGAGTGATGTGCTGAGCCAGTGTACCGGTCACATGGTTTCACCAACTTATCAGCAGGTTTTTAGATATTTGTGGCATTTCCTGATTTCATAATTCTGCTCATTAAATTCCGATCGTTAAAACACAGGTTTGAGACCTGCCTAAGATACAGCCAATGATACTGGCCTGGCAGAACATGAGGCATCACTGAGAGATTATCACACTCCTCCTGGCTATCTCTGGGTGTGATTTTCCAGGTTTTAGTCCAACCGATTTATTTGATAATAGACTCACAAGCTTTCGAGGTTTCCCTCTTCGTCAGGTGAATGGAGAGTTCTGGCCTCAGACAGAGCATATAAAGCACAGACAGTTTACAGATTGCTGATTAGAATGCGAATCCTTACACCTAACCTGCTGTTCAAGACCTGAAGTGGCTGATAATGTGAGTGGAAGGAGCACTGATCACAGTTTAAAGAGATGTGTACTGTCTCCAGACAGTACAGTTAGTGAGGTTTTGCAAACCCAGGCAAGTCACGGGGGTTACAGATAGTGCGACATGAACCCAAGATCCCTGTTGAGACCGTCCTCATGTGTGCGGAACTTGGCTATCAGTCTCTGCTCAGTGACTCTGCGCTGTCGTGTGTCGTGAAGGCCGCCTTGGAGAATGCTTACCTGAAGGTCAGAGGCTGAATGCCTGTGACCACTGAAGTGTTCGCCAACAGGAAGGGAACAGTCTTGCCTGGTGATTGTCGAGCGATGTTCATTCATCCGTTGTCGTAGCGTCTGCATGGTCTCCCCAATGTACCATGCTTCGGGACATCCTTTCTTGCAACGTATCAGGTAGACAATGTTGGCCGAGTTGCAAGAGTACATACCGTGTACCTGGTGGATGGTATTCTCACGTGTGATGATGGTATCCATGTCGATGATCCTGAAGTCTTCAGGAGAACAGTGACCACAACACCACACAACCCTGCCACAGCAACCTCTGCAAGACATGCCGGATCATCGACATGGATACCATCATCACACGTGAGAATACCGTCCACCAGGTACACGGTAAATACTCTTGCAACTCGGCCAACATTGTCTACCTGATACGTTGCAAGAAAGGATGTCCCGAAGCATGGTACATTGGGGAGACCATGCAGACGCTACAACAACAGATGAATGAACATCGCTCGACAATCACCAGGCAAGACTGTTCCCTTCCTGTTGGCGAACACTTCAGTGGTCACGGGCATTCAGCCTCTGACCTTCGGGTAAGCATTCTCCAAGGCGGCCTTCACGACACACGACAGTGCAGAGTCGCTGAGCAGAGACTGATAGCCAAGTTCCGCACACATGAGGACGGTCTCAACAGGGATCTTGGGTTCATGTCGCACTATCTGTAACCCCCGTGACTTGCCTGGGTTTGTAAAACCTCACTTACTGTACTGTCTGGAGACAATACACATCTCTTTAACCTGTGATCAGTGCTCCTTCCACTCACATTGTCAGCCACTTTAGGACTTGAACAGCAGGTTAGGTGTAAGGATTCGCATTCTAATCAGTAATCTGTAAACTGTCTGTGCTTTATATGCTCTGTCTGAGGCCAGAACTCTCCATTCACCTGACGAAGGGACTAACCCCGAAAGCTTGTGAGTATATTATCAAATAAATAGGTTGGACTAAAACCTGGTGTTGTCAGACTTTTTACTGTGTTTACGCCAGTCCAACGCCGGCATACCCACATCATGACTTCTATGAGACAGCCAGTTACTTATCCAATCGGCAAAATTTCCTTCTATCCCACACCTCCTTATCTTCTTCATGAGCCTACCATGGGGAACCTTATCAAATGCCTTACTAAAATCCATGTGTACAACATCAACTGCTCTACCTTCATCTACACATTTAGTTACCACCTACAAACTGCGAAGGGTTGTGAACAAAGCCCAGTCCATCACACAAACTGGCCTCCCATCCATTGACTCTTGTATACTTACCATTGCCTCGGGAAAAGCAGCCAGCATAAGCAAGGACCCCACACACCCCAGACATTCTCTCTTCCACCTTCTTCCGTCAGGAAAAATATAAAAGTCTGAGGTTACGTACCAACCAACTCAACAGCGGCTTCTTCCCTGCTGCTGTCAGACTTTTGAATGGATCTACCTCATATTAAGTTGATCTTTCTCTACACCCTAGCTATGACTGTAACTACATTCTACACTCTCTCCTTTCCTTCTCGCCTATGTAATCTATGAACAGTATGCTTTGTCTGTATACCACGAAAGAAACAATACATTTCACTGTATCCCATTACACGTGACAATAATAAATCAAATCAAACCTATCCCATGTGAGGTGCAGTAGTTCAGGAAGGTAACTCACCTTCTCAAGGGCAGCTGGACATGGGAAGTAAATGCTGTTCTAGACAGCAACGCCTATGTCCCCAGAATGATTTTTTAAAAAAATCAAGTTGCCTCTCACTCTTCTAAACTCTAGTGAATACAAACCCAACCTTCAACCTTCCCTCATAAGATAACCCCCATTCCATGTATTGGTTTAGTAAACCTTCTCCAAACTGCTTACAACGTACTTCCATCTTTCCTTAAATAAGGAGACCAGTAATGTCCACAATACTCCAGGTGCACCCTTACTAATGTCTTGTATAACTCATTACTGCCTACTCGTATAATCAATCCCCCCCACAATAAACTATAACATTCTATTAACTTCCCTAATTACCGGCTGTATCTGTATATCACCATTTGTGATTTATGCACTAGGACACCCAGATCCCTCTGCACCCCAGAACTCACCAATCTCTCACCATGCAGATAATAAGCTTCTTTATTCTTCCTGCCAATTGGACAGTGTGACATTTTTCCAGATCATACTGCATTTGCCAGATTTCTGACCACTCGCTTAACCCTATCTATGCTGTTATGTAGCCTCCTTACTCCCTCTTCACAACTTACTGGAGAGGGATCAATTTAAACTGCCATGAATATCGCACATCTACCCAAGCGTAAACAGGTTTGTTAAAATTCTGATTTCTTCCTCATAAATAGTGGCACATTTTTCACAAGACTTAAATTTGGAAATGTTCCAATTGCTGTTAATAACTTCATGAACGTAATATACCTGGAATTCCAAAAGGCATTCGATAAGGTGCCACAAAAAAAGTTAATACACGAGGTGAGATCCCACAGGTTTGGGTTAATATATTCGCTTGGATAGAGATATGGCTAATCAACAGAGAGTGGGGGTAAATAGGTCATTCACTGGTTGGCAAAATATAACTAGTGGGATGCCACAGAGTTCGGACTTCAGGCCCCAACTATTTACAAGTTACATTAATGACTTGGATACAGGGATAGAACTGGAACCAAATTTGCAGATCCCACTAAAATAGGTGGGATAGTAAGAAGAGATAATGAAATAAAACATTTACAAATGAAAATGGATAGATTAAGTGAAAATTTGGCAGGGTTTAAATGTGAGGTTATCTATTTGAGGAACAAAATGGTAACTTATTATTTAAATGGAGAGAAATTTCAGAGTGTTTTGGTGCAGACGGATCTGGGTTCGATTCCCGGCTCGGGTCACTGTCTGTGTGGAGTTTGCACATTCTCCTTTTGCACATTTAGGGCATTCCGGAGGGGGGTGGGTGAACAGCCAGTGGGCGTGGTATACATCAATAGAAATGACTTCGCTGAAAAAAAGGGATGAGGTCCAAAAAGCAGAATCTTATTTTTAATTTGTTCATGGGTGTGGGTGTTGCTGGGCCAGTGTTTATCGTCCATCCCAGTGTGCATGTAAAAATCACTCACATCGCTGTGACCTGGAGTCACGTGTAGGCCAGATCGGGTAAGGACGGCAGATTTCCTTCCCTAAAGGGACATTAGTGACCCAGATGGGTTTTTACAACAGTGGTTTCATGGCCATCAGTAGATTCTTAATTCTAGATATTTTTATTCAACTCAATTTTCACCGCCTGCTGTGGTGGGATTGGAACTCGGGTCCCCAGAGCATTACCCTGGCTCTCTGGATTACCAGCCCAGCAATAACACCGATGCCTCAGCTTACCTAGGGCTCTGCTTGAGCAGCTGACCCACACGATTCAGCGCTTGTGGAACTTTCTAGATGGCATCATTAATGACCCCAGCACCCTGGCACGCACAGACCCTATTAAAAAGTGCATCATTGCAAATGGATTTGGGCCTTAGCCAGCTGGCACTTCCTCCTGGTCCTACTCGCATTGTGACGTGCGCTGTTCTCTAACTCTCTATCTCTACCTTGCAGTCGGATATGGCTCAGTCCTGGGTACGTGGGGGGGATGGTGCAATAACAGGCGTCTGATCCAATATCTCCTGTTTTCCAAAGATTATCCTGTAATCTCTTCAGCATGTGGGCATTACTGGCGTTTTTGATCTTGGGCCATCGTTAATTGCCCTTCAGAAAGTGTTACTAAGCTTTAACTACAACTGAGTAGCTTCCTCAGCGAGTTCCGAGGCAGTTCAAAGACACCCTCATTACCATGTGGTCTGGAGGCACCTACCAATGACAGGTTCCTTCCCAGAAAAGAGATTCCTCAACCAGATGGATTTTTACAATAATCCAATAGTTTCATGATGACTGTTTATGATATTATCTCTTTATTCCAGACTTATTTAATTAATCGGATTTAAATTTCTGTCTGTTGGGATTTGGTTGTGGATCGTAAGTCCAGGTACCCAGGTTATTTCTCCAGTGAGTTAACCAATATCATTCTGTACGCCAAGAGTACATTAACTTCCTAAACAAACAATTCGCAGCAGAACAGTGACAACACTCCTTGGATCATTGCCTGTTATCTGATTGCCTGTAAGATGCTATAAACCACAGTTTAATAGCTTCGTTCCATCAGAGGTTTAATCATGAGAGCTATGTTTGAACATGTTTTTAGATTGTCTGTACTGACAGTGAGTCAACACGCTATAGCTGACCTTCTGTATCACCCCGTCCTGGGGGAACGGGGAGTAATAACGGGCGTCTGATCCAATATCTCCTGTTTCACAAAGATTATCTTGTATTCTTTTCAGCATGTGGACATTTGTGGTGGGTTTTTTTTTTGGGGGGGTCATCATTCCTGTTTCCGGTTTTTATGTCAGACTTCCAGCTTCTGCAGTATTTTGCTTTGTTCAGAGGCACACCTTTGGCCACGGGGCCATCAGGCAGTGGTCCGCACGGAATGTCCTCCAGGCCCTGAGGGACAAGGAGACGGTGGTTCCTGTTCCCTGAACAGACAGTCAGCGTTCATCTGGCAGAATGTCTCATCACCAGAACTTTCAATCAAGCTCCAAGACCTGGCTTGACTGGTGGTGAGACGTGCCCTCCCGTCAGATCCCGCCTGAGATCTCAGCACCCCCGCACCGTGCCCTCGAAGCGGTTACAGGGGGTATGGGACAGTCATACACCTCCTTGTGGAGCGTGCCTTTGCAAAGAAAGCCTGGAGATAATGCAGTGGTATTTGTCGAGACTCATCCTGAGTCAAAGGTACATTTATTTTGACACCATTTTCCGTCTGTTAACCAATCCTCGATCCATGTCACAGAACCCCCTTAACCCAGATTTTGTGTAATAACCTCTTGTGTGGCATATTATGGGATATTTTGAGAATCTAAATATACTACATCTACTGCTTCCCCAATATCCACCTCCAAGTTACACCCTCACATAAAAGTCTGACAGATTTATTAAACATGGTCACCCTTTCATAAATCCACGTTGACTTGTCTCATCAGTTAATGATTTTTTACAACACCCTTTTCATACACCCTTTAATAATAGATTCTAGCATTTTCCGTACTGCTGATGTCAGGTTAACTGACCTCACGCTCCTCATTTTCTCCCTTCCCCCTTTCTTAAACAATGGATTTACACTTAGTGATCCAATCCTTGGGAATTTTGAGATTCTAAGGAGTTGTGGAGATTCAACAGCTATGCATCTCTGCAGCTCCCACTGTTAAAAGCAACAGGGTCACCAAATCCGGGAGGTTTGTAAGAACTTAGTCCTCTTCATTCCTCCAGAGCATTTCCTTAAGTTCTTCAATCTGGCTTCACCCCTGTCTCCCCATTATTTCCAGAATGTTTCTTTATATCTCTATAATGAAGACAGGTAGAAAGAGATTGTTTTGTGTCTGTTATTCCCCGTTGTAATGTTCCCTGTCTCTAGTTCTTTAATGGGCCCACAATCACTTTTAGTGACCTCCTGCTGTTTACAAACTTGGGCGGCACGGTGGCACAGCGTCAGGGACCCGGATTCAATTCCTGGCTTGGGGTGACTGTCTGTGCAGAGTCCCCACGTTCTCCCCGTGTCTGCGTAGGTTTCCTCCGGGTGTTCTGGTTTCCTCCCACAGTCCGAAAGATGTCCTGGTTAGGTCATATAGGTCATAGACGCTTACATCTGGCCCAACGTTAGGCCCAACTTGTCCACACCATCTTTTTTTTAAACCCCTAAGCTAATCCCAATTGCCCGCATTAGGCCCATATCCCTCTATACTCATTGGACCCATGTAACTGTCTAAATGCTTTTTAAAAAACAAAATTGTACCCACCTCTACTACTATCTCTGGCAGCTTGTTCCAGATACTCACCACCCTCTGTGTGAAAAAATTGCCCCTCTGGACACTTTCATATCTCTCCCCTCTCACCTTAAACCTATGCCTTCCAGTGTTAGACTTCCCCACCTTTGGGAAAAGATATTGACTATCTAGCTGATCTGTGCCCCTCATTATTTTATAGACCTCTATAAGATCACCCCTCAGCCTCCTACGCTCCAGAGAAAAAAGTCCCAGTCTATCCAGACTCTCCTTATAACTCATTCCATCAAATCCCAGTAGCGTCCGAGTAAATCTTTTCTGTTAGGTGCATTAGCTGTGCTAAAATCTCCCTCAGTATACCCAAACAGATGATTAGATGATTTTCACAGTAACTTCATTGCAGTGTTAATGTAAGCCTTACTTGTGACATGAATAAATAAACTTTACTCTAGAAATCTTTACAGGATAGCTCAGTGCTACTGATATCCGAATGAAAAGTCATCTTAACCTTAAATGTTCCCTCTCTCGGGAAGCTGCCTGATCTGCTGAGTATTTCCAGCATCAAGACAGGGAACAGAGATAGCCCGGGAAATTACCGACCGGTGAGTCTGACCTCAGTGGTTGGTAAGCTGATGGAGAGGCTTCTGAGGGACAAGATTTACGAGCATTTGGAGAGGTTTGACATGATCAGGATTAGTCAGCATGGATTTGTCAAGGGCAGGTTGTGCCTTACAAGCCTAGTTGAGTTCTTCGATAATGTGACTGAACACATTGACGAAGGAAGTGCCGTGGATGTGGTTTACATGGACTTCAGCAAGGCGTTTGATAAGGTCCCCCATGCAAGACTTCTTGAGAAGGTGAGGGGGCATGGGATCCAAGGGCCTTTGGCCTTGTGGATCCAGAACTGGCTTGCCTGCAGAAGGCAGAGAGTGGTTGTGGATGGGTCTTTTTCTGCATGGAGGTCAGTCACCAGTGGAGTGCCCCAGGGATCTGTTCTAGGACCCTTGCTGTTTGTCATTTTCATAAATGACCTGGATGAGGAAGTGGAGGGATGGGTAAGTAAGTTCGCTGATGACACGAAGGTCGGTGGTGTTGTGGATGGTCTGGAAGGATGGCAAAAGTTGCAGCAGGACATAAATAGGATGCAGGACTGGGCGGAGAAGTGGCAGATGGACTTCAACGCGGATAAATGTGTAGTCGTCCATTTTGGCAGGACCAACAGGATGAACGAGTACACTATCAAGAGCAGGAGTCTTAGCTGTGTTGAAGAGCAGAAGGATCTTGGGGTCCGGGTCCACAGGACTCTTAAATCGGCCTCGCAGGTGGAGGACGTGGTCAAGAAGGCGTATGGTGTACTGGCCTTCATTAATCGAGGGATTGAGTTTAGGTGTCGGGAGGTAATGCTGCAACTTTATAAGACCCTTGTCAGGCCTCATTTGGAGTACTGTGCGCAGTTCTGGTCGCCTCACTATAGGAAGGATGTGGAAGCTATTGAGAGGGTGCAGAGGAGATTTACAAGGATGTTGCCTGGATTGGGAGGCATGCCTTATGAAGTTAGGTTGAGGGAGCTGGGACTCTTTTCCCTGGAGAGACGAAGGTTGAGAGGCGACCTGATAGAAGTTTATAAAATGTTGAGAGGAATAGATAGGGTGGATTCCCGGAGGCTATTTCCCCGGGTTGAAATGGTCGCTACGAGAGGACACAGATTTAAGGTGCGGGGAGGAAAGTACAGAAGTGATGTTAGGGGTAAGTTTTTCACTCAGAGGGTGGTGAGTGAATGGAATCGGCTGCCGTCAGTGGTGGTGGAGGCGAACTCACTGGGGTCTTTTAAAAGACTTCTGGATGAGTACATGGGATTTAATGAGATTGGGGGTTATAGATAGGTCTATGGATTGGTAGGTGTTGATGTGATCGGCGCAACTTGTGGGCCGAAGGGCCTGTTTGTGCTGTGGTGTTCTATGTTCTATTTCCTGTTTTTGTTCCAGATTTCCAGCATCGCTAGAATTATAACAAAGAACTGCTGCTGCTGTCAGACTTTTGAATGGACTTACCTTGCATTAAGTTGATCTTTCTCTACACCCTAGCTATGACTGTAACACCACATTCTGCACTCTCTCCTTTCCTTCACTATGAACGGTATGCCTTGTTTGTATAGCGCTCAAGAAGCAATACTTTCCACTGTATGCGAATGCATAAATCAAATCAAACCTAATCAAAGAAAATACCAGCACAGGAACAGGCCCTTTGACCCTCCAAGCCTGCACCGACCATGCTGCCCGACTGAACTAAAACCCCCTCCCCTTCTGGGGACCATATCCCTCCATTCCCATCCTATTCATGGATTTGTCCAGACGCCCCTTAAAACTCACTATCGTATCCATTTCCACTACCTTCCCCCGGCAGTGAGTTCCAGACACCCACCACCCTCTGTATAAAAGCTTGCCTGGTGTGTCTATTTTGAGTTAACTCCCAGATTCTCATTTCACTTTCTTTATTAATTGTTTTGCTGAATTCTAACATTCTCCCAGCCTGTGTGTTTAATGTTCTGTCTGACCACTTTGGAAGTGCCACCTCTGGTTTAATACTATCCTTCGTTGCTCTCATTAGGTACAAACAAAACAGACTACCTGGCAGCAGAATAACAGATTCTTTTCAAGATTTTAAATTGCAATGGGGTTTTTTTTTTCAGAAAGTTTACATATTTTAAAAGCCAGGAATTGTGAAGCGCACAGGATCTTCCTGTTAATCCATCCCCTTTGCTGAAATCTCCGGCTCTCTCTGTTTCTCAAGACATCAATATTTGTCTGTATCTTCACAGCGAGCTGTGTGTACAGACTGAGTATTGTACTTGTGAGGACATTCACCCTGATGTCAGCAAACAAACCTGGCACAGCCTTCTTGACGAGGCTTGAGTGGTTACTGGATTGAGATCAGGAGCAGGAATCCGAGTGAAATGGTTCCCGCTCTACTGGAAGGGCACCAAGCCAAGATCAATGAACTCAGCACAGATCAAGCCTGGGCAATCCAGGACACAGTGTTTACCCAGGCTAGAAAGAACCAGTTAATTGTTTGACAGGAGCTGACCTGGATCAGCCCTGGCCAGTTGGTACTAACTGCGTTTTTTGCTATTTTGGCAGGTTTGAGTGGGAAAGAATTTGAATTGGAACAGGAATGTTACCTACTCTGTCAAGAGTACAGAACATGTCAGCTACAGTTTTATTCATGTTTGTACAAAACAGCAGGAAAATTCTCATGATCTGTAAAGGTCTGGGTTGAGGAAAGGTTGAGCAACTGAACTGTTAAAAATATAACTCCTTCCAAGAAGACAGACAGACAGAAAACATAAGAGAGAGAGAGAGAGAGGGGTGGGGAAGTGGTAGAGAGTGAGGAAAAAAGAAAGAAGGGGCTGGGAGAATAACTCTTGTTCACCATTTAAGGGAAAAACGGAAAAAAGGAATGAAACCAGACGGACCCTTCATCATCCATCGGAAAGGACAGCAGCATCACGCAGTCCTGTCAACCCTGCAAAGTCCTCCTTGCTAACATCTGGGAGCTTGTGCCAAGGTTGGGAGAGTTGGCCAGCAGATTACCGAGCAACAGCGTGACATGGTCACCCTCACAGAATCATACCTCATAGATAACACCCCAGGTATCACCAATACCATTGCTGGATAGGTCCTGTCCCACCAGGAGGACAGATCCAACAGAGGCGGCAGCACAGTGGTACACACTCAGGGATGGGGGGTAGCCCCCGGGAACCCTTAACATTGACTCTGGATCCCCTGCTGTCGGCAAGCATCAGGTCAAACATGGGCAAGGAGACTTCTTGCTGCTTATCACATACCGTCCACACCCTGTCCCAACCCCTCAGCTGATGAATCCTCACTCCTCCACGTTGAACACCACTTGGTGTTGGAGGCGGACACGCTGGGATCGTTTAAGAATTATCTGGATAGTCACAGACTGGGAATGGAGGGATACAAACAAATGGTCTAGTTGGACTAATGAGCGGTGCAGGCTTGGAGGGCCGAAGGGCCTGTTTCCTGTGCTGTACTGTTCTTTGTTCTTTGGAGGAAGCACTGAAGGTGACGAGGGCGCAGAATGTACTCTGGGTGGGAATTGCAACGTCCCATCACCAAGAGTGGGTCAGTATCACCACCACAGACTGGCCAGGTCTAAAGCACACAGTTTTATAACCCAGGCCAGAAACTCCAGGGTGTTTTATAAAAATAGACCAAACTCTAAGTTTTACCTTTGGATTTGGCCTTAGGGTGAGAATAAGATGTTTCACTCCAGGTATGATTCAAGTGACCCACTAGGGAGCTTTTATTAAACAAAGTTTATTTAAGAATACAGTTAGAATATAATAAAAAGAATTAGCATAACTTTTACCAATTACAAGAATTAAACATGATACGGTATGAATCTCAACAGCTAGACGGCAGCACGGTAGCACAGTGGTTAACACCGCTGCATCGCAGCTCCATGGACCTGGATCCGATTCCCAGCTTGGGTCACTGTCTGTGTGGAGTTTGCACGTTCTTCTTGTGTCTGTGTGGGTTTCCTCCGGATGCTTCAGTTTGCTCCCACAGTCCAAAGATGTGCGGGTTTGGTTGATTGGCCATGCTAAAATTGCCCTTAGTGTCCTAAGATGCACAGGGTAGAGGGATTAGTGGGTAAATATATAGGGACATGGGGTAGGGCCTGGGTGGGATTGTGGTCTGTGCAGACTTGATGGGCCGAAGTGCCTCTTTCTGCACTGTCGGGTTTCTATGATTCTATGAGCTAGCTATCTATGTTGTTCCAAATCAAATACCATCCCATAGATTTGGCACAAAAAGCGAAGAGAGAGAGAGAGAGACAGGGCCATTGCCTGCTTCCAGCGAGCAACTAAACCCAAACTAAAGACTTGGAATTTACTATCAAAAGGAACTGTCCTCAGGCATCACCTGACCTGTCAATTGTGCTCCACCCAGCAATTCCAAAAGGACCATAACACCCCAGGACACTGCATTAGGCCTGATTACAATCAACATGATATCAATTATAATGCCTCAGTAACACTGCAGGACTCTGGCTACAGGCAACATGGTGCCAATAGATGCTCAGAGTTGCTTGAAAAGCCTACAGAGAAACATGATTAAAATATATTTCTTAATGTCACAGTATTGTCACAATAACTGTTAGACTTAGTCTGCAGCAGCTGCTGAGGGAACCAACAAGAGGGAGAAGCATACTTGACCTCATCCTCAAAAACCTGTCTACCACAGATGAATCTGTCCATGACTGTAACAGTAAGAGTGAAAACCACACAGTCCTTGTGGAACTGAAGTCCCACCTTCACATTGAGAATAAACTCCACTGTGTTATGTAGCATTATCACTGTGCTAAATGGGACAATCTTCAAATAGATCTAGCAACTCTAGATTGGGCATTCATGAGATGCTGTGGGGCATCAGCAGCAGCAGAATTGTAGTGCATCACAATCTGCAACCTTATGGCCTGGCATATCCCCCACTCTACCACGAACATAAATCCAAGGGATCAAGCTGGTTCAATGGAAAATGCTGGTGGGCATGTCAGGAGCAGCAGCAGGCATACCTAAAAATGAGGTGTCAACCTGGTGAAGCTACAACACAGGACTACTTGCGTGCCAAACAGCATAGGCAGCAAGTGATAGACAGAGCTAAGTGATTGCGACCAGTGGATCAGATCTAAGCTCTGCAGGATTTTGACCCAGTGACAGTGAAGGAACGGTGATATATTTCCAAGTCAGGATGGTGAGTGACTCGGAGGGGAACCTCCAGGTGGGGGTGTTCCCAGGTATCTGCTGCTCCTGTCCTTCTAGATGGTAGTGATTGTAGGATTGGAAGGAGCTGCTTAAGAAGCCTTGGTGAGTTCTTGCGTCTTTAGATGGCGCACTCGGCTGCTACTGAGTGTCGGTGGTGGAGGGAGTGAGTGTTTGTGGATGGGGGGCCAATCGAGTGGGGCTGCTTTGTCCTGGATGGTGTCGAGTTTCTTGAGTGTTGTTGGAGCTGCACCCATCCAGGCAAGTGGGGAGTATTCCCTCACACTCCTGACTTGTACCTTGTAGATGGTGGACAGGCTTTGGGGAGTCAGGAGGTGAGTTACTCTCCACAGGATTCCCAGCCTCTGACCTGCTCTGGTAGCCACAGTATTTATATGGCTAGCCCAGTTCAGCCTCTGGCCAATGGTAATCGCCAGGGTGATAGTGGGGGATTCAGCGATGGTAATGCCATTAAATGTGATTCTGTACTTTATAAGTTCTGGATCATAGTTAAAGAATGATAATAGCAAACTGGAGTGTTTTATCCTATGCATTTTAATGGTGGAATAGTAATCCAGAGAGCCTGGGTCAGCATTGTGGAAAAGGACTGGAATCCCACCATGGCCAATGTAGAAACTTGAATTCAATAAAAATCACTGGCGAATCATATCCTTCCTATAATGTGGTGGCCAGAACTGCACACAGTACTCTATCTGTGGGCTAACAAGTGTTTTATACAGCTCCATTATAACCTCACTGCTCTTATATTCTATATCTTGGCTAATAAAGACAAGAATTCCATATGTTTTCTTAACCACCTTATTTATCGACCTGTCCTGCTGCTTCAGGGACATGCACAAGATCCCTTTGGTCCTCTGTAATTCCTAGCATCCTAATGTTTGTTATGTATTCCCTTGCCTTGTTCATCTTCCCAAAATGCATCATCTCGCACTTTTCAGATTCGATTTGCCACTGTTCCGACTATCTGACCAGCCCGTCAATATCATTCTGTAATCTAAGGCTATCCTCCTCACTATTTAACGCAGGGTGTCGAAATTTGCTGATGACACCAAGATTGGGGGAACGGCAAATTGTGCGGAGGGTGTGGAGAGTCTGCAGAAGGATCTAGATAGGCTGGGCGAATGGGCCAGGAAATGGCAAATGGAATTTAATGTTGGCAAGTGTGAGGTGGTCCACTTTGGTAGGAAGAATGGTAGGAAGGACTATTACTTACGTGGCGAAAAACTGCAGCAGGCGACGGTGCAGAGGGACCTCGGGGTCCTTGTGCATGAGTCGCAAAAACCCAGCTTGCAGGTGCAGCAGGTGGTCAGGAAGGCGAATGGGATGCTGGCCTTCATAGCGAGGGGGATTGAATATAAAAGTAGGGAGGTCTTGCTGCAGCTGTATAGGGCATTGGTGAGGCCGCAGCTGGAGTACTGTGTGCAGTTTTGGGCGCCGCACCTGCGCAAGGATATTTTGGCCCTGGAGGGAGTGCAGAGGAGGTTTACTAGGCTGATACCGGAGTTGAGGGGATTGAGCTATGAGGAGAGGCTGAATAAACTAGGCTTGTACTCGTTAGAGTTTAGAAGAATGAGGGGAGATCTCATTGAGACGTATAAGATGATGAATGGGATGGATAGGATAGAGGTGGAGAGACTCTTCCCGCTCAAAAAAGACAGTAGGACTAGGGGGCACAGCCTCAAGATAAAGGGGAGGCGGTTTAGAACGGAGTTGAGGAGGAACTTCTTCACTCAAAGGGTGGTGAATCTCTGGAATTCTCTGCCCGTTGAAGTGGTGGAGGCTGCCTCGCTAAATATTTTTAAGACGCGGGTTGATGGGTTTTTGATAAGAGAGGGGATTAAGGGTTATGGGGAGAGGGCGGGAAAGTGGAACTGAGCCACAACAGATCAGCCATGATCTTATTGAATGGCGGGGCAGGCTCGAAGGGCTAGATGGCCTACTCCTGCTCCTATTTCTTATGTTCTTATGTTCTTATGTTCCAATTTTCATGTAATTTACTGATCACACTCCCCATGCTCACATTTAAATCACTACAAACAGCAAGAGCCCCAGCACCGATCCCTGTGGAACGCACACTGAACACAGGCAATTAAACAACCTTCCACTCTCTCCCTCCTGCCATTAAATCAATTATGGATCCAATTTGCAAAATTGTTCCGGATCCAGTGGGTTCTTCCCTTCATGATCAGGGTCCATGCAGGAACTTGTCAGAAGCCTTACTGAGGTCCACATAGCCCAGCTCAAACACCCTGCCCTCATCCACAGCCCAATCACCTCCTTGGAAAACTCATTCCAATATGTGAGATATCACCTCCCACTGCCGTGCTGACCAAGACTGTGCTCCAGACCCTGGGGTGAGTGTTGAACCGATTATCATTGGGGGGGGGTGGGTAAGAGAGAGAGCAGCTACAGCTTTGGGCACAGACTGGGGACAGCAATTTCACCCAGTATCAGTCAGCTGTTACCCTGTCCCACTGCAAAGCTGCAACTGAGAGCTGATTAGCACAGAAATTCCTCTTCACGGCTGATTGATTTTGTTTAGATTCAGACGGCGATGTGTAAACTTGTCACAAAGACAAACACACACACTGCAGAACAGTCAAATAAATCACTTTGCAGCTGAAAGCGTTCAAACTCGCTGAGTCACGTCCCCAGAGATACTAAACTGACATTCATAATGCAGTACTGAGGGAGTGCCGCACTGTCAGAGGGTCAGTGCTGAGGGAGTGCCGCACTGTCAGAGGGTCAGTGCTGAGGGAGCGCCGCACTGTCAGGGGGTCAGTACTGAGGGAGTGCCGCACTGTCAGAGGGTCAGTGCTGAGGGAGTGCCGCACTGTCAGAGGGTCAGTGCTGAGGGAGCGCCGCACTGTCAGAGGTTCAGTGCTGAGGGAGTGCCGCACTGTCAGAGGGTCAGTGCAGAGGGAGTGCCGCACTGTCAGAGGGTCAGTACTGAGGGAGTGCCGCACTGTCAGGGGGTCAGTACTGAGGGAGTGCCGCACTGTCAGGGGGTCAGTACTGAGGGAGTGCCGCACTGTCAGAGGGTCAGTGCAGAGGGAGTGCCGCACTGTCAGAGGGTCAGTGCTGAGGGAGTGCCGCACTGTCAGAGGGTCAGTGCTGAGGGAGTGCCGCACTGTCAGAGGGTCAGTGCTGAGGGAGTGCCGCACTGTCAGAGGGTCAGTGCTGAGGGAGTGTCGCACTGTCAGAGGGTCAGTGCTGAGGGAGTGCCGCACTGTCAGAGGGTCAGTACTGAGGGAGTGCCGCACTGTCAGAGGGTCAGTACTGAGGGAGTGCCGCACTGTCAGAGGGTCAGTGCTGAGGGAGTGCCGCACTGTCAGAGGGTCAGTGCTGAGGGAGTGCCACACTGTCAGAGGGTCAGTACTGAGGGAGTGCTGCACTGTCAGAGGGTCAGTGCTGAGGGAGTGCCGCACTGTCAGAGGGTCAGTGCTGAGGGAGTGCCGCACTGTCAGAGGGTCAGTGCTGAGGGAGTGCCGCACTGTCAGAGGGTCAGTGCTGAGGGAGTGCCGCACTGTCAGAGGGTCAGTGCTGAGGGAGTGCTGCACAGGTGACTGGTCAGCTGCCAATCTGACCCCCCCATCCTCCTCTTCACACTGGGACTCTGTGTTCATCCCTACAGGATACGGACGAAATCCCACTCTCCAATCAACCCTGTTTAAATTCCATTTAAAACAGGAAATGCTGGGAGTTGTGAGCTATCCCAACAGTGCCTGGAGAGGGAGGAGCGGAGTGAATGCAGACCTAATCCTGCCTCTAGCTTGTATGTTTTTATGAGTAAAGAGCTTTCTCTCTCCATAGATACTGTTAAATAAAGTTTATTTGTTAAAAACAAGCAGGGTTACATAAACACTCAATGAAGTTACTGGATAATCCACTAGTCACTACACTCCAGCGCCTGTTCGGTTACACTGAGGGAGAATTTAGCACAGCCAATGCACCCTATCCAGCACGTCTTTCAGACTGTGGGAGGAAACTGGAGCACCCAGAGGAAACCCATGCAGATATGGGGAGAATGTGCAGACTCCACACAGAATGTGACCCTGGCTGGGAATCGAGCCTGGGTCCCTGGAGCTGTGAGGCAGCAGTGCTAACCCGCTGTGCTATCATGCTGCCACACTGCTGGAGTAACTGAGAGTTTGCCTCAGCTTCCGCTGCAATCTGAGATATTTCTGAATGTATTTTGTTCTTTGCATTGGGTTTTGCCGGAGGGGTGGAGCGGCTGGCTGGTTCTGTGGTTATCTGGTGTCAAAAACTTGTTCAAACACCAGGGTGGACACTGGATGATCCACTGGGGACATTGTGGGAGGCGTTAAGAAGCCTGTCTCTCACTGGCGCTCTGTCTGGCCTCAGTGCACTTCGATTTACTGTCAGCAAGTCGGAGCGAGGTTCCGATGCTGCCCGCTTTCAGAGCTGGAACATTTCCAGAATGCTCATCCAGCCCAGAAACTTCCTTAATGAGTCAGTTCGATGGTGTTTGGCAGATGATAGCACACACCGATTGCAATCTTTATTTGGCAGATGGGAGGTGAGAAACAAACCATCGCCCGGGACTTAAATCCATCGATTCAACTCACATCCAAATAATAGACAACAGGAGTGTTTTTACAAGGGGAAGATGAGTCCCTCTTCATGTTCACTCACTCCAGCCAGCACATTCCTTTTGGATATTCCAAGAAGCAGAAATTTTCAATAAAACCCAGAATAGAATATGGGAGATACAGTCACAATGTCAGATGGGGATACAGTCACAATGCCAGATAGGGATACAGTCACAATGTCAGGTGGAGATACAGTCACAATGTCAGATAGGGATACAGTCACAATGTCAGGTGGAGATACAGTCACAATGTCAGATAGGGATACAGTCACAATGTCAGATAGGGATACAGTCACAATGTCAGATGGGGATACAGTCACAATGTCAGATGGAGATACAGTCACAATGCCAGATAAGGATACAGTTACAATGCCAGATGGAGATACAGCCACAATGTCAGATGGGGATACAGTCACAATGTCAGTTGGGGATACAGTCACAATGCCAGATAAGGATACAGTCACAATGCCAGATAGGGATACAGTCACAATGTCAGATGGAGATACGGTCACAATGTCAGATGGGGATACAGTCACAATGTCAGTTGGGGATACAGTCACAATGCCAGATAAGGATACAGTCACAATGCCAGATAGGGATACAGTCACAATGTCAGATGGGGATACAGTCACAATGTCAGTTGGGGATACAGTCACAATGCCAGATAAGGATACAGTCACAATGCCAGATGGGGATACAGTCACAATGTCAGATGGAGATACAGTCACAATGTCAGATGGGGATACAGTCACAATGTCAGATGGGGATACAGTCACAATGTCAGATGGGGATACAGTTACAATGCCAGATGGAGATACAGTCACAATGTCAGATGGAGATCCAGTCACAATGTCAGATGGGGATACAGTCACAATGTCAGATGGGGATACAGTCACAATGCCAGATAAGGATACAGTCACAATGTCAGATGGAGATCCAGTCACAATGTCAGATGGGGATACAGTCACAATGTCAGATGGAGATCCAGTCACAATGCCAGATAGGGATACAGTCACAATGTCAGAGGAGTGCCTGTCACCCCCATGTGTTGACTTGCTGATCAATTCCACAGGCTTGTTGGCTCCTATCCAGTGACCTGTATTGTTCCAATTATGATGTGCTGTCTTTATCTCTAGGGACTCCTATCCCTGGCTGGGGTGATCAAACCTGGCCGGAGTGATCGGACCTGCCTGGGGTGACCGGACCTGCCTGGGGTGATCGGACCTGGCTGGGGTGACCGGGCCTGGCTGGGGTGACCGGACCTGCCTGGGGTGACCGGGCCTGGCTGGGGTGACCGGGCCTGGCTGGGGTGACCAGACCTGCCTGGGGTGACCGGGCCTGGCTGGGGTGACCGGACCTGCCTGGGGTGACCGGACCTGGCTGGGGTGACCGGGCCTGGCTGGGGTGACCGGACCTGCCTGGGGTGACCGGGCCTGGCTGGGGTGACCGGACCTGGTTGGGGTGATCGGGCCTGGTTGGGGTGATCGGGCCTGGTTGGGGTGATCGGGCCTGGTTGGGGTAATTGGGCCTGGTTGGGGTAATCGGGCCTGGTTGGGGTGACCGGGCCTGGTTGGGGTAATTGGGCCTGGTTGGGGTGACTGGGCCTGGTTGGGGTGATCGGGCCTGGTTGGGGTGATCGGGCCTGGTTGGGGTAATTGGGCCTGGTTGGGGTAATTGGGCCTGGTTGGGGTAATTGGGCCTGGTTGGGGTGATCGGACCTGGTTGGGGTGATTGGGCCTGGTTGGGGTAATTGGGCCTGGTTGGGGTAATTGGGCCTGGTTGGGGTGATCGGACCTGGTTGGGGTAATTGGGCCTGGTTGGGGTAATTGGGCCTGGTTGGGGTAATTGGGCCTGGTTGGGGTGATCGGACCTGGTTGGGGTAATTGGGCCTGGTTGGGGTAATTGGGCCTGGTTGGGGTGACCGGGCCTGGTTGGGGTGATCGGACCTGGTTGGGGTAATTGGGCCTGGTTGGGGTAATTGGGCCTGGTTGGGGTGATCGGACCTGGTTGGGGTGATCGGGCCTGGTTGGGGTGATCGGGCCTGGTTGGGGTGATCGGGCCTGGTTGGGGTAATTGGGCCTGGTTGGGGTAATTGGGCCTGGTTGGGGTGATCGGACCTGGTTGGGGTGATCGGGCCTGGTTGGGGTAATTGGGCCTGGTTGGGGTGATCAGGCCTGGTTGGGGTGATTGGGCCTGGTTGGGGTAATCAGGCCTGGTTGGGGTGATTGGGCCTGGTTGGGGTGATCGGGCCTGGTTGGGGTGACCGGGCCTGGTTGGGGTGATCGGGCCTGGTTGGGGTAATCAGGCCTGGTTGGGGTGATTGGGCCTGGTTGGGGTGATCGGGCCTGGTTGGGGTAATCAGGCCTGGTTGGGGTGATTGGGCCTGGTTGGGGTGATCGGGCCTGGTTGGGGTGATCAGATCTGGCTGCTTTTTAGTCACAGGCCTCGCAGTGAGAGGAATGTAAAGCAATTCACAAATATCTGCAAAGTCATTTCAATGCTGGACGGGAGTTTCCCCTGGCTGATCCAGTGGTCAATAGGCAAACCAGTTCTATAAATAAACTGTGTTCCTTTGCTATCTGGACCTCCTCCCTACTCCGCACTGAATTGGAAATACAAAGTCATTACAGGATGTCACAATCTAATTCATTCTCTCTGGAGAATTCCTCCGCTCCCAGAACATTCCATAGTGTTGATATCAGCACTGCATTCCTCATTCTGAATCACAAGATATGGCTTTGTTACACCTGAAATTATCTCATATCTTTGACTATTTGAACCCATTCTTTGCAGCAAATGTAGTGACTGCTGCAATATCGGGGATGCAACTGCCAGATTGTGCACAGCAAGCTCCCACTAATGGCACTGTGATAACGGCCAGATGATCTCTTTCTCTTCCGTAGTAAAGTTGGTTGAGGGAGAAATATTGGTCAGAAATCCGCGATCCCGCCTGAGGCAGCGCGCTGACAGTGCCGCTCTCCCTCAGCACTGCGCTCCAACAGTCAGCTGGGATTCTGGAGTCAATGGGATTTGAACCCCTGACCTTCAAATTCAAATCCCACCTCTACCAGGCGGTGCATTCCAGACCCTCACCACTCTCTGAGCAACAAGGTTTTTCCTCAAATCCCCCCAAACCTCCCACTCCTCACTTTTAACTTGTGTCCCCCTCGTAACTGACCCTTCAACTAAGGGGAACAGCTGCTCCCTATCCACTCTGTGTCCCTCATAACCCTGAACACCTCAATCAGATCGCCCCTCTGTCTTCTCTGCTCCAATGAAAACAACCCAAGCCTATCCAACATCTCTTTATAATTTAACCGCTCCATCCCAGGCAGCATCCTGGTGAATCCCCTCCACACCCCCCTCCAGGGCAATCACATCCTTCCCATAATGTGGTGACCAGAACTGCACACAGTGCTCCAGCTGTGGCCTCACCAAAGCTCTACACAACTCTAACATGACCTCTCTGTTGTTGTAATCTACACCCCGATTGATAAAGGTGAGTGTCCCATTGCCTTTTTCACCACCCTATTAACCTGCCTTTCCACCGGAGATCTGTGGACAAACACACCAAGGTCCCTTTGTTCTTCGGGACTCCCCAGTGTCAGACCTTTCATTGAATACTTCCTTGTCTAATTACTCCTTCCAAAGTGCATCACCTCACACTTTTCAGGGTTAAATTCCATCTGCTGCTTATCCGCCCAATTGACCATTCCGTCTATATCTTCCAGTAACCCAAGACACTCACCCTCACTGTTAACCACCCGGCCAATCTTTGTATCATCGACAAACTTACTAATCCTACACCCAGACAGTCATCCATGTCATTTATATAAATGATGAATAACAGGGGGCTCAGCGCAGATCTCTGTAATACATCACTGGTCACCGGACTCCAGTCACTAAAGCAGCTGTCTGTCACCACCCTCTGTCTCCCATCACTAAGCCAATTATGAATCCACCTTATCAGATCACCCTGTATCCCATGTGGTCAAAATTTTGATCTCTTACTGATCAAAAATCTATCTATCTCAGCCTTAAATATTCACTCTGCCCCCACAGCTCTCCGTGGCAAGGTGTTCCAAAGACTCACCACCCTCTGAGAGAAGAAATCCCTCCTCACCTCAGTGTTAAACTGGTCCCTCTTCATTCTGAGACCCTGCCATCTGGTCCTAGGCTCTCTCACGAGGGGGAACATCCTCCTAGCATTTACCCTGTCAAACCCCCTCAGAATCCTCTATGTTTCAGTGAGATCCTTCCTCCCAATCTTATACCCCGGATTCTACCATCAAGGTGTCATTTACCTCATGTGGGTCAGTATTGCCCCTTTTACTCACCAGATCACTATTTAGTGTCTCCATTGTGTTTAAAAGCAGGGCAGCTTTCCCTCGATTACTCCTCGTGGTCAATGGTTCAAGTGTTTTGCGTCTTTAAGTTCTTTTAAGTTTATTTATTAGTCACAGGTAGGCTTACATTAACACTGCAATGAAGTTACTGTGAAATTCCCCTAGTCGCCACTCTCTGGCACCTGTTCAGGTTAATGCACCCTAACCAGCACGCCTTTCAGACTGTGGGAGGAAACCGGAGCACCCGGAGGAAACCCACGCAGACACGGGGAGAATGTGCAAACTCCACACAGACAGTGACCCGAGCCGGGAGTCGAACCCGGGACTGGTGCTGTGAAGCAGCAGTGCTAACCCACTGTGCCACCGTGCTACCCCACCCCTCAGCCCTAACACCCCCCCCAAACCTCTGTTTGACTGTGTGTGTCTGCTCACTGTGCTCAGTGTGGGGAGGGATCCAGTGCCCGAGGAGGAGAGTATTTGGTTCCTTGAAGAGAATGTAAGAGGCAGCACAGTGGCACAGCGCCAGAATCCCGGCTCGGCTCACTGTCTGTGCGGAGTCAGCATGTTCTCCCCGTGTCTGTGTGGGTTTCCTCCGGGTGCTCTGGTTTCCTTCCACAGTTTGAAAGACGTGCTGGTTAGGGTACATTGGCCGTGTTAAATTCTCCCTCAGTGTAACCCGAACAGGCGCCGGAGTGTGGCGATTATGGGAATTTCGCAGTAACTTCATTGCAGTGTTAATGTAAGCCTGACTTGTGACACTTAAACAAAACCTCAGATTATCAGAGCCAACAGAAGCCTGGAGGGATTCCCTGTGGTAACAGCCATCAAGCTAAACAGTGCACCCTGCCTTCGTCCAGCAACTGGTACTGCCGTACCCACTGACCGTTACCTACTGACCGTTACCTACTGACCGTTACCTACTGACCGTAACCCACTGGCTGTCACCCCCTGTCACCCCTGCTGCACCTACTAGGGCACCGACAGGCGTTACCCCTGCTGCACCCACAGGCTGTAACCCTCTGTCACTCCCTGCTGCACCCACTGTGTATCACCCTGCCACCCCTGCTGCACCCACTGTGTATCACCCTGCCACCCCTGCTGCACCCACTGTGTATCACCCTGCCACCCCTGCTGCACCCACTGTGTATCACCCTGCCACCCCTGCTGCACCCACTGTGTATCACCCTGCCACCCCTGCTGCACCCACTGTGTATCACCCTGCCACCCCTGCTGCACCCACTGTGTATCACCCTGCCACCCCTGCTGCACCCACTGTGTATCACCCTGCCACCCCTGCTGCACCCACTGTGTATCACCCCCTGCTGCCCCAGTTGTTATTGCTTGGTTCCTGATTCCCTCTCAATGGTTAATAATTGCAGATGACATCAGTCTGAGCCGCGAGGTGTCACCATCCCAGCTCAAGGAACTGACTCTCCGCTTGTGTCAGGGCACAAGGCAGTGTAACCAGTTTGGAATTTAAGCAGTACATTTAAATACACTCTGCCAAGGCGATGCCAAAGTTACTGCCAATTGGACACTTGACCTGTGAGCTGGTGACCGGGAGCCTGACATCTGGATTAACCTCAGGGCAAAGTATGTCTGCGTTTCTCGGTAATTATGACGATAGAACCATGCGGAGTTGCTGATTCTCACCGGAACATGAAGCTCGTCTACAAGACAACCCTCCCTTTCGAATCCAAACCACACTCTCCAGGAACCCATTTGGATCTTTTAATTGGACTATTACTCACACGTTAGCAAATTCCTCAGTGCTTATCTTTATTCTTTCAAAGAATCATCGAATCCTACAGTACAGAAAGAGGCCCTTCGGCCCATCGAGTCTGCACCGAACACAATCCCACCCAGGCCCTACCCCCATATCCCTACAAATTATACCCACTAATCCCTCTAACCTACACATCCCTGGACTCTAAGGGGCAATTTTTTAGCATGGCCAATCAACCTAACCTGCACATCTTTGGACTGTGGGAGGAAACCGGAGCACCCGGAGGAAACCCACACAGACACGGGGAGAATGTGCAAACTCCACACAGACAGTGACCCGAGCCAGGAATCGAACCCAGGACCCTGGAGCTGTGAAGCAGCAGTGCTAACCCACTGTGCCACTGTGCCACCCTACCATAGACATACAGAAGGAACCCATTCAGCCTCAGACTTCTGTCAGAGAGTCAGTCAAGCCTGCACTGGCTCTCTGTCAGAACATTTCTCCTCAGAGCGTTATCCGGGGTGCCCTGTGACGGGACACTTCTAAAAGAGGGTTAAATATATTAAGGTCAGCCCTGTGAGGAGGGGAGGGTCGGGTGGTTTGGGGGGGGCTGGGTTATAACCAGGGCTGTTGGGAACCATGTGATCACACAGCTGCTTGTGGGATCTTGCTGTGCATAAATCGAATGCTGTATTCCCCCTTGATCACAGCTGTGTCTATGCATCAAAAGAAGAACGACTTAATTGGTTTTGAGACATCCCAAGGTTCTAAAAAAAAACACTACCTAAACACAAATCCTTTCTCCCGAGTGGGAGCCAGTGATCTCCACTAACCCCCGCTACTGGACATTGAGCTGGGTGGCAACTGGTCAGGGTGACACCGCCTCGCGGGTGCTCACAGCCAAGCCACTGTGTCCGCAGAGAACGAGAACCATCTCCCTCCAGAAAGATGGAACTTTGTGAAGCAGTTTCAATCTGCTGGACTCTTTACAGAGGGTTTTTGTTCACTTTGTGAGATATGGGCGCGACTGGTTAGCCCAGCAGTTATCGACCATCCCCAGTTGCCCCTTGAGAAGGTGGTGGTGAGCTGCCTTCTTGAACGGCTGCAGTCTCTGAGGTGTAGGTACATCCACGGTGCTGTCAGGGAGGGAGTTCCAGGATTCTGACCCAGTGACAGTGAAGGAACGGTGATATATTCCCAACTCAGCCCCTGGAACAACTGGATTTCTTGGCAATCTGACGCACAGGAATAACATCTTGATGCCAGCTTCCAAATTGACTGGATTTTGCTTTAGAACTCACTGGAACTTTCATTGATGGGCAAACAGTCCACTGAGCAATACACACTGACCCGTGGAAAACCAGGGCTTGTCTGTTCCCATGGAAACCCTACCCAGCTTGGGCGAGAATAGGATTAATTCTTTCCTTTGGTAACATACTTTCTCAGGGTTTAGACGTCATTGGCAGGGCTGCATTGACCACCCTTCGCTGCCCACCTTACGAAGCTGACACTTTTAAACACTGCAGTGAATTGTTACAGAGTCACAAAACCGTTATGGTGCAGAAGGGAGGCCACTCAGCCCATCATGTCTGTACTGGCTCTCCAAGTGAGCATCCTGGCTGAGTGTCATTCTCCTGCCTTTTCCCTGTATTCCTGCACATTGATTCTATTCTAATAATCCTCTAATACCCTCTCGAATGCCTCGATTGAAGCTGCCTCCATCACATTCCCAGACCCCCAACAACTCGCTGAGTGAATATTTCCCTTCTCACATCACACTTGTTTCTTTTGTCAAGCACTTTAAATCCATGCCCTCTCGTTCTTGATCCTTTTGCGAGCAGGGACAGTTTCTCCTGATCTACTCTGTCCATGATTTTGAACATTTCTAACAAATCTCCTTTTAGCCTTCTTGTCTCCAAGGAGAACAGTTCCAATCTCTCCAGTCTACCCTCAGAACTGAAGTTTCTCGTCCCTGGGAACCATTCTTGTAAACCTTACTGCCCTCTCTCCAACGCATCCACATCCTTCCTGTAGTGTGACATCCAGAACTGTACACAGTATTCCAGCTGAACTCTAACTAGTGTCATGTATAAGTTTAGCATCATCTCCTTGTTCCTATACTCTTTGCTTCTATTGATCAAGCCCAGGGTACTATATGCTTTATTAAATGTTCTCTCCAGCTGGCTTGCCGCCTTCTCTGCACAAGTATACCCAGTTCTTGCACTGAATTTCCCCTTCTTTTATGTTGTCACTCCATGTTCTTCCAACCAATATGCATCACCTCACATTTCTCCACGTTCAACATCATTTACCACCTATCCACCCACTCCACCAATCCCTTTTGCAGTTCTACACCATCACCCTCACAGTTTACAACACTTCTGAATTTGTGGCATCCACAAACTTTGAAATTGTCCCCTTCACACCAAGTTCTAGATCAATAACATATATCAGGGGAAGCAAGGGTCCCAGCACTGACCCCTGGGGAACACCAATACAAACCTTTCTCCAGCCTGAAAAATATCCACTAGCCGTTACTCTCTGCTTCCTATTATTCAGCCAGTTTCATTCCCACATTGCTCCTGTCTCTTTTACTCAATGAGCTATAACTTTTCTCACAAGTCTGTTGTGTGGCTCTGTGGAGAAAGGTTCTCTGGCCAGCTCCCAGTGTTTTTCCCAGTAGTGAGAGGTGACGAGCCACTTGCTGGCAGCAAGAGCAGAGAATCGCGCCAGCATGAGTGGCCAGAGGATCCCAGCCTGTATTAAATGCCCTCTGAAAGGGGTGACACGGTGGTGCAGTGGTTAGCACTGCTGCCTCACAGCACCAGGGACCTGGGTTCAACTCCTGGCTCGGGTCACTGTCTGTGTGGAGTCTGCATGTTCTCCTCGTGTCTGTGCGGGTTTCCTCCGGATGTTCTGGTTTCCTCTGAAGGACGTGCTGGTTAGGGTGCATTGGCCGTGCTAAATTCTCCCTCACTGTACCCAAACAGGCACCAGAGTGTGGCAACTGGGGGATTTTCACAGTGACTTCATTGTAGTGTTAACGTAAGCCTACTTGTGACACTAATAAATAAACTTGAAATGAAATAAGTGTGAGGTGATTCATTTTGGTAGGAGAAACTTGAATGCGGATTACAGGGTCAACGGCAGGGTTCTGAGGAATGTGGAGGAACAGAGAGATCTTGGGGTTCATATCATATTCTGGGGATTCCGTGAATGTCTGTATGAGTTGTGTATGTTTATTGATGTCTTTTCTTTTACTTCACAGGTGATTCAGTCCGCCTTGTTGTCCAACAAGGGGCATACACGCAGTGGGTCGTGCGAGGGCTGCTCTTGGATGTTGCTTCGAGAGTTGCCTAGTGCTTCACGTCGTTAGTGTACGCTTAAACTGGACCAACTGACGGGCAACATGACAGCTCAGTGACTATCACTGTTTGCTGTGCAGACACATGGATTTGGGCCGGTGTCTGTGGGAGTTTGCACATTCTCCCCGTGCTTGCGTGGGTTTTCTCCGGGTGCTCCGGTTTCCTCCCACAAACATGCTCTTAGATGATTGGTGTGACAAATTGTCCCTAAATTAGTCTCCCCTCAATCTGGTTATGGTTCCGTTATTGTGGAGTCCAATTGGTGTAGACAAAGGTCATGGGTAGAGGAGGGCACTCAATGTTAAAATGGCGGTGCGGGCTCGTTGGGCCGAAGGGCCTGTTTCCCGTGCTGGGTTGTTCTTTGTTCTTTGTTCTTTTTTATCTCTGAAGGTTGCCACTCAAGTGGATAGAGCCATGAAGAAGGTTTATAGTGTGTTAGCGTTTATTAACAGGGGGTTTGAGTTTAAGAGCCGTGGGGTTATGCTGCAACTATACCGGGCATTGGTGAGACCACATTTGGAATATTGTGTTCAGTTCTGGTCACCTCACTATAAGAAGGATGTGGAAGCATTGGAGAGAGTGCAGAGGAGATTTACCAGGATGCTGCCTGGTTTGGAGGGTAGGTCTTATGAGGAAAGGTTGAGGGAGCTGGGGCTTTTCTCTTTAGAGCAGAGGAGGATGAGAGGCGACTTAATAGAGGTTTATAAGATGATGAGGGGGATAGATAGAGTGGACGTGCAGAGACTATTTCCTCGGGTGGATGTAGCTGTTACTAGGGGGCATAACTATAAGATTCAGGGATCCCAAGGTAGATTCTTCACTCAGAGAGTGGTTAGGATATGGAATAGACTGCCTGCTGTGATAGTGGAGTCGGACACTTTAGGAACTTTCAAGCAGTTATTGGATAGGCACATGGAGCACTCCAGAATGATAGGGAGTGGGATAGCTTGATCTTGGGATTGGACATAGCTCGGCACAACATTGAGGGCCGAAGGGCCTGTACTGTGCTGTACTGTTCTATGTTCTATGAACACCAATCGACAGCATTCCCCTCATCAACCTCTCTGTTGCCTCTTCAAAAAAGTGCAGCAAGTTAGTTAAACATGAATTCTTGGGCTGTTAGCACCTATGGGATTACCTGCTCCCCCAGCACACCCCCTCCACAGGTTTCAGGGTGACATCAATGGGAAATCCCACTGATAGCAGCGGGACTGGAGAATTCCACTGATAGCAGCGGGACTGGAGAATCCCACTGCCATTGAACAGCACACGACTTCCCATCACTGAGAAACAGCTGACTGGGAGGCCGGAGAACTCCCTCCATGATTTCCCCCCATTGAAATCCATGCTGACTCTCACTAATCAATCCACATTTTCCCACGTGACTATTAATCTCATCTTGAATAATTGTCTCTAGAATCTTGCCCGCTGATGTTAAACTGACGGGTTTGTAATTGCTGGACTATCCTTACAACCTGTTTTGAACAAGGGCGTAACATTTACTATCCTCCACTCTGAAACCTCCCCTAAGTCTCGAGAAGACTTGACGTGTCGATGCCAGCGTTGGACTGGGGTTGGCACAGTGAGAAGTTTCACAACTTCAGGCTAAAGTCCAACTGGTTATTTGGAATCATGAGCTTTCAGAACAGTGCTCCTTTATTAGGTTGGTCATTCACCTCATGATTCCAAATAAACCTGTTGGATTTTAACCCAATGTTGTGAAGCTACTTACTAGCGAACACTGGAGATTACGAACAGCGCCCCTGCAATTTCCATTTTCACTTCTCTCAATATCATTGGAAGCATTTCATCCAGTCCCTGTGCCTTGTCAACTTTCATACCGACAGTCTTTACCTCCTTGGTGTGGCACAGTGGCACAGTGTTTAGCACGGCTGCCTCACAGCGCCAGGGACCCAGGTTCGATTCTGAGCTTGGGTCACTGCCTGTGCAGAGTTTGCACATTCTCCCCGTGTCTGCGTGGGTTTCCTCCGGGTGCTCCGGTTTCCTCCCACAGTCCAAAGATGTGCTGGTTTGGTGCATTGGCTGTGCTAAATTCTCCCTCAGTGTACCCAAACAGAGTGTGGCGACTGGGGGATTTTCACAGTAACTTCATTGCAGTGTTAATATAAACCAACTTGTGACTAATAACTAAAGTTTACCTGTTTTGATCCTTTCTGGGTAAAGAATTTCCTTATCTGTCACCATGTCTGGGTCACACCCACCTCCTTGGAAGCCACCTTAAAGTGTGCTAAGAATTACCCATGTTCCTGGGGACCTGGAGTTATTCACAGACTAGACTGAGTCCAATGTGGACACCAGTTGGTGTCCAATGTGAGAGGTACGGTAGCACAGTGGGTTAGCACTGCTGCTTCACAGCTCCAGGGTCCTGGGTTCAATTCCTGACTCGGGTCACTGTCTGTGTGGAGTTGGCACATTCTCCTCATGTCTGTGTGGGTTTCCTCCGGGTGCTCTGGTTTCCTCCCACAGTCCAAAGATGTGCGGGTTAGGTTGATTGGCCGTGCTAAGAAATTGCCCCTTAGTGTCCAGGGATGTGTGGATTAGTGGGTATAATATGTAGGGATATGGGGGTAGGGCCTGGGTGGGATTGTGTTCAGTACAGACTCGATGGGCCGAAGGGCCTCTTTCTGCACTGTAGGGTTCTATGGTTCAGTTCTGTTTTCATCATGATACAGAAAGCTTCATTTCCAGATTTTAAAAAAACACAATGTTAAACTTCTCAAATAGCTAAGGTGGAATCTGAACTCATGCTCTGTGTTACTGAGCCACTCACCACTACCCCCCTGACAGTACATTCTCCTGGATCTCTCCAATCAAACAATAGATTTCTCCCGCTGGAAGGGTTGAGTGTTGTTTACATGGACTCTTGGATCACTCTTGGCGTGACTTAGTCACTGAGAGCTCGTAGATCCAGTGCTAGCAAAGATTTCCCAGAAATCAAGCCAAGAGAAACATGTCAATCAACTGGAAAGCCTGAAGGGCCAAGATCTTGTGGAGACGCTGCTTTCTGAGCCCTGAGTGCCGAGGAATCGAATCCTCACGAGTAAAAAGTAAAGTTTATTTATTAGCCACAAGTAGGCTTACATTAACACTGCAATGAAGTTACTGTGAAAACCCACTAGTCGCCACACTCTGGCACCTGTTTGGGTACACTGAGGGGGTGTTTCACCTCCCCTCCTCACCTTTCATAAGGCACCTAAGGAATATGTGGTTTGGACTGTGGGAGGAAACCCACACAGGCACGGGGAGAACATGCAAACTACACACAGACAGTGACCCAAGCCAGGAATCAGAACCCAGACCCCTGGTACCGTGAGACAGCAGTGCTAACCCACTGTGCCACATAGGAGTATTCGGAAAGGCTGATAACATACACACACCTTGACTCTCAGTAATAGAGAACAGTGAGTAGCACACTGCAGTCAGTGTGAAATGGGTGGGATACAGTGAATGGAGAGCGTGAGGGTGTCAGTCCTGTTTCCGGATCTCCATATGTCTGAGGGGGAAAGGAGGTTAGACATGGGGAGAAATCTCCGAGTGGAGTGCCTGGGAACGGGGGGGTGGGGCAGCGCACTGGGTACACGGTGAACGATGTGACTGGTCACTGACCCCACTGGGCAATGACTGGATTGAATTCTCTCTCCCTACCTCAGGCTGATTGGATCCTCACAACCCGGAAGATATTCCACTGCAAAAAACACTGACCGTGAGACAGATCCCCCTCACCCCCTCACTGAGATCCCCCTCACTGAGATCCCCCTCACTGAGATCCCCCCACCCCCTCACTGAGATCCCCCCACCGCCTCATTGAGATCCCCCCACCGCCTCACTGAAATCCCCCTCACCCCCTCATTGAGATCCCCCTCACTGAGATCCCCCTCACTGAGATCCTCCTCACCCCCTCATTGAGATCCCCCTCACCCCCTCACTGAGATCCCCCTCACTGAGATCCCCCTCACTGAGATCCTCCTCACCCCCTCACTGAGATCCCCCTCATCTCCTTACTCCCCTCACTGAGATCCCCGTCACCCCCTCACACTCTCACTGAGATCCCCCTCACCCCCTCACATCCCTCATTGAGATCCCCCTCACCCCCTCTCTGAGATCCCCCTCACCCCCTCACACTCCTCACTGAGATCCCCCTCACTCCTCCACCCTCATTGAGATCCCCCTCACCCCCTCACCCCCTCACACCCCTCACTGAGATTCCCCTCACTCCCTCATTCCCTCACACCCCTCACTGAGATCCCCCTCATTCCCTCATTCCCTCACACCCCTCACTGAGATCCCCCTCACCCTCTCACACCCTTCACTGAGATTCCCCTCACTCCCTCACTACCTCACTGAGATCTCCCTCACTCCCTCATTCCCTCACATACCTGTCATTGCCTCACACCCCTCACACTGCACCTTCCCTCCCACACCCTCCCTCACACTGTGCACTCTCCCTCACTGTGTACACCTTCCCTCACACATCCTCCCTCCCACACCCTCCCTCAAACAACACCCCTCACATTCCCTCTCTCACACACTCTCCCTCACACACCTTCCCTCACACACCCTTCCTCACACTCCCCCCATCACACACCCTCCCTCACACTCCCCCCATCACACACCCTCCCTCACACTCCCCCCATCACACACCCACCCTCACACGCCCTCCCTCGTACTCCACACCCTCCCTCACTCCACACCCTCCCTCACACTGCAGACAGGCTGTATTTTTGCAGTCGTGCTCACACTGAGTCAGTCTGTGTTTGTGTCACACACGGACCCTGAGTGGTCCCCGGTGGGAGGGGACACTGCCGGAGCTGGGGCCAGCAGGAAGCCATCATTCCAGCACACAGTGTGGGCTCAGTCTGTCCCAACAGGTCAGTGAGTGTCCGGGAGCAGAGATTGTCCACCCACACACATCACTGTGGGTGCTCTTTAATGTGTGTGGGTGTGAACGTGGTGATGGGGGTAGGATCAGTCACGTCACAGATGAAACAATAATTGGTGGTAAATAGTGAGGAGGGAAACCTGCAGAGTGCGAGATGATGCATTTTGGGAAGATGAACAAGGCAAGGGAATACATAACAAACGTTAGGATGCTAGGAATTACAGAGGACCAAAGGGATCTTGTGCATGTCCCTGAAGCAGCAGGACAGGTCGATAAATAAGGTGGTTAAGAAAACATATGGAATTCTTGTCTTTATTAGCCAAGATATAGAATATAAGAGCAGTGAGGTTATAATGGAGCTGTATAAAACACTTGTTAGGCCACAGATAGAGTACTGTGTGCAGTTCTGGCCACCACATTATAGGAAGGATATGATTGCCCTGGAGGGGGGTGCAGGGGAGACTCACCAGGATGCTGCCTGGGGTGGAGCGTTTCAGCTATGGGGGTGGGGTAGGGGGACTGAGCTGGTGGGGGAGGGGTGGGGCTGGGGAAGGGGTGGGGGTGAGGGTGGGGAAGGGGTTGGGGGGGTGCGGGAGAGAGTTGGGGGAGGGCTGGGGCTGGAGAGGGGTGGGTGTGGGAAGGGGTGGGGAAGGTGGAGGGGGTGGGGGAGGGTTGGGGCTGGTGGAGGGGTGGGGGTGGGGGTGGGGGTAGGGAAGGGGTGGGGAAGGTGGTGGGAGTGGGAAAGAGTTGGGGGAGGGCTGGGGCTGGGGCTGGGGAGGCGTGGGTGCGGGAAGGGTGGGGAGGGTGATGGGGGTGGGGAAGAGTTGGGGCTGGGGGAGGGGTGGGGGTGGGGGAGGGGTGAAGTTGGGGAAGGGGTGGGGAGTGTTGTGGGGGTGGGGGAGGGATGGGGCTGGGGGGGGTGGGTGGGGGTGTGGGGGTGGGGGAGGGTTGGGGCTGGGGGGGGGGTGGGTGGGGGTGTGGGGGTGGGGGAGGGTTGGGGCTGGGGGGGTGTGGGTGGGGGTGGGGGTGTGGGGGTGGGGGAGGGTTGGGGCTGGGGGGGTGTGGGTGGGGGTGTGGGTGGGGGTGTGGGGGTGGGGGAGGGTTGGGGCTGGGGGGGGTGGGTGGGGGTGTGGGTGGGGGTGTGGGGGTGGGGGAGGGATGGGGCTGGGGGGTGTGGGTGGGGGGGGGTGTGGGGGTGGGGGAGGGTTGGGGCTGGGGGGGGTGGGTGGGGGTGTGGGGGAGGGTTGGGGCTGGGGGGGGTGTGGGTGGGGGTGTGGGGGAGGAGGGTGGTTCTGATGATGAAGTATATTTTTATTGCGACGGTAGCAGTCTAGTTCAGGGGTCTCCAAACTACGGCCCGTGGGCCACCTCTGGCCCGCAGCCAGTGGGGCGGGACGGGATTCCCGCTGCCGAAAACATTCCCGCGTCTGGAACGCCGCCACTGACTCAGGACCCGGAGGCGGGGACGGAAGCCGCAGGCCGGACATTCGCTACCGCTCCGCGCGGTGACCGATAGACCCATGGGAATCCCCGCCTTCTTTACTGGCCTCTTGCCCAATCAGAGCTGCCGTCCTGTGACTGACAGTCCATTCAACAAATCAGCAATTGAGGCATCTGTTACCCAATTGCCACTCTGCGTTGCCTGAGTGACAGCTGCTTTATCCAATCCGTAAGCTCCATCCGTCTGAAATGAGCGAGA
The DNA here is from genome assembly GCF_965287045.1 of Carcharhinus amblyrhynchos. Classification (NCBI taxonomy): domain Eukaryota; kingdom Metazoa; phylum Chordata; class Chondrichthyes; order Carcharhiniformes; family Carcharhinidae; genus Carcharhinus; species Carcharhinus amblyrhynchos. Next base: position 126,327,467 of record NC_137328.1, on the reverse strand, counting down.
ACAATGGCGGCGGTAATTCTGACCAATCAGAGAGCGACGTGCTCAGGGCACCACCCACACTGTGATTGACATCGGCTGCAGCCAATCGCTGTGCGCTGCTGTAACGCAGTCACCAATCGCAATGAATTTAAAATTATTTGGCGACTTTTTTAGAAAAATAACTTTATAATAAAAGTAACCCCCCAACTTTAGAACCGGCTTTTCCCTTGGCCCACGAAAATGTGTAAGATATACGATGTGGCCCCTCGTACGGAAAAGTTTGGAGACCCCTGGTCTAGTTGATAAAGTCATGGTGTGGAGACGCTGGTGTTGGACTGGGGTGAACACAGTAAAAAGTCTGACAACACCAGGTTAAAGACCAACAGGTTAATTTGATAATAAACTCACAAGCTTTCGGGGTTTGCCCCTTTGTCAGTAATATTTATTATTATCAAATAAATCGGTTGGACTTAAACCTGGTGTTGTCAGTCTTCTTACGAGTTGATAAGGCCTGTGATTTGGTTACTGACAGTTCATCTGCCTCCCCTGATAGAATGACATTCACTAACATCTCAGTTACCTCCACTTGTCCATCCAGCCCTAATGTTTGACACGGTAAACTCTGTGCCAGCTATGGACGAATAGACAGCATTCACAAATGAAATATCTTTGCAACGTGAAGCTTTGGGACAAGTTCCTCTCTGCACCCACTGAGACACAGTCAGCGTAACTCTCCGGCTGCCTCTTTCCGCAGATACACCCAGCATCCCCCACATTCCAGAGAGCAGGATCCAGGCCGACGTGTCTGAGATTCCCTGCTTTACAGATCGATCCGGTTTGATTTGGTCTTGGCTCTGACCCTGAGCTGTTGTAATTCACCGTGTGGTTAAATTCCCGTCACCACAACGTGAGTCACTGACAACATGTCCCCAGTACAGAGTTCTCCCCGTGGAGCCTCGGTATTTACTCAACCTCGTTCCTTGCTTCAATGACTCAAATTAGTAAACAGGACTTTCAAAACACAACACCACAAACTGAGCCAGAATCCATAAAGCTTTCTCTCTCCAAACAAACACTGGCTTTGTTATGTCCTTTTACAGGATGTTTGAATCACTGATTAGACCACCATTTATTGCCCATCCCTAATTGCCCCTTGAGAAGGTGGTGATGAGCTGCCTTCTTGGATCGCTGCAGTCCCTGTGGTGCAGGTACTCCCACAGTGCTGTCAGGGAAGGAGTTCAAGGATTTCAACCCAGCGACAGTGAAGGAATGGTGATATATTTCCAAGTCAAAGAACAAAGAACAACCCAGCACGGGAAACAGGCCCTTCGGCCCAACGAGCCCACGCTGCCATTTCAACATTGTGAGTCCCCTCTCCCACCCGTGACCCGTGTCTACGCTCATGGCTCCCCCATTGGAAACCAGATTGAGGGGAGAATAATTTAGGGACAATTTGTTACACCAATCAGCCTAAGAGCACATCTTTGGGGTGTGGGAGGAAACCGGAGCACCCAGAGAAAACCCACACAAGCACAGGGAGAATGCGCAAACTCCCACAGACACCGGCCCAAATCCATGTGTCTGCACAGCAATCAGCGATAGTCACTGAGCTGTCGTGGTGCCTGTCAGCTGGTCCAGGTTGATGGTGTTCTCAGATATCTACTGTCCTTCCAGATAGTAGTGGTCATAGGTTTGGAAGGTGCTGCCTAAGGAACATTAGTGAGTTGCTGCAGTGCATCTTGTAGTTGGTTCACACGGCTGCCGCTGTGCACCAGTGGTGGAGGGGGTGAATGTTTGTGGAAGGGGTGCCAATCAAGCATGGCTGCTTTGTCCTGGATGGTGTCGGGCTTCTGGAGTGTTGTTGGGGCAGAGGAGGTTTACCAGGATGTTGCCTGGTATGGAAGGACTGGGTTATGAGGAAAGATTGAGCAAATTGGGGCTGTTTTCCCTTGAAAGACGGCGACTGAGGGGGGATCTAATAGAGGTATATAAGATTATGAAGGGTATAGATAGAGTAAACAGTGGTAAGCTATTTCCTATGTTAGAGACGCACAGTACGAGGGGCCATGGGCTTAGGATGAGGGGGGAGAGGTATAACACGGATATTAGAGGGAGGTTTTTCACACAGAGGGTAGTGGGGACATGGAATGCTCTGCCAAGTAAGGTGGTGGAGGCAGGCACGCTGGAGTTGTTTAAGAATAACTTAGACAGGCACATGAGTGGGTTGGAGATGGGAGGATATAGGAGATTGCTTTAAATAAGGTTCATTAGCATTGGGACGTCCCTGATAATGTAAAAGGATGTGGAATGATACTAATGTTTTTCTCTTTTAATTCACAGGTTTTAAATCGGTCCGCCTTGTTGTCCAACGAGGGGCATACACGCGATGGGTCGTACTAGGGCTGCTCTTGGATGTTCGAGATTGGCCTAGTGCTTCATGTTGTTAGTGTGTGCTTAAACTGGACCAGATACTGGGCAAGACGACAGCTCAGTGACTATCACTGATTGCTGTGCAGACACATGGATTTGGGCCTGTGTCTGTGGGAGTGTGCGCATTCTCCCCGTGCTTGCGTGGGTTTTCTCCGGGTGCTCCGGTTTCCTCCCACACCCCAAAGATGTGCTATTAGGCTGACTGGTGGTAATAAATTGTCCCTAAATTAGTTTCCCTCAATGTGGAATGCCATAAGCATAGATAAGGGTCATGGGTGGAGGGGAGACTGGTAATGTTAAAATGGCGGCGCGGGCTCGTTGGGCCGAAGGGCCTGTTTCCCCGGGCTGTTTTATTCTTTGTTCTTTGTTGGAGCTACACCCATCCAGGGCAGTGGGGCGTATTCCATCACACTCCTGACTTGTGCCTTGTAGATGGTGGACAGGCTTTGAGGGGGGAGTCAGGAGGTGAGTTACTCGCCGCAGGATTCCCAGCCTCTGACCTGCTCTGGTAGCCACAGTATTCAATGGCTGTTACAGTTCAATTTCTGGCCAATGGTAACCCCCAGGATGTTGATAGTGGGGGGATTCAGTGATGGCAATGCCAGTGAATGCCAAGATCCTCTCCTGTCGGAGATGGTCAGTGCCTGGCCCTTGTGTGGTGTGAATGTTACCGCCACTTGTCAGCCCAGGCCTGGATATTGTCCAAGTCTTGCTGCATTTGGACATGGGCTGTTTCAGTGTCTGAGGAGTGGTGAATGGGGCTGAACATTGTGTAATCATCAGCGAACATCCCCACTTCTGACCTTATGATGGAAGGAAGGTCATTGATGAAGGAGCTGAAGATGGTTGATTCCTAGAATCCAAAAATCCTTACTGTTCGGGAGACCATTTGGCCCATCAATGCTGTACCGACCACAATCCCACCCAGAGCCAATTCCTGTAACGCTACACATTTACCCCAATAACCCCCTGACAATAGGGGCAATTTGGCACGGCCAATCCACCTAACCCGCACATCTTTGGACTGTGGGAGGAAACCGGAGCACCCGGAGGAAACCCACGCAGACACGGGGAGAATGTGCAAACTCCACACAGACAGTGACCCGAGCCGGGAATCGAACCCGGATCCCTGGAGCTGTGAGGCAGCAGTGCTAACCCACTGTGTCATCGTGCCGCCCTAAGATTCTTGGCCCTGAGAGACTCCTTTAGAGATATTCCAGAGCTGAAGTGGGGGATTTTTAAATGTCTTTGAAGTGGTGAGTTACTCAGAATTGAATCCATCAGCATCGCTTTGGTAATGCAGAATCTATTGGCACAATGGGATTTTAAATGTTGACCTCATGTGCTCGGCTAATGGAGACTACTTAACGAAGTTTGCAATGTACCATTGAGTGCTCTGCATTAAACAATTTTGTAATCACTGACTCATCATTTAGAAAGGCTTAGATGAGCGGTCAGCGTGGAGCTGTGAGGAGGACAGCACGGAATGGAACCCTTTGAGGAGAGATCGGGGAAGATTGTGCGTTTGATGGATTTTAGCAGGAATTTTGATAAGCTCCCATCTGGCAGATGGATGGGAAATGAAAAGCAGAGAGAGGAGGCAGGGTTTCTTTGGAACAGAGGGCAGCTGAGGGAAGATTTCAGCAATGAAGGACAGAGATAGAGTGGGTAGGAAGGATTTATTCCTATTGGCAGATAAATCAGTCCCCCGACAGGGCAAAGCTTTAAAGTTATTGATAGAAGGATTAACATGGAGTTTGAGGAATAATTATTTCACCCAAGGATTGGGGGGTGTCTCAATATTGCTGCCTGAAAAGGTGTCGCCAACAGAAACCCTCATTGCATTGGCAAGCTGTTTGAATACGCACCCGAAACTCTGTAAGCGACAGAGCTAGAGGTCAGGAGTTGGACACTCTGATTAACCTGCCTTTCTCTTTTATGGGTCGTACAGACATAGTGGACTGAATCCCTTCAGAACCTTTCTGCTTCTAAGCATCTACCTCAGCCCTGGATTCACAACACGAGGATCACACAGCCCTGAAAAGAAACAGGTAGAAGTGCAGATGTAAATCCTTTCCTAGAATCCCTACACTGCAGGAGGAGGCCACTCAGCCCATCAAACCTGCCGCAAAAACAATCCCACCCGGGCCCTATCTCCATAACCCCATGTACTTACCCTGCTAATCCTCCTGACACTAAGGGGCAATTTAGCACGGCCAATTCACCTAAAGTAGCACATCTTTGGAGTGTGGGAGGAAACTGGAGCTCCCAGAGGAAACCCACACAGATATGGGGAGGACATGCAAACTCCACACAGACAGTGACCAAAGGCCAGAAGTTCCTGGCACTGTGAGGCAGCAGTGCTAACCACTGTGTCACCGTGCCATCTTAACCTTCCAAAGCCACATGATTTCCCAAAGCCATCGTCCTCGTTTTGAAGCATAGTCACTGTTGTAATGCTGGATCGTAGAATATAAATGGGATTGTGTTCGGTGCAGACTCGATGGGCTGAAGGGCCTCTTTCTTCACTGTAGGGTTCTATGATCTACTTCTCCATACTAAACAATGCTGGAAAAACTCTCATATAAAGCACAGCTCAATTAACTGAGAATATTAAACCTCAGATACACGGGCGTCAACTGCCCGATTCAAAGACAATTTCCTCTCAGGATTGAGAGTTCCTGCCAGGAATTTTTATGGTGACTGAAGATGACGATTCCCAACCTTTGGAAATACAGGATAGGACATACCACAAAGCAATGGGGTCTGCGGCGGGGTGGGGGGGATTTCCTCGCCTTCTCTCTACATCATCAATAAGCTACTTCGACTCAAAACATGATGCAATGTGATGGAGAAATTGTCCCCACGCTGAATGATTGGCTGTAAACTCCTCCTGGTCACTTAGATCAATTCCACAGTATGGGCGGTGGTTTACTACGGAGCCTCGGAGTGTGTTTGAACCTATTCCCTTTGGCTTTTCCTGCAACATTGACCATTTGAGAGTTGAGATAACGGGAGCTTGTCTGGGAGACACTTTTCAGGCAGTAGATTTTACAGGTGTTGACAGGGTGTGGTGGAGACATTGAAACTGGAACATCTCTCGTGTTCTTATGTGTTGCTAATACGAGGAGTAGAAGGATGTGGTACATTAAGGGTTAACCTGGGATTGAGTACAACAGCCCCCCCTGTTTTTCTGTTATTCATTCCTGGGACATGGGCGTTGCTGGCTGGCCAACATTTGGGAAGGTGGTGGTGAGCTGCCTTGTCTTGAGGAGGATCTGTTGTGTTTGGAGAAGTTGGGGCTGGATTGGCTGATCCACTGGCTCACTCCCTTGTCAATCAGGGTCCTTTCAGAGGGGTGGGGTCACATTACAGGACATGCTTAATGTGTCCCAGAGACTGTCCTTGGACGGTGTGGGAATCGCTGACCAGGATCAGTTACTCTGAGCAACATCGTCCCAAAGGAAATGGCGCCTGGTTCTGGTGGGAAAACCAGCCTGTTCCTCTCCAGATTTTACCACAAACCAGCTGGGTGAGTTCCACACCGTCACGTAGAGGGACGGGGCCTCAGCACACTGGCAATGTCCAGCTGGATGGAGAGCAGGGTGCCAAGCTGGCAATGTCCGGCTGGATGGAGAGCGGGGTGCCACACTGGCAACGTCCAGCTGGATGGAGAACGGGGTGCCACGCTGGCAATGTCCAGCTGGATGGAGAACGGGGTGCCACGCTGGCAACGCAGCTGGATGGAGAGCGGGGTGCCACGCTGGCAATGTCCGGCTGGATGGAGAACAGGGAGCCACGCTGGCAATGTCCAGCTGGATGGAGAGCGGGGTGCCACGCTGGCAATGTCCAGCTAGATGGAGAACGGGGAGCCACGCTGGCAATGTCCGGCTGGATGGAGAACAGGGAGCCACGCTGGCAATGTCCAGCTGGATGGAGAGCGGGGTGCCACGCTGGCAATGTCCGGCTGGATGGAGAACAGGGAGCCACGCTGGCAATGTCCAGCTGGATGGAGAGCGGGGTGCCACGCTGGCAATGTCCAGCTAGATGGAGAACGGGGAGCCACGCTGGCAATGTCCGGCTGGATGGAGAACAGGGAGCCACGCTGGCAATGTCCAGCTGGATGGAGAGCGGGGTGCCACGCTGGCAATGTCCAGCTAGATGGAGAACGGGGAGCCACGCTGGCAATGTCCAGCTGGATGGAGAGCAGGGTGCCAAGCTGGCAATGTCCAGCTGGATGGAGAACGGGGAGCTACGCTGGCAATGTCCGGCTGGATGGAGAGCGGGGTGCCACGCTGGCAATGTCCAGCTAGATGGAGAACGGGGAGCCACGCTGGCAACGCAGCTGGATGGAGAACGGGGAGCCACGCTGGCAACGCAGCTGGATGGAGAACGGGGTGCCAAGCTGGCAATGTCCAGCTGGATGGAGAGCGGGGTGCCACGCTGGCAATGTCCAGCTAGATGGAGAACGGGGTGCCACGCTGGCAACGCAGCTGGATGGAGAACGGGGAGCTACGCTGGCAATGTCCGGCTGGATGGAGAGCGGGGTGCCATGTTAAACAGCGCCCCTAGAACACGAGTGATCCACCTCCCCACCCCCACCCTGATCAAAGTCAGACAGTCAGTACCTCAAGTCCCCCCCCCCAGTCAGAACCAGCACTTCTCCCCGCCATTGCACTCAGCATTCAACCCTCTCACCCCACCCCACCCCTCCCGACAGATTGGGGTCAGCACCCCTCCCCTCCATGCCTCCAACTCCCCACCCACACTGTCAGTGCCAGCAACCACCCCCCAACACAAACATCTGGGGCCCCATGCCCCCAAACCCCTACCCTGAGGAACCCTCCCCTTCCCCCCAACATCAGAAGCCACTAACCCCTCCCACCCACCCAGATAGTTAATGCCAGGCTGGAAGGGTCTGTGTCTGCTCCTGTTCCCTGTGTTTGCCTGTACTCTGTTGGAGGGTGAGTACTGAGAGACAGCTACACCACTGCACACAGGAGAAGCAAAGTGATGGTCCATCTGGTGTCTTCTGTCACAGATCCACTGGAATTCTGAGAAACAAGAAGAAATTCTCTCCCAGGTTCCAAACACTTATCTCTTCAAGATTAACACTAATCAGAGCAGAGTAGACATCTGAGTTTTTTTTGTGTAAGATATCGATAATTGTGGCAAGGCCTTTCAACAGGACTAATGGCAATGAGATGATGTGTGTGGACTCAGTGTGGTGTTAATTGGAGATGAGAGCAATGTGATTACCCTCAGCATCGAGTCTTTACACTCATGGACAGAGTAAGGTACAGATAGAAATGGATTTTAACAGGGTAATGGGAGACACTTAGTGCTATCAATTCAGACAGTCCTCCCATTAGCCAAAATGAAGGAGATTGTCATCAACTTCAGGAAGCTAAACATTTCCCTGTCTACATCAACAGTGATGAAGTAGAAAGGGTCGAGAGCTTCAAGTTTTTAGGTGTCCAGATCACCAACAACCTGTCCTGGTCCCCCCATGCTGACACTATAGTTAAGAAAGCCCTACCAACGCCTCTACTTTCTCAGAAGACTAAGGAAATTTAGCATGTCAGCTACGACTCTCACCAACTTTTACAGATGCCCCATAGAAAGCATTCTTTCTGGTTGTATCACAGCTTGGTATGGGCTCCTGCTCTGCCCAAGACCGCAAGGAACTACAAAAGGTGGTGAATGTAGCCCAATCCATCACACAAAGCAGCCTCCCATCCATTGACTCTGTCTACACTTCCTGCTGCCTCGGTAAAGTAGCCAGTAGAATTAAGGACCCCACGCACCCAGGACATTCTCTCTTCCACCTTCTTCCGTCGAGAAAACGATACAAAAGTCTGAGGTCACGGACCAACTGACTCAAGAACAGCTTCTTCCCTGCTGCTGTCAGACTTTTGAATGGATTTACCTTGCATAAGTTGATCTTTCTCTACACCCTCGCTGTGACTGTAACACTACATTCTGCACTCTCTCCTTTCCTTCTCTATGAACGGTATGCTCTGTCTGTATAGCACGCAAGAAACAATACTTTTCACTGTATGTTAATACAAGAGACAATAGTAAATCAAATCAAATCAAAACACAAGAACCAGGCTAATGAGAATCTAATCAGCGTGCAGATTAAGTGATGGTCTATTTCCCACTGAATCCTTACTGAACACAGAAGCAACAGAAGAAAAAGTGTCATAGAGTCATAGAGGTTTACAGCAAATCAGGCCCTTCGGCCCAACCTGTCCATGCCACCCTTTCTTTAACCACTAAGCTAGTCCCAATTGCCCATATTTGGCTCATATCCCTCTATATCCATCTTACCCATGTAACTGTCTTTTAAAAGATAAAATTGTACCCGCCTCTACTACTACCTCTGGCATCTTGTTCCAGACACTCACCAACCTCTGTGTGAAAAAATTGCCCCTTTGGACACTTTTGTATCTCTCTCCTCTCACCTTAAACCTATGCCGTCTAGTTTTAGAATCCCCTACCTTTGGGAAAAGATATTGACTATCTAGCTGATCTGTGCCCCCCATTATTTTATAGACCTCTATAAGATCACCCCTCAGCCTCTTACACTCCAGAGAAAAAAGTCCCAGCGTATCCAACCTCTCCTTATAACTCAAGCCATCAAGTCCCAGTAGCATCCTAGTAAATCTTTTCTGCACTCTTTCTAGTTTAATAATATCCTTTCTATAATAGGGTGACCAGAACTGTACACAGTATTCCAAGTGTGGCCTTACCAATGTCTTGTACAACTTCAACAAGACATCCCAACTCCTGTATTCAATGTTCTGACCAATGAAACCAAGCATGCTGAATGCCTTCTTCACCACTCTGTCCACCTGTGACTCCACTTTCAAGGAGCTATGAACCTGTACCCCTAGATCTCTTTGTTCTGTTACTCTCCCCAGCGCCCTACCATTAACTGAGTAAGTCCTGCCCTGGTTCAATCTACCAAAATGCATCACCTCGCATTTGTCTAAATTAAACTCCATCTGCCATTCATCAGCCCATTGGCCCAATTGATCAAGATCCCATTGCAATTGGAGATAACTTTCTTCACTGTCCGCTATGCCACCAATCTTGGTGTCATCTGCAAACTTACTAACCATGCCTCCTATATTCTCATCCAAATCATTAATATAAATGACAAATAACAGTGGACCCAGCACTGATCCCTGAGGCACACCGCTGGTCACAGGCCTCCAATTTGAAAAACAACTCTCTACAACCACCCTCTGGCTTCTGTCATCAAGCCAATTTTGTATCCATTTAGATACCTCACCCTGCATCCTGTGAGATTTAACCTTATGCAACAACCTACTATGTGGTACCTTGTCAAAGGCCTTTCTAAAGTCCATGTAGACAACATCAACTGCACTGCCCTCATCTACCTTCTTGGTTACCCCTTCAAAAAACTCAATCAAATTTGTGAGACATGATTTTCTACTCACAAAGCCATGCTGACTGTCCCTAATCAGTCCTTGTGTCTCTAAATGCCTATAGATCCTGTCTCTCAAAATGTCTTCCAACAACTTACCCACCGCAGATTGTCATTTCAAAAACAGGAACAAGACACTATCCCCCAGCAAACACTCCCAGGACAGGTACAGCGCAGGGTTAGATACAGAGTAAAGCTCCCTCTACACTGTCCCCCATCAAACACTCCCAGGACAGGTACAGCACGGGGTTAGATACAGAGTAAAGCTCCCTCTACACTGTCCCCCCATCAAACACTCCCAGGACAGGTACAGCACGGGGTTAGATACAGAGTAAAGCTCCCTCTACACTGTCCCCATCAAACACTCCCAGGACAGGTACAGCACGGGGTTAGATACAGAGTAAAGCTCCCTCTACACTGTCCCCCATCAAACACTCCCGGAAAATGTTAGTATTGTTTCTGACAGAATGGCCATACTAACCGCACCCACTGCTTGCAAAACCGAAAACAAAGTGTCTAACATTTGATATGATTCCCTATTTGACAACATTTGCTGAATAATTGTCAGTGTGTAACTAATTTAAGATTGTCAATCGGGCTTGCAGTGTCGCAGATCTGTGTGTACTGGAAGTGATACATATCAATACACATGACAGGAAGAACATGTACACACATTGCCTGCATTTCAACTGAACATGATAAGTGACGGGCATTCACTTCCTCATGGCCGTGCCTTGACCTTTAACCTTTGTTTTAAGCATTCCCGAATGTGTGCGTCACTGGCCAGACCAGCATTTACTTCCCATCTCTGACTTTCCCTCGGGAGGCCCATGGAACGTGGATAATGCATTACCCATCCGTAAATTGCCCTTGAGGAGGTGGTGCTGAGCTGCCTCCAGAGCCGCTGCAGTCCATGTGATGTAGGGACACTCACAGTGCTGTTAGGGAAAGAGTTCTAGGATTTTGACCCAGCGACAGTGAAGGAACGGTGATATATTTCCGAGTTAGGATGATGAGTGACTTGGAGGGGAACCTCCAGGCGGGGGTGTATCTGCTGCTCCTGTCCTTCTCGATGGAAGTGACTGTGGGTTTGGAAGGTGCTGCCTAAGGAACCTTGGTGAGTTGCTGCAGTGTATCTTGTAGATAATGCATGCACTGCCAGTGTTCTTCGGTGGTGGAGGGAGTGAGTTTTTAAGGTGTGTATCTTGTAGACCTACTTGATTAAACAAGGTCTTTGAACAGCAGACAAGCCTACATGCTGTCTGTTGGGTGCACTATGGAGTGCTAATCCTGCAGGGATTCTGGACACACCTTTTGTAAACTCGTTCTATATCAATAAGAGCTACTAATGTTTACAGGGCTGGTGATGACGGTGAGTCACAAACTTGTGACCTGGGCCATTGGAACAGATGTTGATTCCCCTGAGTTACATCACCAGCAGACACAGCGAGATTATTGACTAAAGTCCTGAAGCCAATGCCAGGGTCTCAGCAACGATCCGTCCACAAGCTATTCCCCACAGCAGCACAACGTACATGTTTCAGGACACAAAGCAGCTCCCCTTCCCTGAGCTACGGCACCTTGTGTTTACTCAGTGCCTCAGAGCAGAGAAATATCCCCAGGCTGGTTCAGTGGAAAAACACATGCCCACGCTCTCAACAGTACCCATTAGAAAAGCTTTCATTTAACTCACTGTAATTGTCCCAATCCTCTCACTCTCCAAACACTGAGTTAGTGTTACTGAGGGGAGGGGGGGTTGAACTGAGAAACCATCTGCATTTGTAAAAATTGGTGTCAGATCAGCAGGACACTGAGAAGGATCAGATTTACAATGTGAGGAGAATGTGGGAGCCAATTTACTCACAGCAAACTCTCACTCACAGAGGGACTCGGAACATTACTCATGCTGTTAAGGACTTGCGGTGTTTCGAGCCTATAATTAATGTTACATATGTGGTTAGTGCGCCACGCCTAAAGTCAGTGTGTTACACCCCCAATAAATATCTTTGGTTACTGAATCACACTGTTGTTATGGAGCTGTCTTTATTGTCAGAAGACCGCAGCTCTGATCAGTGTGTAGCTAGCCCAGGAACTGCTGCCGGGGTAACATGGGGGCGGGGGCAGATTAAATCTCCATTGACCTGAGGCAGGAACTCCTGGTCCTGGTGGGGTGGAAAATCCCCACCGCACAGCTGTGTTGCGGTTTGTTTGTCACATCTGCTCGTATCCCAATTCCTAGCCCCTAAACCCACCCAGTATCCGGTCTCCAGGCGGTTCAGCAGTGCAGAGAGATTAGCCAAGCTGCCCGTTAACGTGTGTCTGTTAACAATGAACTGTCTTTAGGTTCAATCTAAGAGATTTTTTTTTTTACAAACTCCATCATGGGAGCTGATAGTAATGTCACTGGATCAGTAATCTAGAGGCCCAGGGTAACGCTCTGGGGACATGGGTTCAAATCCCAACATGGCAGGTGGTGTGATTTATTACCCATCCCTGATTGTCCACGAGCAGAGGGCAGATAAGAGGCCACCACATAGCTGTGGCTCTGGAGTCACATGGAGGCTGAAGGGTGAATTAAACTGAACTGAATGGGAAACAGTGAAAAATATTGTTTCTTGCGAGCTATACAGGCAAAGCATACCGTTCACACAGTACATAAGGGAGGAGGAAAAGGGACTGTGCAGAATATAGAATTGCATTTACAGATAGGGTGTGGAGAAAGATCAGCTTAATATATGGTAGGTCCATTCAAAAGTCTGACAGCAGCAGGGAAGAAGCTGTTCTTGAGTCGGTTGGTACGTGACCTCAGACTTTGTATTTTTTTCCCGACGGAAGAAGGTGGAAGAGAGAATGTCCGGGGTGCGTGGGGGCCTTAATTATGTTGGCTGCTTTGCTGAGGCAGCAGGAAGTGTAGACAGTCAATGGATGGGAGGCTGGTTTGTGTGATGGATTGGGCTACATAAGAACATAAGAAATAGGAGCAGGAGTAGGCCAACTAGCCCTTCGAGCCTGCCCCGCCATTCAATAAGATCATGGCTGATCTGTCGTGGCTCAGTTCCACATTCCCGCCCTCTCCCCATAACCCTTAATCCCCTTGCCTATCAAAAACTCATCAACCCGCTTCTTAAAAATATTTAGCGAGGCAGCCTCCACCACTTCAACGGGCAGAGAATTCCAGAGATTCACCACCCTTTGAGTGAAGAAGTTCCTCCTCAACTCCGTTCTAAACCGCCTCCCCTTTATCTTGAGGCTGTGCCCCCTAGTCCTACTGTCCTTTCTGAGCGGGAAGAGTCTCTCCACCTCTATCCTATCCATCCCATTCATCATCTTATACGTCTCAATGAGATCTCCCCTCATTCTTCTAAACTCTAACGAGTACAAGCCTAGTTTATTCAGCCTCTCCTCATATTTGTAGTTCCTTGTGGTCTTGGACAGAGCAGGAGCCCATACCAAGCTGTGATACAACCAGAAAGAATGCTTTCTATGGGGCATCTGTAAAAGTTGGTGAGATTTGTAGCTGACATGCCAAATTTCCTTAGTCTCCTGAGAAAGTAGAGGCTGCGGAAATTCCTTTCTTAATTATAGTGTCAGTGTGGAGAGACAGTTTCTCTTCCTGATATTAATGAGTCAGATACATCTTTAGAACAATTGATCATATATTAACTCATTTTTCTACCTGTTTTTGCAGAGTTTTTTGTGGCTTGAATAGTCAACTTATACCCTGGCACCTGCGGTGTACATATAGATATATACCTTAAATATTCATGGATAATGCCTGGAATCTCTGTCCCCTGTTGAGTCTGTCTAATCTTTAACATACATTCCACAAATATTTCCGCCTACTTGTTACCACAAAAAAACATTTCTCTCTTAAGCTCCTGTGTGATTGAAGTTTCTTGATAGCAGGAGATGATGCATGAACTGATATGTCGGAACACTTTCTCTGACATGACACGAGAGTTAAATATTGCTGAGGTTGCTGTTTCTTTTATCCTCCATTATAATTAGAGACTGATATTAGATGACTGCTCTAATATAATGCAGCCTAACTCTACAGAATGTACAGCCTGCTTGTGCAGGGCTGCACGCCAGGAAGTCTGACTCCTTCTGCTCAGAATTGCTCTGATGGTAAAGACAGATTGAACAATGTAATCAGCAAAGTTAATGGAGTGTTGGGTTTTATTCCTAAGATGCTTGATTGCAAAAGGAGTGGAAGTGATGCTTTAGCCCTGACGAACCCTGGTTACATCACCTCTGGAGCTGTCATGTTCCGTTCCGGACACTGGGTCGTGGTGGAGAAGGTAGTCAAGAAGGCATACGGCATGCTTGCCTTCATCAGCCGGGGCACTGAGTTTAAAAATTGACAAGTCATGTTGCAGCTTTATAGAACCTTAGTGAGGCCGCACTTGGAATATAGTGTTCAATTCTGGTCACCACACTACCAGAAACCATCTACAAACTGTCATTATCATGAAAAAGGTAGTGTTGGGCAAGCTAATGGGACTAAAGGTAGACAAGTCTCCTGGTCCTGATGGAATGCACCCAGGATATTAAAAGAGATGGTGGGAGAATGAGAAAATGCACTAGTGGTAATTTACCAGAATTCACTGGACTCTGGGGTGGTTCCTGCAGATTGGAATACAGCAAATGTGATGCCACTGTTTAAAAAAGGAGGTAGACAAAAGGCAAATAACAATAGGCTGGTTAGCTTAACTTCTGTAGTAGGGAAAATACTTGAATCTATCATCAAGGAAGAAATAGCGAGACATCTGGATATAAATTGTCCCAACGATAAAAAGCATGGATTCATGAAGGGAAGGTCATGTTTGACTAATTTGATGGAATTCTTTGAGAACATTACATGTGCAGTGGACAATGGGGAACCTGAGATGTGGTGTATCTGCATTTCCAGAAGGCATTTGACAAGGTGCCACACCAAAGACTGCTACGTAAAATAAAGGTGCATGGTATTACGGGTAATGTATTAGCATGAATAGAGGATTGGTTAACTAACAGAAAGGAAAGAGTGGGGGTAAATGGGTGTTTTTCTGGTTGGCAATCAGTGACTAGTGGTGTGTATCAGGGATCAGTGTTGGGATTACAATTGTTTACAATTTATATAGATGATTTGGAGTTGGGGACCAAGTGTAGTGTGTCAAAATTCACAGGTGACACTAAGATGGGTGGCAGAGCGAAGGGTGCAGAGGATACTGAAAGTCTGCAAAGGGACATAGATAGTCTAAGTGAGTGGGCGAGGGTCTGGCAGATGGAGTACAATGTTGGTAAATATGAGGTCATCCATTTTTATAGGAATAACAGCAAAATGGACTATTATTTAAATGGTAAAAAATTGCAGCATGCTGCTACGCAGAGGGACCTGGGTGTCCTTGTGCAGGAATCACAAGGAGTTGGTTTGCAGGTGCAGCAGGTAATTAAGAAGGTAAATGGAATTTTGTCCTTCATCGCCAGAGGGATAGAGTTTAAAAACAGCAAGGTTATATTGCAGCTGTATAAGGTGCTGGTGAGGCCACACCTGGAGTACTGTGTACAGTTTTAGTCTCCTTACTTGAGAAAGGATATACTGGCACTGGAGGGGGTGCAGAGGAGATTCACTAGGTTGATTCCGGAGTTGAGAGGATTGGCTTATGAGGACAGACTGAGTAGACTGGGGCTATACTCATTGGAATTCAGAAGAATGAGGGGAGATCTTATAGAAACATATAAGATTATGAAGGGAATAGATAAGATAGAAGCAGGGAAGTTGTTTCCACTGGCGGGTGAAACCAGAACTAGGGGGAATGGCCTCAAAATAAGGGGGAGCAGATTTAGGACTGAGTTGAGGAGGAACTTCTTCACACAAAGGGTTGTGAATCTGTGGAATTCCCTGCCCAGTGAAGCAGTTGAGCCTCATTGAATGTTTTTAAGGCAAGGATAGACACATTTTTGAACAGTAAAGGAATTAAGGGTTATGGTGAGTGGGTGGGTAAGTGGAGCTGAGTCCATGAAAAGATCAGCCACGATCTTCCTGATAAGTTTACAAAACATCAGCACATTCTACCCTTTATAACCTGGAGCCAAACAGTTCAACTAACTGTGTAGAAAGTCACAGCAAAACCCATTCATTCGGCAACATCCGGGCTCACTGACCTGGGTCAGCTCATAAGATCAGAAGACCATAAGACAGAAAAGCAAAATGAGGCCACTCGGCCCATCGAGTCTGCTCTGCCATTCAATCATGGCTGATATTTCTCCCATCCCCATTCTCCTGCCTTTTCCCCATAACCCCCGATCCCCTTATTAATCAAGAACCTATCTATCTCTGTCTTAAAGACACTCAATGACCCGGCCCCCACAGCCTTCTGTGGCAAAGAATTCCATAGGTTCACCACCGTCTGGCTGAAGAAATTCCTCCTCATCTCTGTTTTAAAGGATCGCCCCTTTAGCCTGAGATCGTGCCTTCTGGTTCTAGTTTTTCCTACTGGTGGAAACATCCTCTCCATGTCCACTCTATCCAGGCCTCGCAGTATCCTGTAAGTTTCAATAAGATCCACCCTCATTTTTCTAAACTCCAACGAGTACAGACCCAGGGTCCTCAACCATTTCTCACACGATAAGCTCTTTCTTCCAGAGATCGCTCTTGTGAACCTCCTCTGGACCCTTTCTAAGGCCGGCACATCCTTCCTTACATACAGGGCCCAAAACTGCTCACAATTCTCCAAATGGGGTCTGACCAGAGCTTTATACAGCCTCAGAATTACATCCCTGCTCTTGTATTCGAACCCTCTCGAAATGATTGCTAACATCGCATTTGCCTTCCTAACTGCCGACTGAACCTTCACGTTAACCTTAAGAGAATCCTGAACAAGGACTCTCAAGTCCCTTTGTGTTTCTAATTTCCTAAGCATTTCCCCATTTAGAAAATAGTCCATTGTCTGATGACTCTTCAATACTTAAATACTCATCCTCATATTCAAATCTCTCCATCTTCTCATTCCTCTATATCTCTGCAATATCCCAGCTTGAACATTCCCCAATCACATGCATCCAGTTGTGGTCTCTGGCCTGATCTTAATTGCTCACACTGAGGATGGAACATCCATAGACTCTGTCTACACTTCCCGCTGCCTTGGAAAAGCTGCCGGCATAATTAAGGACCCCACACATCCTGGACATTCTCTCTCCCGCCTTCTTCCGTCGGGAAAAAGATATAAAAGTCTAAGGTCATGTACCAGCAACTTCCACCTCCCCACAGCCGAAGAAACCTGCAACAGATGCAGCCCTCCCCAGGAGGGACAGCTGAGAGGGTGGACAACACGAGGAGCTGGATCTCCAGGGGGCCCAGACCTCCAGGTTCACTGTTCACCACACAGAGTGGTCAGATAGTGTCAGTGCCGAGGGCAGGAATGATTTTGAAGCGTTCTCGACAGTTGTTGGAATATTAGGGGCGATTGGAGGAGTGAGCAGAAGAGGAAGAATGGAGGAGAATTCCCATCCATGGGGATTTGATGGGCTGAATGGCCTTTTCTGGAATGTAGCTGGAACAGAGGGAAGTGACAGGGAATCATTTGGAGACAGTGGAGTTTATGAAGCCACTGTGTAAAGCAGCAACGATGGGAGATATTTTTAAAACTTGCTTGTCGCAGATTCAGAGAGAACAATTTAATTTCCGTCCTGTTCCCACATGGTCTCAATCTGAGCAATTCAGTCTGGAATTTGGGCGCGATGGGAACATGGATTATGGAGTTTGATTTCATTTCAGACACCGAATCCAGTGGCAGAACCAAATCCCAGGACATTTATCAACATCACGGACACAAATAAACATGAAAGTTCTTTGGGTTTTTGGCCAACCTGAAGGAATTATTAAGTGGACCCTCTGAGAGGCAGATTCCTTGCTTCAGAATTGGCAGAGGACAAGGTCAAGCTAAAATTAATCACATCAGATGTTTTTCCAGGGATGTATTAAATAAAGCATTTAATTGGGATTATGTTTAATCGGTGCCTGACTTGCACGATCAGGATTGTTCAGGGTATGTTGGCAATGAACGGTGACTAATTTTATTCTTGTTAAAAAATGAGAACTAACTGAACCAGAGAGAGTAAAGGATAGAGCGGGGGAGGTAAACAAGCTCGCAGTGAGTTAGTATCATTACTGAGGGAGTGCCGCACTGTCAGAGGGTCAGTGCTGAGGGACTGCCGCACTGTCAGAGGGTCAGTGCTGAGGGAGCGCCGCACTGTCAGAGGGTCAGTGCTGAGGGAGCGACGCACTGTCAGAGGGTCAGTACTGAGGGAGCGCCATACTGTCAGAGGGTCAGTACTGAGGGAGTGCCGCACTGTCAGAGGGTCAGTGCTGAGGGAGTGCCGCACTGTCAGAGGGTCAGTACTGAGGGAGTGCCGCACTGTCAGAGGGTCAGTGCTGAGGGAGTGCCGCACTGTCAGAGGGTCAGTACTGAGGGAGTGCCGCACTGTCAGAGGGTCAGTGCTGAGGGAGTGCCGCACTGTCAGAGGGTCAGTACTGAGGGAGTGCCGCACTGTCAGAGGGTCAGTGCTGAGGGAGTGCCGCACTGTCAGAGGGTCAGTACTGAGGGAGTGCCGCACTGTCAGAGGGTCAGTGCTGAGGGAGTGCCGCACTGTCAGAGGGTCAGTGCTGAGGGAGTGCCGCGCTGTGAGAGGGTCAGTACTGAGGGAGTGCCGCACTGTCAGAGGGTCAGTACTGAGGGAGTGCCGCACTGTCAGAGGGTCAGTACTGAGGGAGTGCCGCACTGTCAGAGGGTCAGTGCTGAGGGAGTGCCGCACTGTCAGAGGGTCAGTGCTGAGGGAGTGCCGCACTGTCAGAGGGTCAGTGCTGAGGGAGTGCCGCACTGTGAGAGGGTCAGTACTGAGGGAGTGCCGCACTGTCAGAGGGTCAGTGCTGAGGGTGTGCCGCACTGTCAGAGGGTCAGTGCTGAGGGAGTGCCGCACTGTCAGAGGGTCAGTGCTGAGGGAGTGCCGCACTGTCAGAGGGTCAGTGCTGAGGGAGTGCCGCACTGTCAGAGGGTCAGTGCTGAGGGAGTGCCGCACTGTCAGAGGGTCAGTACTGAGGGAGTGCCGCACTGTCAGAGGGTCAGTACTGAGGGAGTGCCGCACTGTCAGAGGGTCAGTGCTGAGGGAGTGCCGCACTGTCAGAGGGTCAGTGCTGAGGGAGTGCCGCGCTGTGAGAGGGTCAGTACTGAGGGAGTGCCGCACTGTCAGAGGGTCAGTACTGAGGGAGTGCCGCACTGTCAGAGGGTCAGTGCTGAGGGAGTGCCGCACTGTCAGAGGGTCAGTGCTGAGGGAGTGCCGCACTGTCAGAGGGTCAGTGCTGAGGGAGTGCCGCACTGTCAGAGGGTCAGTACTGAGGGAGTGCCGCACTGTCAGAGGGTCGGTGCTGAGGGAGTGCCGCACTGTCAGAGGGTCAGTGCTGAGGGAGTGCCGCGCTGTGAGAGGGTCAGTACTGAGGGAGTGCCGCACTGTCAGAGGGTCAGTACTGAGGGAGTGCCGCACTGTCAGAGGGTCAGTACTGAGGGAGTGCCGCACTGTCAGAGGGTCAGTGCTGAGGGAGTGCCGCACTGTCAGAGGGTCAGTGCTGAATGAGTGCCGCACTGTCAGAGGGTCAGTACTGAGGGAGTGCCGCACTGTCAGAGGGTCAGTACTGAGGGAGTGCCGCACTGTCAGAGGGTCAGTGCTGAGGGAGTGCCGCACTGTCAGAGGGTCAGTGCTGAGGGAGTGCCGCACTGTGAGAGGGTCAGTACTGAGGGAGTGCCGCACTGTCAGAGGGTCAGTGCTGAGGGAGTGCCGCACTGTCAGAGGGTCAGTGCTGAGGGAGTGCCGCACTGTCAGAGGGTCAGTGCTGAGGGAGTGCCGCACTGTCAGAGGGTCAGTACTGAGGGAGTGCCGCACTGTCAGAGGGTCAGTGCTGAGGGAGTGCCGCACTGTCAGAGGGTCAGTGCTGAGGGAGTGCCGCACTGTCAGAGGGTCAGTACTGAGGGAGTGCCGCACTGTCAGAGGGTCAGTGCTGAGGGAGTGCCGCACTGTCAGAGGGTCAGCGCTGAGGGAGTGCCGCACTGTCAGAGGGTCAGTGCTGAGGGAGTGCCGCACTGTCAGAGGGTCAGTGCTGAGGGAGTGCCGCACTGTCAGAGGGTCAGTGCTGAGGGAGTGCCGCAATGTCAGAGGGTCAGTGCTGAGGGAGTGCCGCACTGTCAGAGGGTCAGTGCTGAGGGAGTGCCGCACTGTCAGAGGGTCAGTGCTGAGGGAGTGCCGCACTGTCAGAGGGTCAGTGCTGAGGGAGTGCCGCACTGTCAGAGGGTCAGTGCTGAGGGAGTGCCGCAATGTCAGAGGGTCAGTGCTGAGGGAGTGCCGCACTGTCAGAGGGTCAGTGCTGAGGGAGTGCCGCACTGTCAGAGGGTCAGTGCTGAGGGAGTGCCGCACTGTCAGAGGGTCAGTGCTGAGGGAGTGCCGCACTGTCAGAGGGTCAGTGTTGAGGGAGTGCCGCACTGTCAGAGGGTCAGTGCTGAGGGAGTGCCGCACTGTCAGAGGGTCAGTGCTGAGGGAGTGCCGCACTGTCAGAGGGTCAGTGCTGAGGGAGTGCCGCACTGTCAGAGGGTCAGTGCTGAGGGAGTGCCGCACTGTCAGAGGGTCAGTACTGAGGGAGTGCCGCACTGTCAGAGGGTCAGTACTGAGGGAGTGCAGCACTGTCAGAGGATCTTTCAGAGAAGGAAATCTGCCATCCTTACCCAGTCTGGCCTGCATGTGACTTCAGAGCCACAGCAGTGATTGACTCCTAACTGCAACGCCAAAATAGCTGAGTGGGACACTCCGTTCAAGGGGTAATTAGCGGTGGTTTGGTGATTGTCCCTTTCAGGGTCAACTCTTGGGCGGCACGGTAGCACAGTGGGTTAGCACTGCTGCTTCACAGCTCCAGGGTCCTGGGTTCGATTCCCGGCTCAGGTCGCTGTCTGTGTGGAGTTTGCACATTCTCCTCGTGTCTGCGTGGGTTTCCTCCGGGTGCTCCGGTTCCCTCCCACAGTCCAAAGATGTGCGGGTTAGGTTGATTGGCCGTGCAAAGAAATTGCCCTTTAGTGTCCAGGGATGTGTAGGTTAGAGGGATTAGTGGGTATAATATGTAGGGATATGGGGGTAGGGCCTGGGTGGGATTGTGTTTGGTACAGACTCGATGGACCGAAGGGCCTCTTTCTGCACTGTAGGGTTCTATGATTCAACCTGCAAAGTGAAGCTCATGTGAGCCAGGGATCCAACTGGGCACCAGGGTGGGGGTTCAGGATACCGTTGATGTTGTATTTCCACCCCTCTCTGCCCGTCACACTGCCACTCCCACCCCACAAGGCTCTGTGTCCTGTCCAATTGTGGCATGGAATCGGCCAATGAGGATGAGCTTGTTGGGACTGAGACCAAGTGTTGTCCGAGGCTGGAATAATATTGATCTTTGGATTTGGCTGTCGGTTCCGGTGTTGGGGGATCCACGCTGAGGATGGGCTCGGGTGGGACACAGGGTCAATAGCTGTTCATTTACCCTGTAAGAGGTGTCTCTGAATCAACAGCCTGGTTTGTTTCTGATAGTGCAGGGTCCCTGTGGAGATGGTGATCTTCTGGTTGACCTTTCCAGCAGATGGTTTGACCATCGCCTTGTTCCTGGCCTTCCCTGTTCACCAGGTATCGATTCAGGCAGCAATATCAAAGTCAAAACACCTGCGCTCCCGGGCAATGGTATATTGTTCTGGATTATTGTTGTGGGGGTTGTCCATGAAGTTCCAGATGTTCGGGGAATATTGACCATAATTCCGTACGTTTTTAGATATTAACAGATAAGGACCAGAGAGGTCCTCGGATGAAGAATTGGGGGAATGCCAACTATAACCAAATTAGGCAAAAATTGGAGAGTGTGGATTGGGGGCAGCTGTTTGAGATTAAATCAACATCTGGCATGAGGGAGTCTTTTAAGGAGCAGTTGATTGGAGTGTGAGACGGGCCCAGTTCCTGTGAAAAGGAAGGATAGGAAAGGCAAGATTCGGGAAGCATGGATAACCAGGGAAATTGTCAGCTTTGTCATAAGTAAAGGAAGCATATACAAGATCTGGGTGCTAAAAACAGACAGAGGCCTTGTATGATCTGGAGGAGGGAACCGAGTGTAGGGTGTCGAAATTTGCTGATGACACCAAGATTGGGGGAACGGCAAATTGCGCGGAGGGTGTGGAGAGTCTGCAGAAGGATCTAGATAGGCTGGGCGAATGGGCCAGGAAATGGCAAATGGAATTTAATGTTGGCAAGTGTGAGGTGGTCCACTTTGGTAGGAAGAATGGTAGGAAGGACTATTACTTACAGGGCGAAAAACTGCAGCAGGCGACGGTGCAGAGGGACCTCGGGGTCCTTGTGCATGAGTCGCAAAAACCCAGCTTGCAGGTGCAGCAGGTGGTCAGGAAGGCGAATGGGATGCTGGCCTTCATAGCGAGGGGAATTGAATATAAAAGTAGGGAGGTCTTGCTGCAGCTGTATAGGGCATTGGTGAGGCCGCAGCTGGAGTACTGTGTGCAGTTTTGGGCGCCGCACTTGCAAAAGGATATATTGGCCTTGGAGGGAGTGCAGAGGAGGTTTACTAGGCTGATACCGGAGTTGAGGGGGTTGAGCTATGAGGAGAGGCTGAATAAACTAGACTTGTACTCGTTAGAGTTTAGAAGAATGAGGGGAGATCTCATTGAGACGTATAAGATGATGAATGGGATGGATAGGATAGAGGTGGAGAGACTCTTCCCGCTCAAAAAAGACAGTAGGACTCGGGGGCACAGCCTCAAGATAAAGGGGGGGCGGTTTAGAACGGAGTTGAGGAGGAACTTCTTCACTCAAAGGGTGGTGAATCTCTGGAATTCTCTGCCCGTTGAAGTGGTGGAGGCTGCCTCGCTAAATATTTTTAAGAAGCGGGTTGATGGGTTTTTGATAAGAGAGGGGATTAAGGGTTATGAGGAGAGGGCGGGAAAGTGGAACTGAGCCACGACAGATCAGCCATGATCTTATTGAATGGCGGGGCAGGCTCGAAGGGCCAGATGGCCTACTCCTGCTCCTATTTCTTATGTTCTTATGTTCTTAAAACGTAGAGAAAGTAGGAAGGAGCTCAAACGGGGAGTTTGGAGGGCGAAAAAGGACCATGAAATGTCCTTGGCCAGCAGGGTTCAGGATAATCCCAAGGTATCTTATACATATATTCGGAGTTAGGGAAAGAGTAGGCCCACTCAAGGATAAAGGAGTGAAGTTATGGGTGGAGCCAGAGGCAGTGGGAGAGTTTGTATCGGTATTCACCAAGGGGGAAGACATGAGGGATGTTGAGGTTAGGAATATTCTCGGGCAGGTCAATATGAAGAAGGAAGTGCTGGGTGTCTTGAAACGCATTAAGGTTGGTAATAGGAGAGGCGATGGACTGATGGTATTATCGTTAGACTATTCTTCCAGAAAGTCAACTCATGTTCTGGGACCTGGGTTCGAATTCCGCCACGGCAGATGGTGGAATTTGAATTCAATAAAAAACATCTGGAATTAAGAATCTACTGATGACCATGAAATCATTATCAAAAAAACCCATATGGTTCACTCATGTCCAGGAATCAGTGGTGGGACATCTGTTGTTTGTAGTACATATAAACAATCTGGAGAAAAATGTGAGACATCTAATTAGAAAGTTTGCGGATAACACACAGATTGGTGGAGCTGCTGATAGTGCCAGGAATTGTCAGGGGATAAAACAGGATACAGATAGATTGGAGACTTGGGCACAGGAGTAGCCGATGGAATTTAATCCGGCCAGTGGTGTGCCTCAGGGATCTGTTTTGGGGTCACTGCTGTTTGTAATTTTTATAAATGATCTGGATGAGGGTATAGTTGGGTGGATCAGTAAATTTGCTGATGACACCAAAGTCGGAGGAGTGGTAGATAGTGAAGAGGGGTATCATAGTTTACAGAGAGACTTGGACAAGTTGCAGAGCTAGGCCGAGAGGTGGCAGATGGAGTTTAATGCGGAAAAGTGTGAAGTAATTCACTTTGGCAGGAATAACAGATGTGTAGAGTATAGGGCTAACGGTAGGACTCTGAATAGTGTTGATGAACAGAGGGATCTAGGTGTATGTGTACATAGATCCCTGAAAGTTGCGAATCAAGTAGATAAGGTTGTTAGGAAGGCGTACGGTGTCTTGGCGTTTATTGGTAGGGGGATTGAATTTAGGAGTCGCAACGTCATGTTGCAACTGTACAAAACTCTGGTGTGGCCGCACTTGGAGTATTGTGTGCAGTTCTGGTCCCCACATTATAGGAAGGATGCGGAGGCTTTGGAGAGGGTGCAGAGGAGGTTTACCAGGATGTTGCCTGGTATGGAGGGAAGGTCCTATGAGGAGAGACTGAGGGATTTGAGGTTGTTTTCGTTAGAAAGAAGGCAGCTAAGAGGGGACCTTATTGAAACATATAAGATGATTAGAGGTTTAGATAGGGTGGATAGTGATAGCCTTTTTCCTCGGATGGAGAAAGCTAGCACGAGGGGGCATGGCTTTAAATTAAGGGGTGGTAGTTATAGGACGGATGTCAGGGGTAGGTTCTTTACCCAGAGGGTGGTGAGGGATTGGAATGCCCTGCCTGCTGCAGTTGTAAATGCGCCTAGTTTGGGGGCGTTTAAGAGATCTGTGGATAGGTTTATGGATGGAAAGGGATTGGTTTAGGTTAGAGGGTCATTGCTTTTTAATTGGTCGATGCAACATCGTGGGCCGAAGGGCCTGTTCTGCGCTGTAATGTTCTATGTTCTATGTTCTAAATGTGAGGTGATGCATTTTGGATGATCAAATTTAGGTCTGAATTATACTGTAAATGGCAGAACCCTTAGGAACATTAACATAGAGGGATCTGGACGGCTCGGTGGCACAGTGGGTTAGCACTGCTGCCTCACAGTGCTAGGGACCTGGGTTCAATTCCCGGCTCGGGTCACTGTCTGTGTGGAGTTTGCACATTCTCCCAGTGTCTATGGGGGTTTCCTCCGGGCGCTCCGGTTTCCTCCCACAGTCTGAAAGACGCGCTGGTTAGGTGCTAAATTCTCCTTCTGTGTATCCAAACAGGCACCAGAGTGTGGCAACAAGGGGATTGGCACAGTAACTTCATTGCAGTGTTAATATAAGCCTACTTGTTACATTAATAAATAAACTTGAATTTTGAATGGCAACACAGGCAGGGAAGGTGGTGAAGAAGGCGTTCAGCATACTTGCCTTATCAGCCAAGGCATTTAGTACATGAGATGGGAAATCATGTTCCATGGTCCTTTTGCCTCTCTCTGTGAATATCCCCATTGCTCTTCTCTCTCACTGTGAATATCCCCATTGCTCCTCTCTCACTGTGAATATCCCCATTGCTCCTCTCTCACTGTGAATATCCCCATTGCTCCTCTCTCACTGTGAATGTCCCCATTGCTCCTCTCTCACTGTGAATGTCCCCATTGCTCCTCTCTCACTGTGAATGTCCCCATTGCTCCTCTCTCACTGTGAATGTCCCCATTGCTCCTCTCTCTCACTGTGAATGGCCCCATTGCTCCTCTCTCACTGTGAATGTCCCCATTGCTCCTCTCTCACTGTGAATGTCCCCATTGCTCCTCTCTCACTGTGAATATCCCCATTGCTCCTCTCTCACTGTGAATGTCCCCATTGCTCCTCTCTCACTGTGAATGTCCCCATTGCTCCTCTCTCACTGTGAATATCCCCATTGCTCCTCTCTCACTGTGAATGTCCCCATTGCTCCTCTCTCACTGTGAATGTCCCCATTGCTCCTCTCTCTCTGTAAATATCCCCATTGCTCCTCTCTCACTGTGAATGTCCCCACTGCTCCTCTCTCACTGTGAATGTCCCCATTGCTCCTCTCTCACTGTGAATGTCCCCATTGCTCCTCTCTCACTGTGAATATCCCCATTGCTCCTCTCTCTCTCACTGTGAATGGCCCCATTGCTCCTCTCTCACTGTGAATATCCCCATTGCTCCTCTCTCTCACTGTGAATATCCCCATTGCTCCTCTCTCTCACTATGAATATCCCCATTGCTCCTCTCTCACTGTGAATATCCCCATTGCTCCTCTCTCTCACTATGAATATCCCCATTGCTCCTCTCTCTCACTGTGAGTATCCCCATTGCTCCTCTCTCTCACTGTGAATATCCCCATTGCTCCTCTCTCTCACTATGAATATCCCCATTGCTCCTCTCTCTCACTGTGAATGTCCCCATTGCTCCTCTCTCATTGTGAATATCCCCATTGCTCCTCTGTCACTGTGAATATCCCCATTGCTCCTCTCTCACTGTGAATATCCCCATTGCTCCTCTCTCTCACTATGAATATCCCCATTGCTCCTCTCTCACTATGAATATCCCCATTGCTCCTCTCTCTCACTGTGAATATCCCCATTGCTCCTCTCTCTCACTGTGAATGTCCCCATTGCTCCTCTCTCTCACTATGAATATCCCCATTGCTCCTCTCTCTCACTGTGAATGGCCCCATTGCTCCTCTCTCACTGTGAATATCCCCATTGCTCCTCTCTCACTGTGAATATCCCCATTGCTCCTCTCTCTCACTGTGAATATCCCCATTGCTCCTCTCTCACTGTGAATGTCCCCATTGCTCCTCTCTCACTGTGAATGGCCCCATTGCTCCTCTCTCACTGTGAATATCCCCATTGCTCCTCTCTCACTGTGAATATCCCCATTGCTCCTCTCTCACTGTGAATATCCCCATTGCTCCTCTCTCTCACTGTGAATATCCCCATTGCTCCTCTCTCTCACTGTGAATGTCCCCATTGCTCCTCTCTCTCACTATGAATATCCCCATTGCTCCTCTCTCTCACTGTGAATGGCCCCATTGCTCCTCTCTCACTGTGAATATCCCCATTGCTCCTCTCTCACTGTGAATATCCCCATTGCTCCTCTCTCTCACTGTGAATATCCCCATTGCTCCTCTCTCACTGTGAATGTCCCCATTGCTCCTCTCTCACTGTGAATGGCCCCATTGCTCCTCTCTCTCACTGTGAATGGCCCCATTGCTCCTCTCTCACTGTGAATATCCCCATTGCTCCTCTCTCACTGTGAATATCCCCATTGCTCCTCTCTCACTGTGAATATCCCCATTGCTCCTCTCTCACTGTGAATATCCCCATTGCTTCTCTCTCACTGTGAATGTCCCCATTGCTCCTCTCTCACTGTGAATGTCCCCATTGCTCCTCTCTCACTGTGAATATCCCCATTGCTCCTCTCTCACTGTGAATGTCCCCATTGCTCCTCTCTCACTGTGAATGTCCCCATTGCTCCTCTTTCACTGTGAATGTCCCCATTGCTCCTCTCTCACTGTGAATATCCCCATTGCTCCTCTCTCTCACTGTGAATATCCCCATTGCTCCTCTCTCTCACTGTGAATATCCCCATTGCTCCTCTCTCACTGTGAATATCCCCATTGCTCCTCTCTCACTGTGAATGTCCCCATTGCTCCTCTCTCACTGTGAATGTCCCCATTGCTCCTCTTTCACTGTGAATGTCCCCATTGCTCCTCTCTCACTGTGAATATCCCCATTGCTCCTCTCTCTCACTGTGAATATCCCCATTGCTCCTCTCTCTCACTCACTGTGAATGGTTACACAAGTACCAGGCAATGACCATCTCCAACAAGAGTGAATCCAACCATTGCCCCTCGACGTTCAATGTCATTATCATTGCTGAATCCACCACTGTCAATACTCTGGGAATTATCATTGACCAGAAACTGAACTGGACTCTCTATTACAAGAGCTAATCAGAGGCCCGAAACACTGCAGCGAGTAACTCACCTCCTGACTCCCTACAGTCTGTTCACCATCTACAAGGTACAAGTCAGGAGTGTGAGGGAATACTCCCCACTTGCCTGGATGGGTGCAGCTCCAACAACACTCAAGAAACTCAACGCCATCCAGGACAAAACAGCCCCACTTGATTGGCCCCCCATTCACAAACATCCACTCCCTCCATCACCTTGTGTACCATCTATACCCAGTTGTGCAACTGTCATTGAGGTTACAAGCTGTAAATATGGATTGAAGAAATTGGGGCTGTTTTCCCTTGAAAGACGGTGACTGAGGGGGGATCTAATAGAGGTATATAAGATTATGAAGGGTATAGATAGAGTAAACAGAGGTAAGCTATTTCCTATGTTAGAGACACACAGTACGAGGGGCCATGGGCTTAGGGTGAGGGGCGAGAGGTATAACACGGATATTAGAGGGAGGTTTTTCACACAGAGGGTAGTGGGGGTATGGAATGCTCTGCCAAGTAAGGTGGTGGAGGCAGGCACGCTGGAGTTGTTTAAGAGTAACTGAGACAGGCACATGGGTGGGTTGGAGATGGGAGGATATAGGAGATTGTTTTAAATAAGGTTCATTAGCATTGGGATGTCCCTGGGAATGTAAAAGGATGTGGAATGATACTAATGTTTTTCTCTTTTAATTCACAGGTTTTAAGTCGGTCCGCCTTGTTGTCCAACGAGGGGCATACACGCGATAGGTCGTACTGGGGCTGCTCTTGGATGTTCGAGAGTAGCCTAGTGCTTCATGTCGTTAGTGTGTGCTTAAACTGGACCAGATGCTGGGCAAGACGACAGCTCAGTGACTATCACTGATTGCTGTGCAGATACATGGATTTGGGTCGGTGTCTGTGGGAGTTTGCGCATTCTCCCCATGCTTGCGTGGGTTTTCTCCGGGTGCTCCGGTTTCCTCCCACACCCCAAAGATGTGCTGTTAGGCTGATTGGAGGTAATAAATTGTCCCTAAATTAGTTTCCCTCAATGTGGAATGCCATAAGCATAGATAAGGGTCATGGGTGGAGGGGGGACTGGTAATGTTAAAATGGCGGCGTGGGCTCGTTGGGCCGAAGGGCCTGTTTCCCCGGGCTGTTTTTGTTCTTTGTTCTTTATTTATGAAATATAAACCTAAAATAGATACTTCCCTGCATAATGAAATGGAGTTGAGAGTTCGGGGTGAGTTTTCCTGCCTACTGATACACACGAAGAACTCAGTGTTAAACTTCATCCCAGCCCAAGTGTTGATGCAGACATTATATGAAAAAGAATTTTCAGGACATATTTTTGCAAAATCATGATCTATTCTCACGGTTAGTGGCTGCAGCTTCTCCAATGAGTTTAATAGCTTGGTTTCACAATCGTCTGGCAGCATCTGTGACTCCAACACTGAACTCCAGAGAATGGGTGTGAGACATTCAGTTTGATCACTGTGGCATGTAGACGCGAGGTTGCCACAGTGACCTAACCATCAGGGATTATCTGTCAGGGAAACGCAAAGAGATGCCAAGGTCACATGACAGAAAGGAGATTTTGGATACTGGGATTTCAGTGAGGCAGATTGTGAGCAGATAAGACAGAAACAGCCCGACCAGCACAGAGAACAATACCTTGCCCAAGATCACTCCAACGAGCCTAGAATATTCTACCGTAGGATTCTGTTATTGCACGTTGTCTGGGACAAGACAAGGTCTGCCTCAGAGAACAGAAACCAACAGCGGATCCATCACAAACTCCCATTGAACAACACTGGGATTACAGGAATGCTCCAGTTACTAGTCCACGGATTAGTATGCCAGCCCCTTTGCAGATCACCCCCATCTGCCCCCTGCATCAACCCCCCCCCCCATCATTGTGCATGCTCCACCACTCACAACTTCCCCATGATGGGAATCCTAAATATTACAATCTTTATACATGAACAAAGAACAAAGAAAATTCCAGCGCAGGAACAGGCCCTTCAGCCCTCCAAGCCTGCACCGACCATGCTGCCCCACTTAACTACCCTTCCGGGGACCATATCCCTCTATTCCCATCCTATTCATGTATTTGTCAAGATGCCCCTTAAAAGTCACTACCGTATCCGCTTCCACTCCCTCCCCCGGAGTGAGTTCCAGGTACCCACCAACTTCTGTATAAAAAATCTGCCTTGTACATCTCCTTTAAACCTTGCCCCCTCACACCTTAAACCTGTGCCCCCCTAGTAATTGACTCTTCCACCCTGGGAAAAAGCTTCTGACTATCCACTCTGTCCATGCCCCTCATAATCTTGTAGATTTCTATCAGGTCTCCCCTCAACCTCCGTCGTTCCAGTGAGAACAAACCAAGTTTCTCCAACCTCTCCTCATAGCTAATGCCCTCCATACCCGGCAACATCCTGGTAAATCTTTTCTGTCCCCTCTCCAAAGCCTCCACATCCTTCTGGTAGTGTGGTGACCAGAATTGAACACTATATTCCAAGTGCGACCTAAGTAAGGGTCTATAAAGCTGCAATTTTTAAACTCAATACCCCGGCCGATGAAGGCAAGCATGCCATATGCCTTCTTGACTACCTTCTCCACCTGCATTGCCACTTTCAGTGACCTGTGTACCTGTACACCCAGATCCCTCTGCCTATCAATACTCTTAAGGGTTCTGCCATTATTTGTGCAAGTGGATGTAAAGGGGTATGATACAGTCAGATATGGCTGCAGGGATAAGAATTAAACATTCACTATTTAGGAAGGTTAGACAAAAACTAAAAGGCAGTGGAGTTGCATTGCAGGTTAAAGAGGAAATTAAGATCACACTGAGGAAAGATATTAGCTCCAACATTGTGGAATCTATGGATAGAGCTAAGAAACACCAAGGGAAAAGAACATTAGTGGGAGTTGTACATACACACCTAAACTGTACTGGTGATCTTGGGACTCGTGATGTGGAGATGCCAGCGTTGGACTGGGGTAAACACAGTAAGAAGTCTCACAACACCAGGTTTATTTGGTAGCAAACACTACTAGCTTTCGGGGTTACTGGCGTTTGCTACCAAATAAACCTGTTGGACTTTAACCTGGTGTTGTGAGACTTCTTATGATCTTGGGAATAAGAACATAAGAACATAAGAAATAGGAGCAGGAGTAGGCCATCTAGCCCCTCGAGCCTGCCCCGCCATTCAATAAGATCATGGCTGATCTGTCGTGGCTCAGTTCCACTTTCCCGCCCTCTCCCCATAACCCTTAATCCCCTCTCTTATCAAAAACCCATCAACCCGCGTCTTAAAAATATTTAGCGAGGTAGCCTCCACCACTTCAACAGGCAGAGAATTCCAGAGATTCACCACCCTTTGAGTGAAGAAGTTCCTCCTCAACTCCGTTCTAAACCGCGCCCCCTTTATCTTGAGGCTGTGCCCCCTAGTCCTACTATCCTTTCTGAGCGGGAAGAGTCTCTCCACCTCTATCCTATCCATCCCATTCATCATCTTATACGTCTCAATGAGATCTCCCCTCATTCTTCTAAACTCTAACGAGTACAAGCCTAGTTTATTCAGCCTCTCCTCATAGCTCAACCCCCTCAACTCCGGTATCAGCCTAGTAAACCTCCTCTGCACTCCCTCCAAGGCCAAAATATCCTTGTGTAAGTGCGGCGACCAAAACTGCACACAGTAAGAACATAAGAACATAAGAACATAAGAAATAGGAGCAGGAGTAGGCCATCTAGCCCTTCGAGCCTGCCCCGCCATTCAATAAGATCATGGCTGATCTGTTGTGGCTCAGTTCCACTTTCCCGCCCTCTCCCCATAACCCTTAATCCCCTCGCTTATCAAGAACCCATCAACCCGCTTCTTAAAAATATTTAGCGAGGCAGCCTCCACCACTTCAACGGGCAGAGAATTCCAGAGATTCACCACCCTTTGAGTGAAGAAGTTCCTCCTCAACTCCGTTCTAAACCGCCTCCCCTTTATCTTGAGGCTGTGCCCCCTAGTCCTACTGTCTATTTTGAGCAGGAAGAGTCTCTCCACCTCTATCCTATCCATCCCATTCATCATCTTATACGTCTCAATGAGATCTCCCCTCATTCTTCTAAACTCTAACGAGTACAAGCCCAGTTTATTCAGCCTCTCCTCATAGCTCAATCCCCTCAACTCCGGTATCAGCCTAGTAAACCTCCTCTGCACTCCCTCCAGGGCCAAAATATCCTTGCGCAGGTGCGGCGCCCAAAACTGCACACAGTACTCCAGCTGCGGCCTCACCAATGCCCTATACAGCCGCAGCAAGACCTCCCTACTTTTACATTCAATCCCCCTCGCTATGAAGGCCAGCATCCCATTCGCCTTCCTGACCACCTGCTGCACCTGCAAGCTGGGTTTTTGCGACTCATGCACAAGGACCCCGAGGTCCCTCTGCACCGTCGCCTGCTGCAGTTTTTCGCCACGTAAGTAATAGTCCTTCCTACCATTATTCCTACCAAAGTGGACCACCTCACACTTGCCAACATTAAATTCCATTTGCCATTTCCTGGCCCATTCGCCCAGCCTATCTAGATCCTTCTGCAGACTCTCCACACCCTCCGCAGAATTTGCCTTTCCCCCAATCTTGGTGTCATCAGCAAATTTCGACACCCTGCACTCGGTTCCCTCCTCCAGATCATCTATATAAATGGTAAATAGCTGAGGCCCCAGCACCGACCCCTGGGGCACTCCACTAGTCTCCAACCCCCAATCCGAATAGCACCCATTGACCCCCACTCTCTGCCTCCTATTTGACAACCAATCCTCTATCCACGCTAACACCCTACCCCCAACTCCATGTCCCCTGACCTTCTGCAATAACCTCTTGTGAGGTACCTTGTCAAACGCTTTCTGAAAATGACAGTAATCAGGAAATTAGAGGCACATGCAATAAAGGAACATCTGTAATTGTGGGTGACTTTAATCTGCATAAGGATTGGGCAAACCAATTAATTAGAAAACCATCAAAGAGGAATTCCTGCAGTGTGTCTGAGATGGTTTCCTGGACAAGTACAATGAGGAGCAGGAACAGGTCATCCTAGGCTGGGTATTGTTTAATAAGAATCACTCACAATCTCATTGCACAAGATCCCTTGGGGGCGAGTGAGCATAGAACTCTTCATCATGATGCAGCGTGACATCATTGATTCTGAG
This sequence comes from Carcharhinus amblyrhynchos, assembly GCF_965287045.1. Classification (NCBI taxonomy): domain Eukaryota; kingdom Metazoa; phylum Chordata; class Chondrichthyes; order Carcharhiniformes; family Carcharhinidae; genus Carcharhinus; species Carcharhinus amblyrhynchos. The sequence continues at coordinate 126,294,606 of NC_137328.1, read as the reverse complement.
ACTGGGGTTCTCAATCTTAATAAAGAAAATTACAATGATATGAGGCACAAGTTTGCTATGATAGATTGGGAAATGTTACTTAATGGAGTGACAATAGATAGACAGTGACAAACATTCACACAGCACGTGGGTGAACTGCAACAATTGTTTATTCTTGTCTGGCACAATAGTAAAACTGGAAAGGTGTCCAAACCATGGCCCAGAGGTGTAATTAGAGATAGTATTCGATCCAAGGGAGAGGCAGAGAAATTGGCCAAAAACAACCACAGGCCTGAGGATTGGGAGTGGTTTAGAATTCAGCATAGGAGGACCGCGAGACTGATCAAGGAGGGGAAATAGAGTATGAGAGTAAGCTAGTGGGGAACATAAAAACTGACTATAAAACTTTCTATCGGTGTGTGAGGAGAAGAAGATCAGTGAAGAAAAGTGTAGGTCCCTTACTGTGAAAACCAGGAGAATTTATAATGGGGAACAAACCATCAGCTGAGCAACTGAATACAAACTTAGGTCCTGTCTTCACAAATTAGAACACAAATAACATACCAGAAGTGTAAGAAAACACAGGGCTGGGTGAGAGGAAGGACTGAAGAAGATCAGAATTAGTAAAAAAACGGTGTTGAGGAAATTAGACCATAAGGGATAGGAGTCACTCAGCCCATCGAGTCTGCTCCGCCATTCAGTCATGGCTGATATTTTTCTCATCCCCGTTCTCCTGCCTTTTCCCCATAACCCTGATCCCCTTATTAATCAAGAATCTTATCTATCTCTGTCTTAAAGACACTCAATGACCCGGCCTCCACAGCCTTCTGCGGCAAAGAGTTCCACAGATTCACCACTCTCTGGCTGAAGAAATTCCTCCTCATCTCTGTTTTAAAGGATCGTCCCTTTAGCCTGAGGTTGTGCCCTCTGGTTCTAGCTTTTCCTACTGGTGGAAACATCCTCTCCACATCCACTCTATCCAGGGCCTCGCAGTATCCTGTAAGTTTCAATAAGATCCCCCCACATCCTTGTAAACTCCAACAAGTACAGACCCAGGGTCCTCAACCGTTCCTCATACAACAAGCTCTTCATTCCAGGGATCATTCTTGTGAACCTCGTCTGGATCTTTTCCAAGGCCAACACATCCTTCCTTAGATATGGGGTCCAAAACTGCTCACAATATTCCAAATGGGGTCTGACCAGAGCCTTATACAGCCTCAGAAGTACATTCCTGCTCTTGAATTCTAGCCTTCTTGACATGAATGCTAACATTGCATTTCCCTTCCTAATTGCCGACTGAACCTGCACATTAACCTTAAGAGAATCCTGGACAATGACTCCCAAGTCCCTTTGTGTTTCTGGTTTCCTAAGCATTTTCCCATTTAGAAAATAGTCATTGATTCCATTCCTCCTTCCAAAGTGCATAACCTCACACTTTTCCAGAGTATATTCCATCTGCCACTTCTTTGCCCGCTCTCCTAACCTGTCCAAGTCCTTCTGCAGCCCCCCTGCATCCTCAATACTACCTGTCCCTCTGCTGATGGGATTGAAGGTCGGTAAGTCCCCAGGGCTGAATAATCCACATCCCAAAGGATTTCAGAAGTGGCCTGAGAAATAGTGGACACATTAGTGGTCATCATTAAAGATTCTACAGACTCGAGAAGAGTTGCTACAGATTGGAGACTAGAGAATGTGATCCCACTGTTTAAAAAGGGAGATAAAGAGAAAACGGGGAATTATAAAGCAGTCAGCCTGACTTCAGAAGTGGGGAAAATTCTAGAATCCATATCAAAGATTTAAGAGCACTTGGCAAACAGGATTAGACAGCGTCAGTATGCATTAATGAAAGGGGAATCATGCTTGAGCAACCCACTGATAGGGTGGGGCTCGCTGCCATGTTTAGGCTCCACAGCCCCCAGAATCAGCACATAACTCACACTCTCCAGAACACTGGCTGACCGTGGGAGGATCTCAGTGCAGGACGCGCCTGACAGACAGACACAGGTCACTCGAGCGCTCCCACTGCGGTCACACTATCAATTCCACACACGAGGCATGGGGAAATTAAAGGGAGTAATTCCGATCATCGCTCCCATGGCTGTAACACAAAATGCAGAACGCATTCGGGAAGGTTTTGCTCTCAGTTCCCCGACTTAATCAACACAGCGATTGTTTCTGCAGGGCTCAGCTCCACAGAGAGGGCTGATTATGTGTAAAGAACACAGCCCCAGGCAGCGAGCAGCTCCGAGCACACTCATACCCCTGAAATCAGCTTGTTGCAACACGCAGAGGCTGCACTGGCCCAGAGCCAACATATGTCACTGTCACAATTCCCAGTGCCTGATTACTGGGCACCCTCTGCAGTACTGAGGGAGTGCCGCACTGTCAGAGGGTCAGTGCTGAGGGAGTGCCGCACTGTCAGAGGGTCAGTGCTGAGGGAGTGCCGCACTGTCAGAGGGTCAGTGCTGAGGGAGTGCCGCACTGTCAGAGGGTCAGTGCTGAGGGAGTGCCGCACTGTCAGAGGGTCAGTACTGAGGGAGTGCCGCACTGTCAGAGGGTCAGTGCTGAGGGAGTGCTGCACTGTCAGAGGGTCAGTGCTGAGGGAGTGCCGCACTGTCAGAGGGTCAGTGCTGAGGGAGTGCCGCACTGTCAGAGGGTCAGTGCTGAGGGAGTGCCGCACTGTCAGAGGGTCAGTGCTGAGGGAGTGCCGCACTGTCAGAGGGTCAGTGTTGAGGGAGTGCCGCACTGTCAGAGGGTCAGTGCTGAGGGAGTGCCGCACTGTCAGAGGGTCAGTGCTGAGGGAGTGCCGCACTGTCAGAGGGTCAGTGCTGAGGGAGTGCCGCACTGTCAGAGGGTCAGTACTGAGGGAGTGCCACACTGTCAGAGGGTCAGTGCTGAGGGAGTGCCGCACTGTCAGAGGGTCAGTGCTGAGGGAGTGCCGCACTGTCAGAGGGTCAGTGCTGAGGGAGTGCCGCACTGTCAGAGGGTCAGTGCTGAGGAAGTGCTGCACTGTCAGAGGGTCAGTGCTGAGGGAGTGCCGCACTGTCAGAGGGTCAGTGCTGAGGGAGTGCCGCACTGTCAGAGGGTCAGTGCTGAGGGAGTGCCGCACTGTCAGAGGGTCAGTGCTGAGGAAGTGCTGCACTGTCAGAGGGTCAGTGCTGAGGGAGTGCCGCACTGTCAGAGGGTCAGTGCTGAGGGAGTGCCGCACTGTCAGAGGGTCAGTGCTGAGGAAGTGCTGCACTGTCAGAGGGTCAGTGCTGAGGGAGTGCCGCACTGTCAGAGGGTCAGTGCTGAGGAAGTGCCGCACTGTCAGAGGGTCAGTGCTGAGGAAGTGCCGCACTGTCAGAGGGTCAGTGCTGAGGAAGTGCCGCACTGTCAGAGGGTCAGTGCTGAGGGAGTGCCGCACTGTCAGAGGGCTTTAGTCAGTATTTATTGCCAACATTGTAAATTATTGATAAATTCCTGCAGATGCTCAAAACCTGAAATAAAAGCAGGAAGTGTTTGAAAATGTTAAGCAGATCTGGCAGAATCTTTGCAGAGAGAAATGGAGGTGACACTGGGTGGAATGATCCTGCCCCGCCCATCACGGGATAGGCCAAGGGGAGGAATTTCCAGTTTTGGGATGAGTGTGGCTGGAAGTTCCGCTCTGTGTGTTAATCTGACCCTTTATCAGTGGATCTTCTCAGACGCTGACTGGGCTACAGAGCTTTTCCATCATGTTCTGTTTTATTATCAATAAAAATATTGAAGCAATAGTTCTTTGGGATTCCTGAATTGATGAAATATTGATCTGGGATACCAGCTTTCTGGCTGTCTGGGTTCAGGGAGCAGTTGTTGACAGTGTCAGGGAGGTGATGGTATAATACATTCGAGTTCCTCATTTCGGCCAGTTCCTGCTGTCACCCCGCGTGAATTTACCGTAAGCTGCTTCCTTCAGGGAAGAAGGTCTTACACAATGAGTCCTTTATTTAGTAATATCCCCAAGGCATTTGGATTAAAAATTAATCCCACTCCACTGTGAACAATTAAGCAATGAATCCCTTTTGGTGCTCTGCAATTATAGAACATAGAACACTACAGCACAAACAGGCCCTTCGGCCCACGAGTTGCGCCGATTACATCAATACGTACCAATCTATAGACCTATCTATAACCCCCAATCCCACTAAATCCCATATACTCATCCAGAAGTCTTTTAAAAGACCCCAGCGAGTTCGCCTCCACCACCACCAACAGCAGCCGATTCCATTCACTCACCACCCTCTGAGTGAAAAACTTACCCCTAACATCTCCTCTGTACTTGCCTCCCCGCACCTTAAATCTGTGTCCTCTCGTAGCGACCATTTCAACCCGGGGAAATAGCATCTGAGAATCCACCCTATCTATTCCTCTCAACATTTTATAAACCTCTATCAGGTCACCTCTCAACCTTCGTCTCTCCAGGGAGAAGAGTCCCAGCTCCCTCAACCTATCTTCATAAGGCATGCCTCCCAATCCAGGCAACATCCTTGCAAATCTCCTCTGTATCCTTTCAATAGCTTCCACATCCTTCCTGTAGTGAGGCGACCAGAACTGCGCACAGTACTCCAAGTGGGGTCTGACAAGGGTCTTATAAAGTTGCAGCATTACCTCCCGACTCCTAAACTCAATCCCTCGATTAATGAAGGCCAGTACACCATACGCCTTCTTGACCACATCCTCCACCTGCGAGGCCGATTTAAGAGCCCTGTGGACCCGGACCCCAAGATCCTTCTGCTCTTCAACACTACTCAGACTCCTGCTCTTGATAGTGTACTCGTTCATCCCATTGGTCCTGCCAAAATGGACCACTACACATTTATCCACGTTGAAGTCCATCTGCCACTTCTCCGCCCAGTCCTGCATCCTATTTATGTCCTGCTGCAACTTCTCTCCTCTCCCACTCCATCCCTGAGTGAACAGGGAGACTCCATTCCATTATCCTTCAGAGATTAAAGTTGTGGCAAACATTGGGAAGGATGTCTCACAATTTACTATTTATCTCATCTTAATCTATGTCCCTCTGAAGCTTTGCTGCAATTCCACTGAGATTCAGTTCTGTCCTTTCGCAGTCAGTGAATTGACTGGGTGGCACGGTAGCCCAGTGGTTAGCATTGCTGCCTCACATTGCCAGGGACCCGGGTTCGATTCCAGCCTCAGGTCACTGCCTGTGTGCAGTTCGTACATTCTCCCCGTGTCTGCGTGGGTTGCCTTTGGGTGCCTCAGTTTCCCCCACTCTCCAAAGATGTGTTATGTGGATTATCGCTATACCATTATTCCAGAAACTTTGTTAATGTTCCGGGGAGCCGGGTCCGATGCCACCATGGCAAATGGTGGAATTTGGATTCAGTAAAAATCTGGAGTTAATATTCGAATGATGCCATGAAACTATTGTCGATTTTCGGGAAAACCCATCTGGTTCACTCACATCCTTAAAGGAAGGAAATCTTCTGTTCTCACCTGATCCGGGCCTACAGAGCCACAGCAAAGTGGTTGACTCTCAACTGCCCTCCAAGGGCAACTAGGGATGGGCAATAAATGCTGGCCAGCCAATGATGCCCATGTCCCATTAATAGAGAAAGTACAACATCCTACATCAACACTACAGGATCCTGTATCAATACAAGGTCCTTATCAACACAGGACCCGTTGTCAAGACAAGATGAATAGAAGATCCTATTTGAGTGTAAGCTCCAGGTTTATCAGAGAGCTGTGATCCCTGTGCCTCGGGAGATTTGGACTCACTCCAACCAGCCCCTGGAGCCAACTAAAACCCACTGAACTGGATTGGCAGCAAGTCCTCCTCAATCCAAAAGGTCTGTCCAAAACGGGGATAAATGTAAGCTATGGATCACGACTTTGTTACAGCGTCTCATCTGTTACGTCTACTTTCATGTCAGCATCAATTCCAAAGGAATTCCTATTGGCTGTGACTCAGATGTCTCCAATATAGTTGTCTCTTAACTCTCTCTGAAATGGTAAGCGTGGTGATCTGTTGAAGGGATTAAGGATGTGCAGTAAATGCCAGCGATGCCCGTATCCTAACTAACTAAAAAAATGTTCATACAGCTCACAGGATTGGCCCGGAGATGGCATTTGATCGCCTCTCGTTGGTACACAGGAGAAGTGCGTGTGTCCTTCTCTATCACATCATCAGCTGTGAGCTAACACACTCCTGAGAATTTCCATGTTTACATTCTGCTATCTTATCACAGTTTTTTTTTAATGTTAATAAAAACTTTGCCAACTCACATATATATCGTGTGACAATGAGCTGCTTTATCTGTGGCCTGGATTATTGTTCAACTTTGGATTTAATGAAGCTTTGCAGTTTGGAGGAAAGTCAATGGCATTGCCTGGGCAAGCTGAAACTGCGAGGTCTTGATGACACTGGATGGGTGCCTAACTCTGTAAATTACTCACATACAGGAGGTAAGCATCACTGACTCGGACAACATAGAACATAGAAAATTACAGAACAAACAGGCCCTTCGGCCCACAAGTTGTGCTGATCATATCCCTACCTACCAGGCCTATCTACAACCCTCAATCCCATTAAATCCCATGTACTCATCCAGAAGTCTCTTAAAAGTCCTCAACGAGTAAGGATCAAGAGCCCTGGGACGTTCCTGGGAATCAATAGATTCCTACGGACCTTCCAATGTATTTTATGGCTCACTTGTCTTACTTCTGAGCTTCTGGGGATTCCGTGAATGTCTGTATGAGTTGTGTATGTTTATTGATGTCTTTTCTTTTGATCCACAGGTGATTCGGTCCGCCTTGTTGTCCAACAAGGGGCATACACGCGGTGGGTCGTACGACGGCTGCTCTTGGATGTTGCTTTGAGAGTTGCCTAGTGCTTCACGTCGTTAGTGTGTGCTTAAACTGGGCCGACTGACGGGCAACACGACAGCTCAGTGACTATCACTGTTTGCTGTGCAGACACATGGATTTGGGCCGGTGTCTGTGGGAGTTTGCACATTCTCCCCGTGCTTGCGTGGGTTTTCTCCGGGTGCTCCGGTTTCCTCCCACACCCCAAAGGTGTGCTATTAGACTGATTGGTGTAACAAATTGTCCCTAAATTAGTCTCCCCTCAATCTGGTTATGGTTCCGTTATTGTGGAGTCCAATTGGCGTAGACAAAGGTCATGGGTAGAAGAGGGCAGTCACAATGTTAAGATGGCGGTGTGGGCTCGTTGGGCCGAAGGGCCTGTTTCCTGTGCTGGGTTGTTCTTTGTTCTTTGTTGAGTTTGCCTCCACTGACGGCAGCCGATTCCACTCACTCACCACCCTCTGAGTGAAAAACTTACCCCTGACATCTCCTCTGTACCTGCTCCCCAGCACCTTAAACCTGTGTCCTCTCGTAGCGACCATTTCAACCTCATGAGCTTTGTTGAGATGATTACAGGAATAGTGTCTTTCTGCTGAGCACGGAGCTGATCCTGTATTTTTCCGTGACCTTGGTAACTGGTTAATATTAATTCGTCTAAAGGTATTAGCTATTGCAATGTTACACCTCCTGGCAGGAAAGATGTGCCCACAATGCCAGGGAGAGAATCAGGACTGGAGGTAGCATTCCAGATCTGACAATCAGACACACTCTGAGGGTTCAGGGAACCTCTCAGCCACACAGACTGACTCAATCAGCAAGGGATAAATAATCATTTTAGCGGATGGAGCTGAAATGATTTAAAAGTTTTATAAGTTTATTAATTAGTGTCACAAATAGGCTGACATTAACACTGCAATGAAGTTACTGTGAAAATCCCCTAGGCGCCACACTCTGGCACCTGTACACTGAGAGAGAATTTAGCATGGTCAATGCACTTAACCAGCACGTCTTTCAGACTCTGGGAGGAAAGCAGAGCACCCGGAGGAAACCCACGCCGATACGGGGAGAACGCAAAACCCAGCAAAAACCCAGCTTGCAGGTGCAGCAGGTGGTCAGGAAGGCGAATGGGATGCTGGCCTTCATAGCGAGGGGGATTGAATATAAAAGTAGGGAGGTCTTGCTGCAGCTGTATAGGGCACTGGTGAGGCCGCAGCTGGAGTACTGTGTGCAGTTTTGGGCGCCGCACCTGCGCAAGGATATTTTGGCCTTGGAGGGAGTGCAGAGGAGGTTTACTAGGCTGATACCGGAGTTGAGGGGATTGAGCTATGAGGAGAGGCTGAATAAACTAGGCTTGTACTCGTTAGAGTTTAGAAAAATGAGGGGAGATCTCATTGAGACGTATAAGATGATGAATGGGATGGATAGGATAGAGGTGGAGAGACTCTTCCCGCTCAAAAAAGACAGTAGGACTAGGGGGCACAGCCTCAAGATAAAGGGGGGGGGCGGTTTAGAACGGAGTTGAGGAGGAACTTCTTCACTCAAAGGGTGGTGAATCTCTGGAATTCTCTGCCCGTTGAAGTGGTGGAGGCTGCCTCGCTAAATATTTTTAAGAAGCGGGTTGATGGGTTTTTGATAAGAGAGGGGATTAAGGGTTATGGGGAGAGGGCGGGAATGTGGAACTGAGCCACGACAGATCAGCCATGATCTTATTGAATGGCTGGGCAGGCTCGAAGGGCTAGATGGCCTACTCCTGCTCCTATTTCTTATGCTCTTATGTTCTTATGTTAACGCGCAGACTCCTCACAGAAACAGTGAGGAATCTGCAAGCCAAGAATCGAACCCAGGTCCCTGGCCGCTGTGAGGTGGTAGGGCTAACCTCTGTGCCATTGTGCCACCCAGTTTCAGAGTACCTCGGACTCACTGCGATTGTCAGAGTCCGAGGCAATGGGGCTGTGATCTGTACTCGGTTGTTGGAGAGGCTAACAATCTCCTCACAATTTCAGTCCCCCCCAAAGCAAGCTGGCCCGCATGAGATCCATTTTCTCTGCCGTTCCTTCCCCAGTCTGACATCGGTCACACTTGGTGTGTGCCAGCGTGGCTTGTACGAAGATGGAGGAAAGGTATGTGATGAGAAAGATGGAGCACTGGTTGGTGTGTTTCCTCTGTGTCTCAGAGGGGACAGAGATTGGGGTTCGATCAATGAGACAGACAGGATGGGGGTGTTGTAAAAGTCTCATTGAGAGAGTGAGTGTTGCTGCGTATCCCCTGCGAATGGATGTGTGAGATCCATGAAGAGAGTCACCACTAAAGTACATGATGCCATATTGGGAGTTTGATAGTGGAGGGAGTGAACAGAGGACTTACTCTGGCAGAGAGGGTGAGATCATTCACTTCCTACACTGGATGGCACTTTGTGGGTTACTGACTGCCACACTGACCTCCTGGGCAATGGCCTCCCAGTCTGGCAAGGTGAAGTTGATGTGTTCTTTGAGCCTTCCATGGGATAGAGAGCAAGTCCAAGCCACCAGACTCCCCGGATCGTATCATTGAGGCTCTGGGCACTACCTCCTTCTCCAGGTTCTGGTCTTTTCTCCCTGTGCTGCTGACATCCTGCACAGTCTGGTGGAGACACGTGGGCTGGAGAGAGTGTGTCAGAATGGCAGTTCAAGACGGCGGCCAGGCCTTCAAACCCACTAGCTGGCAGAGACCGGCCAAACCAGCTCCCAACCCAACAGGCAATTGGAGGAAACACTCCCGCGTGCATAATTAATGAGGCTCCAAGTGTGGAATTGAGTCTGAGGTCACACCATTCCAGCCAATGGGAGCAGAATGCCCAGAAGGGTGGCATGGTGGCACAGTGGTTGGCACTGCTGCTTCACAGTGCCAGGGACCCGGGTTCGAGCCCAGCTTGGGTCACTGACTGTGTGGAGTTTGCACATTCCCCCTGTGTCTGCGTGGGTTTCCTCCGGGTGCTCCAGTTTCCTCCCACAGTCCGAAAGACGTGTGAGTTAGGGTGCATTGGCCGTGCTAATTTTTCCCTCAGTGTCCCCGAACAGGTGCCAAAGTGTGGCGACTAGGGGATTTTCACAGTAACTTCATTGCAGCGTTAATAAAAAATATGCTAAAAACTAAAACTGGCCAGCACTTAGACAAACAAATGGGGAACTTTGCTCTCTATCTCAAACTCCTTCTGTTACTGATCATAGAAGGGAAGAGAAGCTGACGGAATATTTTTAACTCATTTTCAGGGTGTGGGCAGCGTGGGCAAGGCTGTAAATTTGGCTCTGTCCCTTTGATGCCTTGAGAATGTTTAATACAGAGAATTGCCTTGTGAGCCCACTTGTCAGCATTGTTGAGGGACTCAGAGACTGAGGGATTTGGGGTTGTTTTCGTTGGAAAGAAGGCGGCTAAGAGGGGATCTTATTGAAACATATAAGATGATTAGGGGTTTAGATAGGGTGGATAGTGATAGCCTTTTTCCTCGGATGGAGAAAGCTAGCACGAGGGGGCATGGCTTTAAATTAAGGGGGGGTAGTTATAGGACGGATGTCAGGGGTAGGTTCTTTACCCAGCGGGTGGTGAGGGATTGGAATGCCCTGCCTGCTGCAGTTGTAAATGCGCCTAGTTTGGGGGCGTTTAAGAGATCTCTGGATAGGTTTATGGACGAAAAGGGATTGGTATAGGCTAGTGGGTCATTGTTTTTGTAACTGGTCGGCGCAACATCGTGGGCCGAAGGGCCTGTTCTGCGCTGTAATGTTCTATGTTCTATGTTCTATGTATTGGTCCAAGACTGGAGTCACATATAGACCAGTCCCTGTTCATTCTCTACTCTCCACAGGACAATGAACCAGTCACATCTTTACCATGTGATCACCACACCAACTTCTTAATCCTGTCTCGTAGGAATGATTGAGGGCTCTGGGTTTGTACTCGTTGGAGTTTAGAAGGATGAGGGGGGGAGTCTTATTGAAACTTACAGGATACGGCGAGGCCCTGGATAGGGTGGATGTGGAGAGGATGTTTCCATCAGTGGGAAAAACTAGAACCAGAGGGAACAACCTCAGGATAAAGGGACAATCCTTTAAAACAGAGATGAAGGGAAATTTCTTCAGGCAGAGAGTGGGGAATCTGTGGAACTCTTTGCCGCAGAAGGCTGTGGGGGCCGGGGTCACTGAGTGTCTTTAAGACAGAGATAGATAGGTTCTTGATTAATAAGGGGATCAGGGGTTATGGGGAAAAGGCAGGAGAATGGGGATGGGAGAAATATCAGCCATGATTGAATGGCAGAGCAGACTCAATGGGCCGAGTGGCCTCATTCTGCTCCTGTGTCTTATGGTCTCAATGGGCCTACTCCTGCTCCTATTTCTTATGTTCTTATGTTCTTATATTTTGACCTGGTTTCGACTTTTCGGTGTTGCACTGGGTCAGCTGGGGGATGGGGGGGAGGGTGAGGGGGTGGGATTTGAACTTCCACTCTCTGGATTATGGGACCTGTCATCCATAACCTAGAGTTACAGGATAGGGGATCAGCCATTTAGGACTGAGAAGAGGAGTAATGCCTTCACTGTGAATTTTTGATCCTGGGGGAGTTGCAGATCTTCAACCAGCACTGTCTATATTCACGGTTTAGACCAGGAGATTTTTGGACACAAGATGGGGAGGCGATGGCCTAGTGGATATATCGCTAGGCTATTAATCCAGAAATTCAGCTAATGTTGTAGGGACCTGGGTTCGATTCCCACCACAGCTGATAGGGGTGGAGTGTCTGGGAGTCTGCAGTGTGTGTACAGATAGTGAGGGAGATAGAGAGGGCTGGTGAGATCCTGGCCATGTTAGTATGCTGAGGAGGACAGGCTGAATAGCACACTCTTTAATCAGATCTGACTGGTGCAAGTACCCAGTGGTAATATCACGAGATTATTCATCCCGAAACTCAGATAATGTTCTGGGGATCCGGGTTTGAATCCCGTCACGGCAAATTCAATAAAAAATATCTGGAATTAAGAATCTACTGATGACCATGAAACCATTGTTGATTGTTGTAAAATCCCAGCAGTTTGCTAATGTCCTTTAGGGGAGGAAATCTGCCGTCCTTACCTGGTCTGGCCTACATGTGACTCGGCAATGTGGTTGACTCTTAACTGCCCTCCAAGGGCAACTCGGGATGGGCAATAAATGCTGGCCCAGCCGGTAACACCCAGGTCCCACGAATGAATAAACAATCAAAGGGTTTGGGAATGAAGCAGGAAAGTGGATCTGGGGTTAAAGATCGGCTTGTGTTAAATAGCAGAGCAGACTCGGAATCGTCCCTTGGAGAAAGAGAGAGTCGGAAAAAAAAGTGAATTTTTTCAGCAGGAGAATAATTCACACAAATAAATACAAAGCAAATGCTTTCAGCAGCCCAGCAACTTCTCATTTAATAAAAGCTTCCCGTTCAAATTATAATGACCCCATTGAAATTTGAGTTTGGAAATATGCAGGAGTTTGTTCCAAAGTTTCCCGTCTCTGTGTATGGGGAACACACAGTGACTCGGTCCAAAGCCCCCCACCCCCGCCACTCTTTAATTGCTTGACATTGTATGATCATCGCTCTCAGAGTGTACGGTTAACGATGTTCAGTACTTAACCTCAAGAATGACCTTCCTTTTTAAGTGCGTAACAATTCCCAGTCATAAACCTCAAACTGACCTTCCTGTTTTCAGCAATTAACAGCACAGATGATATTTGCATCAACATAACTTTCAAATATAATAACCAGCTCAAATGTAGCACAGGGTGGGAGTCTTCCTGAGATAGAACCCTGAAATATCGCCACACAGAAGGAGGCCATTCGGCCCTTAGCACAGTGCCAGCTTTTTGGAAGATCAATCCTGTCTCATTCTCTCATCATCTTCCTGCTCTTCAAGTGATTCCTTTTGGACAGCTCAGTCTGTTAATAGCTCAGTGAGTGTTTCAGAATATAATCACCCCGTGCATGAAAACATCAGTAAGTTCCCCTTTTATCTTCAACTAAAAACATGCTTGAAGTTTATTTTGTTCACTCTGAACGGTGTGGGTGTCACTGCCTAGCCAATCCCATTTATTGCCCATCCCTAATTGCCCTTCAGAAGATGGTGGTGAGCTGCCTCCTGGAACCCACTGCAGTCCCTGTAGTTCAGGCACACCCACACCCAGTGACGGCGATATATCCCCGGGTAAGGATGCTCCTCCTTATCTCTCAATATTCTTGCCTAAGAAAAATCCAAACACTTCTGGAAGTTTCTGTTGTCTTGTAGGAGAGAGAACTCCAAGTCTCTCCAGTCCTCTGAGGAAGCGTTTCCTGATATCACCCTGAATGGCCCAGATCTAATTTTAGGATTAATTTTGAATTTAGGCCAGAGATAAGTTTAAAACAAATGCACAGGAGCTGGTCACCGTGCCTCTGCTGCCTCTATGGAACAGAGACTCACTTGTACGCCCCAACTAATTTCCCAATAACCCCACAAATACTCCCAACTCCACTATTGACCCAATTCCATTTTGAATGTTAATATTGAGTCAGCTCTCACATGCGAGATCAGAACAATTCACTCTTTATAAAAATGCACCTTCTCTCTCCAGCTGCTTATCCTATTTACACTGTGAAAACCCCTCTGGGGTTTTTGACAGAATTGCACGTATCAAAAATGGGTATTGTCATATCTGAGATGAAATGTCATTTTGGGTGAGCTCTGGCTGCTTTGGTGCGTCACATAAACAGGACCAAGGGCCACGGTTTCACCTGCACCTTAAACCTGCTTTAACTCTGCTGTTACCCAACGTTGGCACACAAACCTGGTTCCGTCAAACAGCTGGGCAGGTAGTGTGAGCGGGTATCTCGGGCTCTGCATTGTGTACAGATAGTGAGGGAGATAGAGACAACAGGTGGGATGCTGGCTGTGGCAGGGTGCTGAAGAGGACAGGCTGAATATAGGATAAATATTGGACACAAGAGGGGGTAGATTAGCCTGCTGCACAGGGTCCCCCCTGAGGGGCAAGAACAGACTCAGCTCAATAACTGATCTGAAATCAGCATCCCTGACACTGCAGCACTCCCTCGGCGGTACCCTGAGAGTTTGCTCAAAGTCCCTGCAGTGGCTTTGAACCCACACACTCTTGACTCAGAGGCTAAAGTGCTGCTCTCTAAACCACGTCTTATCATACTAAAACAGGCCATTCCGCCCAACTAGACTTACCCACCATGTGAGCAGCGAGTTCAAATCCATTCTGATCCCATAACTCATCAATCCCTCATTCAGCTGCGTGGATGTATCTTGCATTTCTCTGTCGATATCAGTCCTGTGTCTTCCAGAAAAGAACAGAGGAGAGCCTTAATTTCACATATAGCACAGGAGGAGGCAATTTGACTTGATTTATTATTGTCACATGTATTAACATACAGTGAAAAGTATTGTTTCTTGTGCACTATACAGACAAAGCATAGAGAAGGATAGGAGAGAGTGCCGAATGTAGTGTTACAGTCATAGCCAAAGTTAAAGTTTATTCATCTATTAGTCACAAGTAAGGTTTACATTAATACTGCAATGAGGTTACTGTAAAATTCCCCTAGGCACCACCTGTTCGGGTCAATGTATCTAACCAGCACATCTTTCAGACTGTGGGAGGAAACCAGAGCACCCGGAGGAAACCCAGGTAGACATGTGCAAACTCCACACAGACAGTGACCCGAGCCAGGAATTGAACCCGGGTCCCTGGTGCTGTGAGGCAGCAGCACTAACCACTGTGCCACCATGTTGCCACCAAGTAGAGAAAGATCAATTTAATGCAAGGTAGGTCCATTCAAAAGTCCAATGGCAGCAGGGAAGAAGCTATTCTTGAGTCGGCTGGTATGTGTCCTCAGACTTTTGTATCTTTTTCCTGACAGAAGAAGGTGGAAGAGAGCATGTCGGGGGTGTGTGGGGTCCTTAATTATACTGGCTGCTTTAGAACCTAGAACATAGAACATTACAGTGCAGTACAGGCCCTTCGGCCCTCGATGTTGTGCCGACCAGTGGAACCAATCTAATGACCCTCTAACCTAAACTATTCCAATGTTATCCATATGCCTATCCACTGACCATTTGAACACCCTTAAAGTTGGCGAGTCCACAACTGCTGCAGGCAGGGCATTCCACGCCCTTACTACCCTCTGAGTAAAGAAGGCAGCGGGAAGCGTAGACAGAGCCAATGGATGGTTTGCGTGATGGATTGGGCTACATTCACAACCCTTTTGAGAGTTGTGGTGGACATGCTGAATTTCCTTAGTCCTCTGAGAAGGTAGCGGTTTCTTAACTATACTGTCAGTGTGGGGGGGGGCCAGGACGGGCTGTTGGTGATCTGGACACATCCAGCTGATGCCACCTTCCTGCGAAGCAATCCCGTCAGTTCCATTCTCTATAGCCCTGCCGGTTCCAATCCCTAAAGTGCCAATCCAATTTCTTTTCCAAATCATTCCTCATCCACTTCTATTGGGCAGAAAGTTCCAGATCGTTACCACTCACTGCATAAAAATATTTTAAAAAACATGTATACAATCTGCAGGATTACAGAGCGATGGCAGGGGAACGACACAAAGTCACTCACTGGGAGCAGGATGGGCCAAATGGCCTCCTTCTGTGCTGAAACAATTCTGTGCAGTCCCATTGGTGTGTGACAAATAAGGATATTGGCTGTGTTTATCATAGTTGATTTGTCTATTAATTCTGATTTCTCAGAGACTGAAATATCAGCAAGTTCCTGGTAAAACTGCCAGCTCGAGTTGCTTGCATAGTTGGAGGTTTAGTCATCTAACCTCCTGCCTCGAATGATCTCACCCAGCCCAGTGCAACCTGTGCATCTTCAGTGTTTATATAAGAAAAATAACCAAACAAAGTAACAGCTAACAAATAGAATTGGTTTTAATGTTCTTTCCATCCAGGTTTTGTTCTAGATTCATTCTGAGGATGTGTCCAAGGCCGGCATTTGTTGCGCATCTCTAATTGCCCTCATGAAGTAAGTTGTATTCTTAAAGGGCTACAGTTCCTGTGTGTGGTGCGGCGGCACAGTGGGTTAGCACGGCTGCCTCACAGTGCCAGGGACCCGGGTTCGATTCCCGGCTCGGGTCACTGTCTGTGTGGAGTCTGCACATTCTCCCGGTGTCTGCCTGGGCTTCCTCAGTTTCAAAGGACAGGTCCAAAGAAAGGTACAGCTCAGGAACAGGCCTCTTGGCCCTCCAAGTCTTCACTGATGGTGATGTCTGCCTAACCTAAAACCGCATGCACTTACAGAGTCTGTATCCTTCTATTCCCACCCAATTCATGTATTTGTCTAGTTGGCCCTTAAATGCCACTATCATACCCCCTCCCCAGGCAGTGTGTTTCAGACATTCACCACCCCCTGTGTAAAAAACCTGCCTCGCACATCTCCTCTAAACTTTTCCCCACACCTTAAACCTACATCCCCGACTTTTCCACCCTAGGAAAAAGCTTCTGACTATCCACTCTGTCCGTGCCCCTCATAATCTCGTAGATTTCTATCAGGTCGCCCCTCAACCTCCGTCGCTCCAGTGAGAACAAACTGAGTTTTCTCCCAGATGCTCAGATGAGGTTGATTGGCAATGGTGAATTGTCTCTCAGTGTCCAAAGCTGTGTAGGTTTGGCAGATTAACCATGATAAATGCGTGGGGTTACGGGGATAGGGAGGGGGGAGAGGGCCTGGATAAGGTGCTCTGTCAGAGTATCTTGGTGTTCAACATTTTAACATTTCAGAGGGCAGTGGGTCTGGAGTCACATGTGGGCCAGACTGGGTAAGGACGGTAGATTTCCTTCCCTAAAGGACATTAGTGACTCAGAAGGGTTTTTACAACAATTGGCAATCATGGTTAACGTTAGATTTTTACTAGCTATCGGGGCTTGATGGATTGAGTTATAAGGAGAGGCTGGATAGACTGGGACTTTTCTCTCTGGAGTGTAGGAGGCTGAGGGGTGATCTTATAGAGATCTATAAAATAATGAGGGGCACAGATCAGCGAGATAGTCAATATCTTTTCCCAAAGGTAGGGGAGTCTAAAACTAAAGGGCACAGGTTTAAGGTGAGAGGGGAGAGATAGAAAAGGATCCAGAGGGGCAATTTTTTCACCCAGAGGGTGGTGAGTGTCTGGAACAAGCTGCCAGAGGCAGTAGTAGAGGCGGGTACAATTTTGTCTTTTAAAAAGCATTTAGACAGTTACATGGATACGATGGGTATAGAGGGATATGGGGCAAATGTGGGCAATTGGGATTAGCTTAGGTGTTAAAAAGAAAGGGAGGCATGGACAGGTTGGGCCGAAGGGCCTGTTTCCCTGCTGTAATCCTCTAAGGCTCTCTTCATTCCAGATTTTTATTCGCTTCAAATTTCACCACCTACCATCTTGGGATTCGAACCCGGATCCCCAGAACATTAGCTGGGTCTCTGGATTACTGACTCAGTGATAATAGCACTGTGCCACCAGCTCCAAAATGACTGAGCATCAACTGTCTTCTAATTTTTGTCGGGGGGGGGGGGGTAACATCTTTAAAATTAATCATTGATTTTTATTTTATTCGTTTATATTGCTGGTCCCGAGTTGCCCTTGAACTGCGTGGCTCACTCAGGGGGCAGTTGAGAGTCAACCACATTGCTATTTGCAGAGGAACGTTCCGGATGTCTGTCAGCCTTTGTGTGTGAAAGCGTTTCCAAACTTTGCTCCCGACAGCTCCGTCTCTGAGTTTTGGACAATATCCCCGGGATTCCCAACCAGCAGAAGGATTTCTCCGCACTGACTCTACCTGGCCCCCTGCAAACCTTGAAAACTTTGCACAAAGCACCCTTCGACCTTTTAAATTCCACGAACTGCTACCCCGGACATTCTCACAGTGCAGTTTGCTCGCAGGAGACGTCAGGGAACCCTGGATTCAGAGAGGAGCGATCAGTGCTCCCTTGCCCTGAGCTCTGCTGATTTATATCAGGGACTTCTGGCTATTTGCGATTCTAATACGCAAATTGCGCTTTGATTGCTTTCAGTGGAAATTACTGAACTCCAGTAGCACACAAATGATAAGAATCAATTTTCCTGAAACTCAGTTTCAGTTTTAAAAAGATTTGCTGAGTTTATTGAAGCCAGGTGTCACTGGAAAGTAGATTACGTCAATTGCCTGTACAACAGCCTGGGCTCCCATCGCTCAACAGCCCAGGTGCCTGGAGCTAGACTGCCCCACCCTGGCCACACATGGGAACTGTCACAACACTAGACAGGGCCTAAAGGTGCAGACACATGCCCGCTTACTGAGGGCAAAGCCAGGCCAGCGGCTCTTCACATAACTGAGCACTTGATTGTAGTCATAACTCCTGTGAGCAGTTAGATACCTAGAGCCAATCACTTCCCTCCAGAGTGTGACGTAGAGACAGGGTAATATGGGACTTCCACAAATTTAGGATGTCCCAGATTGACAATGGAGCACTTTTCAACTGGCTGGACTCTAATCTCTGAACTTCCTTCCTTAAACCTCTCTTCCTCACTACAACCTCTCTTCCTTTCAGATGTTCCCTGAAGCCTCTCTCTTTGCCTCAGTGTTTGATCTCCTGTCCCAATATCTCCTCGTCTGGCTCAGTGTCTGACTTTGATAATCCTGCGCAACACTTTGGGATGTTCTAATATATTAACATGCAGAGGGATCTGGGTGTACAGGTCCACAGTTCCCTGAAAGTAGAAACACAAGAGGATAAAGTGGTCGAGAAAGTATAAGGCATGCTTACCTTCATCAGCCAGGTCAAAGTGTGACGTTAGTGTACTTTTAAGATTTTTTTTCTTAAATCATGTTCTCTGCAGCTCACAGTCTTAGCTGATGTCATTGTTGCCAGGCTGTCTATGAGGAATCCTTTATTGCTCCTTAAATGGTTTAAATGGGGATGTTTATGTTTACAATTGTGTTTTGAATCACACCTGAGATGAAACATCTCATGTTTATCCGAGCCAAATTTAAGATACAAAACTCACAATCTAGGCAGGCTCCATAAAATACTTTGGAGTTTCTGACCTGGGCCATATTAATAGAGTATAATAATTAGCAAGTCATGTTGCAGCTTTATAGAACCTTAGTGAGGCTGCACTTGGAATATAGTGTTCAATTCTGGTCACCACACTACCAGAAGGATGTGGAGGCTTTGGAGAGGGTACAGAAAAGATTTCCCAGGATGTTGCCTGGTATGGAGGGCATTAGCTATGAGGAGAGGTTGGAGAAACTTGGTTTGTTCTCACTGGAGTGACGGAGGTTGAGGGGAGACCTGATAGAAATCTACAAGATTATGAGGGGCACGGACAGAGTGGATAGTCAGAAGCTTTTTCCCAGGGTGGAAGAGTTAATTACTGGGGGACACAGGTTTAAGGTAAAAGGGGGAATGTTTTATACACAGAGTGGGGTAAGTGCCTGGAATGCATTCCCAGAAGAGGTGGTAGAAACAGATACAATAGCAACTTTAAGAGGTAACTTGACAGAAACATGAATAAACAGGAATTGGGAGATACGGACTGTGTAGAGGCACAATATCTTTAGTTTAGAAAAGTGTCATGCATTTCCGGAGGCTTGGAGGCCTGATGTACTTTCCTTGGTTATTTCTTGTTCATTGTTCCATTCAGATTGCACAGATGCTCTCTCTCTCTTTGTCTCTCTGTCTCTGTTTCTCTCTCTTTGTCTCTCTGTCTCTGTTTCTCTCTCTGTCTTTCACCCTGTCTCTCTCTCTGTCTCTGTCTGTCTCTCTGTCTCTGTCTCTCTCTCTCTCTCTGTCTCTGTCTGTCTCTCTGTCTCTGTCTCTGTCTCTCTCTCTCTCTCTGTCTCTCTGTCTCTGGCTTTCTCTCTCTTCCTCTCTGTCGTCTCTCATTCCCTCTCTCTTTCTCTCTCGCTGTCTCTCCTTGTCTCTCTCTGTCTCTCTCTCTCTGCTCGGACTGTTACTGGCATGCCAGCTCCAATTCCAGGGGTGGGTGAGGTTTGGAGACGGCATTCTCCATTTGCCTCGGGTGGGATCTTATGGGACTTGGAATTCTGCCCTTTGTCTCTCTGTCTCTGTCTCTTTCTCTCTCTCTCCCCCTCTCTGTTTCTCTCTCTCTCTCTGTCTTCCTCTGTCTCAATTTCTCTCTCCCCCTCTCTCTCCATCTCTCTCTATCTATCTCTCTCCCTCTTTCTGTCTGTCTCTCTCTCTCTTGCTCTCTCTCTGTCTTCCTCTCTCTCTATCCCTCTCTCTCTTCAACTCTCTCTATCTGTCTCTCTCTCTCTCTCTCTCTACCCCTAACGTGGTTAGCACTGCTGCTTCACAGCTTTAGGGACCAGGGTTCGATTCCCGGTTTGGGTCACTGTCTGTGTGGAGTTTGCATATTCTCCCCGTGTCTGCGTGGGTTTCCTCTGGGTGCTCCGGTTTCCTCCCACAGTCTGAGAGATGTGCTGGTTAGGTGGATTGGCCGTGCTAAATTCTCCCTCAGTGTAACCCGAACAGGCGCCAGAGTGTGGCGTCTGGGGGATTTTCACAATAACTTCATTGCAGTGTTAATGCAAGCCTACTTGTGACAGTAATAATTAAAATAAACAAGGAATTGATTGCAGGCTATGAAATATTCTCACCAGCACACAGAATCAGTTACTGATGATTCCGGGTAAGGAGCCTTGCATTTCTATAGCGTCCTTCATGCCCTCAGACAACCCAGAGCATCTTCCAGCCAATGAAGCACTTTCTGAAGTGTTGTGATGTAGGAAAACATGGCAGTTTCTGCACAGCAAGATCCCAGAAATACTGAATAAGACAGTCTCCTGTTTTCACTGGTTAATGACACGCCAGTGGCTCACAGATCTCAGTCCTGCCTTACTTCATGCTTTGGAAGAGGTATGATCGAGCCCTGAGGATGTGTTTGTTTTCAGACTGTGGAAGATTTCCTTCTCATTGCTGTCAGCGTGATTAATACTTCCTGGACTATCTTTGCTTAGTGAAGGGACAGGGTTTCACTAAATGGGGCTTTTGGGACAGTCAGAGGATCTGAACTCATTCTTAGCAAGATCAGAGGATAATGAGCCAGCTATGAAGTAAGGGATTGGTATTGAGACAAACATTGTGATGGACCTTTGGGTAAAACACAAGGGTTTACTCCAAATCGGAGAGGTGAAAGATTCACTTCTTTAACTGGCCAGCTGACCTCAAGGGAAGTCCTAGAGTCAAATACTAAACCTGTAGAATCATAGGATCCCACGGTACATTCGGCCCATCGAGACTGCACCAAAAACTATCCCACTTAAGCCCTATCCTCATAACCCAGCTAATCAAATACTAAACCTGTGGATATTTACCCTGCTAATCCCCTGACACGAAGGGAGAATTTAGCACGGCCACCTAACCCACACACGTTTTGGCTGTGGGAGGAAACCGGAGCACCCGGAGGAAACCCACACAGACACGGGGAGAACATGCAAACTCCACGCAGACAGTGATCCAATCCGGGAATCGAACCCAGGTCCCTGACGCTGCGAGGCAGCAGTGCTAACCACCGTGCCACCATGTCGATGGTATTTTCTTTGCTTGAAATACAGGTCTGACTCTTCTGGATCTCTGTTTGGCTCTCTCAACACAGTGGCATGCAGTCTGCGCCAAAGCAAAACTACAACCACTTCTGTTAGCAAATATCCAGAAAATTTAAACAAAAGAAGCTTCCACCCCCACAGCCCATCTCCATGGCCACGCAGCATGTTTTGGGATGTCTTCAAACAGTAATGCAAATCTTCCATAGAGTCATAGAGGTTTACAGCATGGAAATAGGCCCTTTGGCCCAACTTATCCATGCCACTCCTTTTTTAACCACTAAGCTAGTCCAGTTGCCCACGCTTGGCCCATATCCTTTATACCTATCTTACCCATGAAACTATCTAAACACTTTTTAAAAGAGAAAATTGTAACTACCTTTTTTGGGTACAATTGGGCATTTGGATACCAAATTGGCTTGATGACAAGAAGCCAGAGGGTGGTTGTAGAGAACTGTTTTTCAAACTGGAGACCTGTGACCAGTGGTGTGCCTCAGGGATCAGTGCTGGGTCCACTGTTATTTGTCATTTATATTAATGATTTGAATGAGAATATAGGAGGCATGGTTAGTAAGTTTACAGATGACACCAAGATTGGTGACATAGTGGACAGTGAAGAAGGTTATCTCAGATTGCAACAGGATCTTGATCAATTGGGCCAGTGGGCTGACGACTGGCAGATGGAGTTTAATTTAGACAAATGCAAGATGATGCATTTTGGTAGATTGAACCAGGGCAGGACTTACTCAGTTAATGGTAGGGCGCTGGGGAGAGTTACAGAACAAAGAGATCTAGGGTTACATGTTCATAGCTCCTTGAAAGTGGAGTCACAGGTGGACAGAGTGGTGAAGAAGGCATTCAGCATGCTTGGTTTCATCGGTCAGAACATTGAATACAGGAGTTGGGACGTCTCGTTGAAATTGTATAAGACATTGGTAAGGCCACACTTGGAATACTGTGTACAGTTCTGGTCACCCTATTATAGAAAGGTTATTATTAAACTAGAAAGAGTGCCTTCCATGTTACTCTGATTCTGTAACCAATCTGAATGATTTATAATGCTGATCCAGTTTTATCACCCTTTCTCCAGATTCCTGTTCAAAAGAAAATAAA
This sequence comes from Carcharhinus amblyrhynchos, assembly GCF_965287045.1. Classification (NCBI taxonomy): domain Eukaryota; kingdom Metazoa; phylum Chordata; class Chondrichthyes; order Carcharhiniformes; family Carcharhinidae; genus Carcharhinus; species Carcharhinus amblyrhynchos. The sequence continues at coordinate 126,272,095 of NC_137328.1, read as the reverse complement.
CATGTTTATAAACTGCTATGAGCTTCCTTTCAGCTGGAAGCCACACATGTCATTTAATTTTATATTGATGTAAGGGAAGACCTGCTGGCTCTTTTCAATGAAGATAGAATAGAATCCCTACAGTGCAGAAAGAGGCCATTTGGCCCTTCGAGCTTTCACCAACAACAAACACCCAAGCCCTAGCTATTCCCGTAAACCCCAAGCATTTATCCCGCTTAACACCCTGACACTTAGGAGCAATTTAGCACGGCCAATCCACCTAACTCGCACATCTTTGGACTGTGGGAGGAAACCGGAGCACCCAGAGGAAACCCATGCAGACACGGGGAGAATGTGCAGACTCCACACAGACAGTGACCCAGGGCTGGAATCCCTAACGCTGTGAGGCAGCAGTGCCAACCACTGTGCCACCGTACTGCCCCTAAAGAAGAGTCCTTATAGTTCATCCCTTTTGCACCTCTACCTGTCACCTTGTAAGATAAACATGAGTGACTTTATTAATTTAATTAACTCAGCTTTGCTTGAATTGCATTTACCTCAAAAGTTATTTTCAATTTCTCGATCAGATATCCATTTACATTTAACACCTTAACATCCAACATAAAACTTGCACCTCAAAGCTGCTCAGTTATTCCTAGCTCTGTAATTTACCCGTCTGTGGGTGAACTCTACAGGGGCAGTGTGAAGTGTTAATGTTAGATAGGTAAACGGATATAAAAAATCAAAAAATATGTAAATAGCTAGTCTTCATCATCAATGATGTAAGAGATTCGATGTGAAGCCTGGTGCTAAACTGTAAATAATTAGTATAATGTTCAACATAAGGTGAAGTTTCTCATCAGCCTTGCCCCGAGCAGTAACCGGTCAATCCTTATCAAGGACAACCTCATCGAAGCCCCGTAACAGTGATAAAAGATGACGACAACTGGAAAAACTGTTAAAAAAGCAGTAAGTAAAGCAATCCAGTGATTGGAAACAGACCGTAAAGAACGGACAATGCGGAGAAAATGCCAACCGAACTCGAAGAATGAAGGAAAAGCAGGAAGAAATGCTAACCTTTACCAGAATACTTCATACAAACATGGAAACTAGAAGCAGGAGGAGGCCATTCAGCCCTTCTAGCCTGCTCTGCTATTCATTATGAGCCTCGCTGGTCATCGAATTCAATATCCCAATACCCCCTTCCCCCTCACATCCCTCAATCCCTTTCGCCCCAAGAGCTACTCCTGATTCCTTCTTGAAACCAGACACCATTTTGGCTGCAACTACCTTCCATGGGAGTGAATTCCACTCATTCACCACCCTCTGGGTGAAGAAAATCCTCCTTACCTCAGCCCTTCGATCACGTGGAAGTCCCAGATCAAGCCAAGAAGTGGCAGGATTAAGAAGTTATTCGACACAGAACCATTTTGGAATTGGTAGAGAAGACTCACAAGGAACAGGTCAGCACCCTTCTCTCTGCGGTAGGCAGTAGTGCCGATGACATAAACAAAGAAACAGTGACATACAATGAGGTTATAAAAAAAGCCTTCGATATATCTTTCAGACATAGAAGGAACAGCATAATAGAACAAGTAAAGTTCAATAGATGTATCCAAAGATCTGGGAGAGAGTGTCTTCATTAACGACTCATATCAACTAGCTGAGATTTGCAGCACTGAAAGACAAATTAATTTGGAAACACATTGCTGTAGAGGACCTTTTAAATCAGTAAGCTGCAGAGAAAAGCTCAACATGCAAACCAAACAGTAAACCAATGAAAGCATTTTCATTTCAGAAATTGAGGATGAAAACTCAGTGAAGTGCCATTCTTGAGAGACATGACAGGACGTAATGGGAAAGTACAGGCATTATGGTCAGTGGACATAAAACAAACTTTAAACTAGTCTCTGGAGCAGGTGTTTCAGTTTTTTTCAGACACAGAACAGTAGCAAGGCTCCCTCTGGTCATTGACATCACAGCTCCAGGGTCCTGGGTTCGATTCCCGGCTTGGGTCACTGTCTGTGTGGAGTTTGCACATTCTCCTCGTGTCTGCGTGGGTTTCCTCCGGGTGCTCCGGTTTCCTCCCACAGTCCAAAGATGTGCGGGTTAGGTTGATTGGCCGTGCTAAAATTGTCCCTTAGTGTCCTGGGATGTGTAGGTTAGAGGGTAAATGTGTAGGAATATGTGGAAAGGGCCTGGGTGGGATTGTGGTCTGTGCAGACTCGATGGGCCGAAGGGCCTGTGTCTGCACTGTAGGGTTCTATGTTCTGTGACCGTTTGATTCTACAGTCCAGGCCACATTCAACTGAAAGATAAACTTCAGTACATAGGAAAATAAATCAAAAAAACTTTGTACATGAACCAAAACCCAGAAAGCTTGCACAGATCTCCAACTCATCTGTAAAGTAGACAAATTTCAAAGCCAGAATTCTGGACAAAAATTCCAAACTTGTTGTAAAGTCTGGGGAAGCTGAAAACAACCTGTATATCACACTGATACCAGGTATAAAACCAGCTCATTCACCCCAAGGAAAGCTTCAGCCCCACTTTTACAGAAGCTGGAACAAGATGAATCAGTGTTACACCAAGGAGTTATCTCACCTGTAACAAGTTGGTGTTCAGGTGTGGTTCCAGTACCAAAACCAAATAGCTCATTACAAATGTATGTTGACCTTACAGTTAAACAACAATGGAAAGGCCCATTCAGCCAGTGCTTTCTGTGGATGTGAGTCTGGTAACATGAGCAAAAAAGCTCCGTTTTCACAACTGTTGAACAAGGAATCAAAGTTATTACACTTGCCACACCATTTAAAAGACATTAGCCAGAATTTTCCAGCCTTTCAGCCCCCGCCACTGCTGCCAGCGAGCATGGAAAATTTGGCGCTTGGCTAAATCCCGGTTCACTGCAGAGGGACCAGAGAATCCCGTTGGATAATGAATGGCCTGAAAATTCCAGACTTTATTCCAGTTGGCCACCCTCTGGAATTACATTGGCCCCAGAGATGCTTTTCAGGGGATGACGAAATGTATTTATTTCCTGATCTAAAGGTCCACCACACTGGAATATAATGCAAGGGTGAGAGCAGGATTCCAGTGTTTACAAGGAGCAGGACTGAGTCTCAACACATTCTGACAGGCCCTGGGACCCGCAAACATTAGTTTTTATGGTTTTGTATTCTAAATTTTATTTCCGCTTGGCTCTCAAGTTTAAACCTAGACTGAATATTTAAAGTTATTCTGCATTTAATCTCACTAGGTGGATATTAATCCAAACCCAGCAATGGTTATGCTTTGTTCATTCATCAATAATAATCAGTAGTGATTTGCTTTTCTGGACCTTGTTTTCAGTTCGAAAGCTGGTATTTAGATGAAGGCTGAAATTCTCCACTGCATCTGCCAGGATTCGGTGCTCGGCAAAACTCGGAAGATTCAGGAGATTGAATTTCTCTTTTTATTATTATTAGTGTCACAAGTAGGCTTACATTAACACTGCAATGAAGTTACTGTGAAAATCCCTAAGTCACCACACGCTGGTGCCTGCTCGGGTACACTGAGGGAGAATTTAGCAAGGCCAATGCACCCAACCTTTCGAACCCATTCTTTCGAACTGTGGAGGGAACCGGAGCACCCGGAGGAAACCCACGCAGACATGGAGAGAATGTGCAGATTCCGCACATTCAGTGGCTGAGGTTGGATAGCGCATCTTTGTTTCCCATTTTTCAAACTACAATACTAAAATAAATCGTCTTTTGTTTATCAGGATCCTGGTTTACTGAATCCAGTGACCGTTAGATTACAAAGTCGCTGAGTAACCTTATATGATGTGGTCACCTAAAGCATTGGGGAATGAAGTTTGTCTGATGGAGCTGATGTGAAGGCATAACCAAGAGCTTGGTAAACAAGCTGAATATTGCTAAACCTACATGACCTTGCAGTCATTGCAAGAAAAACTGATTAGAGCTGAGATTTGTTTTGGGGATGACTCCATTTGGCCTCAAAATGCTGGAATGCAGCCAAGAATTTGATTTAGAAGGGACATTGCCCTGGGGACTCGGTGCTGAAGCCATAGAGTCGTAGAAACATAGAACATAGAAGATAGGAGCAGGAGGAGGCCATTTGGCCGTTCGAGCCTGCTCCACCATTCATCACGATCATGGCTGATTGTCCAACTCAATAGCCTCATCCTGCTTTCTCCCCATAACCTTTGATCCCATTCGCCCCAAGTGTTGTATCCAGCCACCTCTTGAATACATTTAATCTTTTGGCATCAACTCCTTCCTGTGGGAATGAATTCCACAGGCTCACCACTCTCTGGGTGAAGAAATGTCTCCTCATCTCCGTCCTGAATGATCTATCCGGAATCCTCAGACTGTGACCCCTGGTTCTGGACTCCCCCCACCATCGGGAACATCCTCCCTGCATCTACCCTGTCTAGTCCTGGTAGAATTTTATAAATCTCTATGAGATCCTCCCTCATTCATCTGAACTCCAGGGAAAACAATCCTAACCTGGTCAATCTCTCCTCGTACATCAGTCCCGCCATCCCCGGAATCAGCCTGGTAAACCTTCACTGCACTCCCTCGAGAGCAAGAACATCCTTCCTCAGAAAAGGAGACCAAAACTGCTCACAATACTCTAGGTGTGACCTCACTAAGGCCCCTGTATAATCGCAGCAACACATCCCTGCTCCTGTACTCAAAACCTCTCACAATGAAGGCCAACAGACCGTTTACCTTCTTCACCGCCTGCTGCACCTGCACGCTTACCCTCAGTGACTGGTGCACAAGGACACCCAGATCCCTCTGCACACTCCCCTCTCCCAATTCACAACCATTCAGGTAGTAATCTGCTGCCTTGTTTTTGCTTCCAAAGTGAATAACCTCACATTTATCCAAATTATCCTGCATCTGCCATTGATTAATCCACTCACCCAACCTATCCAGATCATTCTGAAGGATCTCTGTATCCTCGTCACAGTTCACCCTCCCACCCAACTTGGTATCATTGCAAATTTTGAGATGTTACATTTTGTTCCTTCATCCAAATCATTAATATATATTGTGAATAACTGGGGTCCCAGCACCGATCCCTGTGGCACCCCCACTAGTTACTGCCTGCCCATTTGAAAAGCACCCATTAATTCCTACTCCTTGTTTCCTCTCTGGCAACCAGTTTTCTGTCCATCTCAACACACTTCTATCAACCCCATGTGTTTTAATCTTGCATAATAATCTCTTGTGCGGGACTTTGTCAAACACTTTCTGAAAGTCCAAATATATCACATTGACTGGTTCCCCCTTGTCAACTCTATTAGTTACATCCTCAAAGAATTCCAGCAGATTTACCAAGCATTTCATAAATCCTTCATAAGTCACAGAGGTTTTACAGCATGGAAACAGGCCCTTCAGCCCAACTTGTCCATGCCACCCCTTTTTTAAAACTACGAAGCTAATCCCAATTGTCCACATTTGGCCCATATCCCTCCATACACATCTTACCCATCTGACTGTCTAAATGCTTTTTAAAAGATAAAACTGGACGCACCTCTATGACTGCCTCTGGCAGCTTGTTCCAGACACTCACCACCCTCTGTGTGAAAAAATTGCCCCTCTGGACACTTTTGTATCTCTCCCCTCTCACCTTAAACCTGTGCCCTCTAGTTTTAGACTCCCCTACCTTTGGGAAAAGATATTGACTATCTAGCTGATCTGTGCCCCTCATTATTTTATAGACCTCGATAAGATCACCCCTCAGCCTCCAGGGAAAGAAGTCCCAGTCTATCCAGCCTCTCTTTATTACCCAAACTATCAAGTGCTGGTAGCATCCTAGTAAATCATTTCTGTGCTCTTACTAACCATGCCTACTAAATTCTCATCCAAATCATTAATATAAATGACAAATAACAGTGGACCCAGCACTGATCCCTGAGGCACAGCGCTGGTCACAAGCCTCCAATTTGAAAAATAACCCTCTACAACCACCCTCTGTATCTGCCATCAAGCCCATTTTATATCCATTTAGATACCTCACCCTGGATCCTGTGAGATTTAACCTTATGCAACAACCTACCATGCGGTACCTTGTCAAAGGCCTTGCTAAAGTCCATGTAGACAACATCAACTGCACTGCCCTCATCTACCTTCTTGGTTCTCCCTTCAGAAAACTCAATCAAATTTGTGAGACACGATTTTCTACTCACAAAGCCATGCTGACTGTCCCTAATCAATCCTTTTGTCTCTAAATGCCTGTAGATCCTGTCTCTCAAAATACCTTCCAACCAGGGGATGGCACGGTAGCGCAGTGGTTAGCACTGCTGCCTTACAGCTCCAGGGACCTGGGTTCAATTTGGAGTTTGCACATTCTCCTCGTGTCTGCATGGGTTTCCTCCGGGTGCTCCGGTTTCCTCCCACAGTCCAAAGATGTGCAGCTTAGGTTGATTGGCCATGTTAAAATTGCCCCTTAGTGTACTAGGATGCTTAGGTTAGAGGGATTAGTGGGTATGAGGAGGAACTTCTTCACTCAAAGGGTGGTGAATCTCTGGAATTCTCTGCCCGTTGAAGTGGTGGAGGCTGCCTCGCTAAATATTTTTAAGACGCGGGTTGATGGGTTTTTGATAAGAGAGGGGATTAAGGGTTATGGGGAGAGGGCGGGAATGTGGAACTGAGCCACGACAGATCAGCCATGATCTTATTGAATGGCGGGGCAGGCTCGAAGGGCTAGATGGCCTACTCCTGCTCCTATTTCTTATGTTCTTATGTTCTTATAATATGTAGGGATATGGGGGTAGGCCCTGGGTGGGATTGTGGTCAGTGCAGACTCGATGGGCCGAAGGGCCTCTTTCTGCACTGTAGGGTTCTATGATTCTATGAACTTAGCCACTACAGATGTGAGGCTCACTGGTCTGTAGTTCCCAGGCTTTTCCCAGCAGCCCTTTTTAAACAAAGACACAACATTTGCACTTTCCATTCTTCACGCACCTCACCTGTGACTATCAATGATTCAAATATCTCTGCAAGGGGTCCTGCAATTTCCTCCCTAGCCTCCCACAACATGCTGGGATACAATTCATCTTCTATAGTGGAATAGTCACACAGGAGATGGATCAGGAACAGAGTGGCTGACCTAAGTGTCCACCCTCTGAGATTACTCAGCAAACTAGCAAAGTTTTTACTAAGGCGATAGTACCAATTTGGAGAACTGTCATGGGACAGAGAAATCTGGGGTCATTGTTTTAATTTAAGTAAACATCTGTCTTAATTCTTATATATAAAATCCATGTATTCTCCTTTCAATAAATGTATCTTTCTTCCCCTCACACTTATTGTCATATCATCAATTATAATTATTGTATCATTATCTTTACCAATATTATAATCCTAATTTAATATTCAATAAAATTGATGCTTTAACACAATCCTTTTCACAGTTGCCCATTTCTGGATTTACATCCAGAGTACTGCTTTGATCATAAGTGAGCTTTAAGGGGGAGGTGGTGTTGTGGTGGTCCAGGGTAATTCTCTGGGGTTCCGGGTTCAAATCTCACCACAGATGGTGAAACTTGAATTCAATTAAAATTATTTGGATCGGGATGATGACACATTCAGAAGGACTGAGTAGTTACTGAAACATTTGTCACTTAAAAATAGACCGATCTGCTTCACTAAGGTCCTTTAAGGGAGGAAGTCTGGCATTCTTATCTAGTCTGGCCCTCGTGCGACTCCAGAACCATAGCAACGTGCTGGACTCTCAACTGCCCCTCTGCAATGGTCACTTGGTACAAGGGCAATTCAGGACGGGCAATAAATGCTATTTTGCAAGTGAGGCCCAAGAGTGAATTTAAAAAGATTGTGAAAGGGGAGCTGACAACTCCCCAGACTGAAATGGCAGCGTGGGCTCGTTGGGCCAAAGGGCCTGTTTCTCGTGCTGTGTTGTTCTTTGTTCTTCGTGATCTTATATCACTGATGATGTAAAGGGTCTAGTTACATATTTAACATTAACCCTTTACATTACATCACCCCTCCCACAGCCGAGGATCCAACCAACTCACAATGATGCGAACAGGAACTGGGTCTACTTCATACTCATCATATATCCACTCCAGTCTTTCTCAATATGTGAAACATCTTGATGCAGACAGACAACTCACTAACTCCTGGGTATTGACCTTAAAGATAGATCCTACTTCCCAGGGCTGGCAGGATCCTCAGATCACAATCCCTCTGTCCCAAACCATCAGATCTTTTCTACTAATTGAGTCTCTGTGACATGCAGTTGGTGAAATAACTTCTCAGAGGCTGATGTCCCTTCGCCAGGTTCCCTTTATTTACAAACTCTATTCCACTCCGGAGAGTGCTTCAGGTACACAGTCAGAATCTGGAGAGTGAGTCGCTCTGAAACTGCTCAATATAGACACAGGTGAGATGCTTTGATTGGGCAGGCAATCGTCACCTCAACCTGGGAGCTCATACTCCAATCATTACCTCAATCAGGGAGCTTATATTCCAATCATTATCTCAATCAGGGAGCTTATAAACCAATCATCACCTCAATCAGGGAGCTTATACTCCAATCATTACCTCAATCAGGGAGCTTATACTCCAATCATTACCTCAATCAGGGAGCTCATACTCCAATCATTACCTCAATCAGGGAGCTTATACTCCAATCATTACCTCAATCAGGGAGCTTATAAACCAATCATCACCTCAATCAGGGAGCTTATACTCCAATCATTACCTCAATCAGGGAGCTGATACTCCAATCATTATCTCAATCAGGGAGCTTATACTCCAATCATTATCTCAATCAGGGAGCTTATAAACCAATCATCACCTCAATCAGGGAGCTTATACTCCAATCATTACCTCAATCAGGGAGCTGATACTCCAATCATTACCTCAATCAGGGAGCTCATACTCCAATCATTACCTCAATCAGGGAGCTTATATTCCAATCATTATCTCAATCAGGGAGCTTATAAACCAATCATCACCTCAATCAGGGAGCTTATACTCCAATCATTACCTCAATCAGGGAGCTTATACTCCAATCATTACCTCAATCAGGGAGCTCATACTCCAATCATTACCTCAATCAGGGAGCTTATACTCCAATCATTACCTCAATCAGGGAGCTTATACTCCAATCATTACCTCAATCAGGGAGCTTATACTCCAATCATTACCTCAATCAGGGAGCTCATACCCCAATTACTTCAATCAGGGAGCTCATACTCCAATCATTACCTCAGTCAGGGAGCTGATACTCCAATCATTACCTCAATCAGGGAGCTCATACTCCAATCATTACCTCAATCAGGGAGCTGATACTCCAATCATTACCTCAATCAGGGAGCTGATACTCCAATCAGGGTCTCCTCACTCCCAGACTTCCTTGGCCTTGTTGAAGTTTTACAGTTTGCTTCCCTATCATTAGATGTTACTGCTTGTTGCTTGCTGCTTTAGTGTTGTGACTGAAAGGGTTTCGAAAGTCCTCCTTCCTGAGCACGATGCAGAAATCCAGCTTCTGAATTTATTTATCATAATGAGGGCTTCAAAATAAACCTGGCACAAAAAATGTTGGACTTCAAAGGGTAGGGTTTTATCACATCAGAATGACCCAGATCTTCTGAAGCTGGGAGCTATTAAAGGTGAGTGTGTGAGGATACGATCATCATTTTCAATCTGCTTTAATGAAAGCAATTTAACAAGCATTAGGGTTGATGTGAGAGTACAAACAGAATGTACACAGTCAACGTTTGATATTGGTTTTTGGTACGTGGGTGTCACTGGCTGGGCCAATATTTTTTTCCCCATCCCTAATTACCCTTCAGAAGGTAGTGGTGAGCTGCATTCTTGAACCACTGTGGTCCGTCATAGAATCCCCATTCTGCCGAAGGAGGCCATTTGGCCCATCGAGCCTGCACCAGCAACAATCCCACCCAAGCCCTATTCCCATAACTCCATGCATTTACCATAGTTCGTCCCCCTGACACTAAGTCGCAATTTTGGCATGGCCAATCAACCAAATCCGCACAACTCTGGGGTGTGGGAAGAAACGGGAGCACCCGGAGGAAACCCACGCAAACATGGGAAGAACATGCAGACTCCGCACAGATAGTGACCCAAGCCAGGAATCAAACCCTTGGCGCCGTGAGGCAGCAGTGTTAACCACTGTGCTACCATGCCACCATGCATGTGGTGTAGGTACACGCACTGTTAGGGAGAGAGTTCCAGGGTTTTGACCCAGCGACACTGAAGGAACACTGATATATTTCCAAGTTAGCGGGGTGAGTGACCAGGTGTTCCCAGCTTCTCTTGTCTTTCTAGATGATAATAATTGTAGGTTTGGAAGGTGCTGCCTAAGGAGCTTTGGTGAGTTGCTGCAGTATAATCTGTGGATGGTACACACGGCTGCCACTGTATGCCAACAGTGGAGGGAGTGAACGATTAAGGTGGTGGGTGGGGTACTAATCAAGGAATTGATTTGTCCTGAATGGTGCCAATGAGACAGAGATGTTGGTAGTGGTGTCTGGCACATGATCTAAGGTCTGGAGTTTAGAAGGATGAGGGGGGATCTTATAGAGACGTATAAGATAATGAAAGGGATGGATAGGGTTGAGGTAGAGATTCTTTCCGCTTAGAAAGGACAGCAGGACTAGAGAGCACAGCCTCAAGATAAAGGGGGGGCGGTTTAGATCGGAGTTGAGGAGGAACTTCTTCACTCAAAGGGTGGTGAATCTCTGGAATTCTCTGCCCGTTGAAGTGGTGGAGGCTGCCTCGCTAAATATTTTTAAGTCACGGGTAGATAGATTTCTGATAGACAAGGGAATTAAGGGTTATGGGGAGAGGGCGGGAAAGTGGAACTGATCCACTTCAGATCAGCCATGATCTTATTGAATGGCGGGGCAGGCTCGAAGGGCTAGATGGCCTACTCCTGCTCCTATTTCTTATGTTCTTACATTCTGATTCTATGAGAATGACTATGTCAGGCTGTTGTCTGTGAGACAGCTCTCCCAGGAGTTGGGGTAACTTGTGCCCCAGTTAATAAGATTTTATTCTTATTCAATCTACATTTAGTGCTTTGATAAGAACTGAGTGAATTTATTGCCCATTTCAGAGTCATAGATCGTAGAGGTTTACAGCATGGAAACAGGCCCTTCGGCCCAACTTGTCCATGCACCTTTTTTTTAAACCCCTAAGCTAATCCCAATTGGCCACATTTGCCCCATATCCCTCTATACCCATCGTACCCATGTAACTGTCTAAATGCTTTTAAAAAGATAAAATTGGGCGCACCTCTACTACGACCTCTGACAGCCTGTTCCAGACACCCTCTGTGTGAAAAAATTGCCCCTCTGGACACTTTTGTATCTCTCCCCTCTCGCTTTGAACCTCTGCCCTCTAGTTTTAGACTCCCCGACCTTTAGGAAAAGATATTGACTATCTATCTTGTCTATGCCCCTCATTATTTTATAGACATCTATAAGGTCACCCCTCAGCTTCCCACACTCCAGAGAAAACATAGAACATAGAACAATACAGCACAGTACAGGCCCTTTGGCCCTCAATGTTGTGCCGAGCTACGTCCAATCCCAAGATCAAGCTATCCCACTCCCTATCATTCTGGAGTGCTCCATGTGCCTATCCAATAACCGCTTGAAAGTTCCTAAAGTGTCCGACTCCACTATCACAGCAGGCAGTGCATTCCACACCCCAACCACTCTCTGAGTAAAGAATCTACCTCGGACATCCCTCCTATATCTCCCACCATGAACCTTATAGTTATGCCCCCAGTAACAGTTACACCCACCCGAGGAAATAGTCTCTGAACGTCCACTCTATCTATTCCCTCTCATCATCTTATAAACCTCTATTAAGTCGCCTCTCATCCTCCTCCGCTCCAAAGAGAAAAGCCCCAGCTCCCTCAACCTTTCCTCATAAGACCTACCCTCCAAACCAGGCAGCATCCTGGTAAATCTCCTCTGCACTCTCTCCAATGCTTCCACATCCTTCTTATAGTGAGGTGACCAGAACAGCACACAATATTCCAAATGTGGTCTCACCAAGGTCCTGTATAGTTGCAGCGTAACCCCACGGCTCTTAAACTCGAACCCCCTGTTAATAAACACTAACACACTATAAACCTTCTTCACAGCTCTATCCACCTGAGTGGCAAGTATCCACTTGAGTCCCAGTCTATCCAGCCTCTCCTTATAATTCAACCCATCAAGTCTCGGTCGCATCCTAGTAAATCTTGTCTGTACTCTTTCTAGTTTAATAATATCCTTTCTATAATAGGGTGACCAGAACTGTACACAGTATTCCAAGTGTGGCCTTATCAATGTCTTGTACAACTTCAACAAGACGTCCCAACTCCTGTATTCAATGTTCTGACCGATGAAACCAAGCATGCTGAATGCCTTCTTCACCACTCTGTCCACCTGTGACTCCACTTTCAAGGAGCTATGAACATGTACCCCTAGATCTCTTTGTTCTGCAACTCTCCCCAGCGCCCTACCATTAACTGAGTAAATCCTGCCCTGGTTCAATCTACCAAAATGCATCACCTCGCATTTGTCTAAATTAAACTCCATCTGCCATTCATCAGCCCACTGGCCCAATTGATCAAGATCCCATTGCAATTGGAGATAACTTTCTTCACTGTCCACTATGCCACCAATCTTAGTGTCATCCGCAAACTTACTAACCATGCCTCCTATATTCTCATCCAAATCATTAATATAAATGATAACAGTGGACGCAGACTGACCCCTGAGGCACACCGCTGGTCACAGGCCTCCAGTTTGAAAAACAACTCTCTACAACCTCCCTCTGGCTTCTGTCAAGAAGTCAATTTTGTATCCATTTAGATACCTCACCCTGGGTCCCATGAGATTTAACTTTATGCAACAACCTACCATGCGGTACCTTGTCAAAGGCGTTGCTAAAATCCATGTAGACAACATCAACTGCACTGCCCTCATCTACCTTCTTGGTTACCCCTTCAAAAAACTCAATCAAATTCGTGAGACACGGTTTTCCACTCACAAAGCCATGCTGACTGTCCCTAATCAATCCTTGTGTCTCTAAATGCCTGTAGATCCTGTCTCTCAAAATACTTTCCAACAATTTACCCACCACAGATGTGAGGCTCACTGGCCTGTAGTTCCCAGGCTTTTCCCTGCAGCCCTTTTTAAACAAAGACACAACATTTACCGCTCTCCAATCTTCACACACGTCACCCGTGACTATCGATGATTCAAATATCTCAGCTAGGGGATCCACAATTTCCTCCCTAGCCTCCCACAATGTCCTGGGATACACTTCATCAGGTCCCAGGGATTTATCTACCTTGATGCACTTTAATACTTTCAGCACCTCCTTCTCTGTAATATGTACACTCTTCAAGACATCACTATTTATTTCCCAAGTTCCCTAATATCCATGCTTTTCTCAACAGTAAATACTGATGAGAAATATTCATTTAGGATCTCACCCATCTCTTGTGGATCCGCACATAGAGGACCTTGTTGATCCTTAAGAGGCCCTACTCTCTCCCTTGTTACTCTTTTGCCCTTTATGTATTTGTAGAAGCTCTTTGGATTCTCCTTTGTCTTATCTGCCAAAACAATCTCTTGTCCCCTTTTTGCCCTCCTGATTTCCATCTTAACTCTCCTCCTACACCCCCCTATACTCTTCAAGAGATTCACTTGATCCCAGCTGCCTCTGCATGTCATGTGTCTCTTTCTTCTTCTTGACCAGGGCCTCAATACCCCGAGTCATCCAGGGTTCCCGACTTCTACCAGCCTTGCCCTTCACTTTGAGAGGAATGTGTTTCCCCTGAACCCTGGATAATACTTTTGAAAGGCTCCCACTTACCAGACGTCCCTTTGCCTTCCCACAGATTCCCCCAAGTAACTTTTGAAAGTTCCTGCCTGATACCATCAAAACTGGCCTTGTCCCAGTTTAGAATTTTAACTTTTGGGACAGACCCATCATTCTCCACAGCTATCTTAAAACTAATAGTCAACCACATCGCTGTGGCTCTGGATTCACATGTAGGCCAGACCGGGTGAGGACAGTAGATTTCCTTCCCTAAAGGACATTTGTGAACCAGATGGATTTTTACAACAATCAGTGACAATTTCATATCATTATTAATTAGACTGGCATTTTATTCCAGAGTTATCCATTGAATTTGAATTGCCCCAGTTGTCACAGTGGGATTTGAACTCATGTCTCTGGACTATTGTGCCAAGCTTGTGTCTTACTCCAATGAGCTGTCCAATAGACTCTACCATTCCCCTTGCTGCAGGATTCCCAGCCTCTGACCTGCTCCTGTCGCTAGTCCAGTTCAATTTCTGGCCAATGGTAACCCCCAGGATGTCGATAGTAGGGATTCAGCGATGGTAATGCCGTTTAGTGTAAGGGGCGATGGTTGGAACCTCTCTTGTTGGAGATGGTCATTGCCTGGCACGTCTGGCCCAAATGTTACTTGGCATTTGCCAGCCCAATCCTGGATATTGTCCAGGTCTTGCTGCAAATGGACATAGGCTGCTTCAGTACCTGTACTACACAGCACAGCACAGGGGATGCAAAGCAGATGATAGACACCAGACGATATAGCCCAGATGAAAATCCCAGACAATACAGTGCAGACGACACTGCCCAGACAATACAACAGACAAAAGACCCCAAAAGATGCAGAGCAATATAAGACCCCAGACAACACAGCCCAGACGATATAGCCCAGGCGATACAGCCCAGACGATACAACAGACAAAAGACCTCAATTGATGCAGCACAATATAAGACCCCAGACAATACAGCTCAGACGATACAACACAGACGATACAGCCCAGACAAGAGATCCGAGATGACAATACAGTCGAATGTGACCCGGTCCATGAGGAGTCATCCTGGCTCATTTCACCCAGTGAATGAATTGAATGAAGGGATTACGGGGAATATCAGGACTCAGTGAAGTGGAATTGATTGAAAGGTTTGAAGGTTTCTGATTGTATTGCGTTAGAGCCAGTGAGATCAGCACATTTCCAGCAAGCAATCTGATCAGGCAGTTGGGAAACGATCAGTGAAATTTGCATCTATTGCACAGTCGGCCATTAAACCTAAGTTGTAAGAGAAATAATTGGAATGTTTAAACACGAGATACTGATTTTCAATCTAATTAACTTGGACAAGTGGCTGATCAAAAACTAACTTCCAAATAGTTGACATCTCCTCGCTGCTCTACACATGCCTCTCCTTATTGGGAAATGAGAGGACTTTAACCAGGGCTGAAACTCAACCCAAAGTCTCCCCAAGGAACTTACAATGGCAAACAATGTGTTGGCTGTTATTCATTGGCATTCACGTAAACTGCAGAGCAACTCTGTTCCAATCACACTCAGCATCTGAGAGACCAACAACATTATTCCACAAATCCAATCCTCCCATCAAACACTCCCAGGACAGGTACAGCATGGGGTTAGATACAGAGTAAAGCTCCCTCTACACTGTCCCCCATCAAACACTCCCAGGACAGGTACAGCACGGGGTTAGATACAGAGTAAAGCTCCCTCTACACTGTCCCCCATCAAACACTCCCAGGACAGGTACAGCACGGGGTTAGATGCAGAGTAAAGCTCCCTCTACACTGTCCCCCATCAAACACTCCCAGGACAGGTACAGCACGGGGTTGGATACAGAGTAAAGCTCCCTCTACACTGTCCCCCATCAAACACTCCCAGGACAGGTACAGCACGGGGTTAGATACAGAGTAAAGCTCCCTCTACACTGTCCCCCATCAAACACTCCCAGGACAGGTACAGCACGGGGTTAGATACAGAGTAAAGCTCCCTCTACACTGTCCCCATCAAACACTCCCAGGACAGGTACAGCACGGGGTTAGATACAGAGTAAAGCTCCCTCTACACTGTCCCCATCAAACACTCCCAGGACAGGTACAGCACGGGGTTAGATACAGAGTAAAGCTCCCTCTACACTGTCCCCCCATCAAACACTCCCAGGACAGGTACAGCACGGGGTTAGATACAGAGTAAAGCTCCCTCTACACTGTCCCCATCAAACACTCCCAGGACAGGTACAGCACGGGGTTAGATACAGAGTAAAGCTCCCTCTACACTGTCCTCATCAAACACTCCCAGGACAGGTACAGAACAGGGTTAGAACATAGAACATAGAACATTACAGCGCAGAACAGGCCCTTCGGCCCACGATGTTGCGCCGACCAGTTAAAAAGCAATGACCCTCTAACCTAAACCAATCCCTTTCCATCCATAAACCTACCCATGGATCTCTTAAACACCCCCAAACTAGGCGCATTTACAACTGCAGCAGGCAGGGCATTCCAATCCCTCACCACCCTCTGGGTAAAGAACCTACCCCTGACATCCGTCCTGTAACTACCACCCCTTAATTTAAAGCTATGCCCCCTCGTGCTAGCTTTCTCCATCTGAGGAAAAAGGCTATCACTGTCCACCCTATCTAAACCTCTAATCATCTTATATGTTTCAATAAGATCCCCTCTTAGCCGCCTTCTTCCTAACGAAAACAACCTCAAATCCCTCAGTCTCTCCTCATAGGACCTCCCCTCCATACCAGGCAACATCCTGGTAAACCTCCTCTGCACCCTCTCCAATGCCTCCACATCCTTCCTATAATGTGGGGACCAGAACTGCACACAATACTCCAAGTGTGGCCGCACCAGAGTTTTGTACAGTTGCAACATGACGTTGCGGTTCCTAAATTCAATCCCCCTACCAATAAACGCCAAGACACCGTATGCCTTCCTAACTACCTTATCTACTTGATTCCCAACTTTCAGGGATCTATGCACATATACACCTAGATCCCTCTGTTCATCCACACTATTCAGAGTCCTACTGTTAGCCCGGTACTCTACACATCTGTTATTCCTGCCAAAGTGAATTACCTCACACTTCTCCGCATTAAACTCCATCTGCCACCTCTCGGCCCAGCTCTGCAACTTGTCCAAGTCTCTCTGTAAACTATGATACCCCTCTTCACAATCTACCACACCTCCGACTTTGGTGTCATCAGCAAACTTACTAATCCACCCAACTATACCCTCATCCAGATCATTTATAAAAATTACAAACAGCAGTGGCCCCAAAACAGATCCCTGAGGCACACCACTTGTAACCAAACTCCATGATGAATACTTTCCATCAACCACCACCCTCTGTCTCCTATCTGCTAGCCAATTCCTGATCCAATTAACTAAATCACCCCCAATCCCATACATCTGCATTTTCTGCAGAAGCCTTCCATGGTGAACCTTATCAAACGCCTTACTAAAGTCCATATATACCACGTCAATTAGATACAGAGTAAAGCTCCCCCTACACTGTCACCCATCAAACACTCCCAGGACAGGTGCAGCACTGGGTTAGATACAGAGTAAAGCTCCCTCTACACTGTCCCCATCAAACACTCCCAGGACAGGTACAGCACGGGGTTAGATACAGAGTAAAGCTCCCTCTACACTGTCCCCATCAAACACTCCCAGGACAGGTACAGCACGGGGTTAGATTCAGAGTAAAGCTCCCACTACACTGTCCCCATCAAACACTCCCAGGACAGGTACAGCACGGGGTTAGATACAGAGTAAAGCTCCCTCTACACTGTCCCCATCAAACACTCCCAGGACAGGTACAGCACGGGGTTAGATTCAGAGTAAAGCTCCCACTACACTGTCCCCATCAAACACTCCCAGGACAGGTACAGCACTGGGTTAGATACAGAGTAAAGCTCCCTCTACACTGTCCCCATCAAACACTCCCAGGACAGGTACAGCACGGGGTTAGATACAGAGTAAAGCTCCCTCTACACTGTCCCCATCAAACACTCCCAGGACAGGTACAGCACGGGGTTAGATTCAGAGTAAAGCTCCCACTACACTGTCCCCATCAAACACTCCCAGGACAGGTACAGCACGGGGTTAGATACAGAGTAAAGCTCCCACTACACTGTCCCCATCAAACACTCCCAGGACAGGTACAGCACGGGGTTAGATACAGAGTAAAGCTCCCTCTACACTGTCCCCATCAAACACTCCCAGGACAGGTACAGCACGGGGTTAGATACAGAGTAAAGCTCCCTCTACACTGTCCCCCATCAAACACTCCCAGGACAGGTACAGCACAGGGTTAGATACAGAGTAAAGCTCCCTCTACACTGTCCCCATCAAACACTCCCAGGACAGGTACAGCACGGGGTTAGATACAGAGTAAAGCTCCCTCTACACTGACTAACAGACAGTGACTGAGACAGAGAGACAGAGAGGAAGAGACATAGACTGTCAGAGAGAGAAACAGATACAGCCAGAGGCAGAGAGACTGAGTGTGTTAGAGACAGATATGGTGGCTGATCTGACAATGTGATGTTCCACAAACTCTCACACAAAGCACCTGCCCTGTTTCAATGTGTAACGTAGATCCATTAATTTAATTTAGTCGTTAATAATACTTAATCAACTTACCGCATATTTATTAGTTTTGTGACCTCATTTAACTTGTAGCCAGATTCACTGAAGCATTTTCTTGTCCAACCACAAGTATTGGACACAGACAGCAGCCACTGCGCTCCCCCCAACCCCACCCCCCCACCCCGCCTCCCCATACCCAATTAGCACTGAGTTGCCAAGTCTCTTATCTGCGTTTATGATCTTGGACATTTATAGTCAGTCAAGTTGGATTTCATACGTCCCCAAGGATATACTGGCCTTGGCTCTTCCGATGTTTACTCATTCTTTTCATGGGCCAAGTGTTTGGGAAGGCTCCCCCTTAACTGACCATTTACCCCGGTGACTGCGTCCGTGTGAATTCTGTCAGTATTTATTGACTGTACTGATAGACCAGCCTCTCTGTGCCCATCCCTGTGAAAAGTCTGACAACGCCAGGTTTAAGTCCAACCGATTTATTTGATAGTAAACTCACTAGCTTTCGGGGTTTCCCTCTTCCTCAGGTGAATGGAGAGTTCTCATGGAGCCATGGAGAGTTCTCTATTCACCTGATGAAGGGACAAACCTCGAAAGCTAGTGAGTTTACTATCAAATAAATCGGTTGGACTGAAACCTGGTGTTGTCAGACTTCTTACTGTGTTTACCCCAGTCCAACGCCGGCGTCTCCACACCATGACTCCTGTCCCTGTGTCCAATGTTCTCTCCTTCACGCTGTCACTGTCCAATTCCTGTGTCAATGCTGCTCCCTCCTGGAGAGGAATGGAATAACACCAGTCAAAGGGCTCTCTTTCCCTCGGAATCTACTTTCCCTAAGGGTTTAACAGCGCAGCAATACACATCGAAATCTCACAATGTCCTGACCCAACTGCAGCCCTCACCACCCCCCCCACCGACTGGCCCCCGGCCCGCACTCCATTCGCTTCAGCTTGGTCACGTGGCCCACGAAGGATCACCTCTTAAAGGGGCCACACTCCCCCCAACCCCCACCCCCTCCTCTCCCCACCTCCCTTCCTCCAACCCAAACTTCCCAGACTATCAATGAAAAAACAACAAAGGAAAACCGTTAATAAAGAGAAACAAGGGAAAACAGTACGTGACGTCAGCCTCTCCGTAAACTTCCGGGGAACAGCACAACTCTGTCAGGAGTTCTTCCGCAGCTGATGGCACAGGATCCACTAATGGGCTGGGCTCGCGAAGCAGCCTGGGGAGCTAGGCCCTGGCCGGCCCCTTCCTCTGCCTCAGCCATGCACGCCTTGAGCCCACGTGGACATGGGGCTGCCTTGTTCAGACAAAGGTTACTTGTCTTCTCTCTGTGAGCTTGCTCCTGTCCAGGAGTAACTTCTCCTGTCAATCAACCTCATCAGAAAAACCCCAGGACAAAACACTAACGGAATAACCCTGCATTAGTCCAGATTAAAACAAACATTCCAGCAATTAAATTCGATGATACAGCTGCAGCACCAACACGTACTGGTAAAAGACAGAAGTTTGTATTCAGTTGCTCAGCTGATGGTTTGTTCCCCATTATAAATTCTCCTGGTTTTCACAGTAAGGGACCTACACTTTTCTTCACTGATCTTCTTCTCCTCACACACCGATAGAAAGTTTTATAGTCAGTTTTTATGTTCCCCACTAGCTTACTCTCATACTCTATTTCCCCTCCTTGACCAGTCTCGCGGTCCTCCTGTGCTGAATTCTAAACCGCTCCCAATCCTCAGGTCTGTGGTTGTTTTTGGCCAATTTCTCTGCCTCTCCCTTGGATCGAATACTATCTCTAATTACCCCTCTGGGCCACGGTTTGGACACCTTTCCAGTTTTACTATTGTGCCAGACAAGAATAAACAATTGTTGCAGTTCACCCACGTGCTGGTTGAATGTTTGTCACTGTCTATCCACCGTCATCTCTTTAAGTAACACTTCCCAATCTATCATATCCACTCCTCATATCATCAGAGTTTCCTTCATTGAGATACAGGACCCCAGTCTCAGAATCAGTGATGCTACTTTCCATCTTAATGATGAATTCTATCATGTTATGGTCACTCATCCCCAAGGAGTCTCACACAATTAGTTTGCCAATTATTCCTCTCTAGAATGGTCTGCTTGCTAGTTGGTTCCTTGACATATTGAATTGATTTGATTTATTATTGTCACGTTATTAACATACAGTGAAAAGTATTAGTCCTTGTGTGTTATACAGACAAAACATACTGTTCATAAAGAAGGAAAGGAGAGAGTGCAGAATGTAGCATTACAGTCATAGCTAGGGTACAGAGAAAGGTCAACTTAATGCAAGGTAGGTCCATTCAAAAGTCTGACAGCAGCAGGGAAGAAGCTGCTCTTGAGTCAGCCGATACGTGACCTCAGACTTTTGTACCTTTTTCCCAAAGGAAGAATATGGAAGAGAGAATGTCCGGGGAGCGTGGGGCTCTTAATTATACTGGCTGCTTTGCTGAGGCAGCAGGAAGTGTAGACAGAGTCAATGATTGGAGGCTGGTTTGTGTGATGGATTGGGCTTCATTCACAACCCTTTGTAGGTAGAATGCATTGAGCTCATCAGGGAGGGGTGCGTTGGAGCTGGCGGTTTTACATGTCTTCATCCTGTAGCCTGTTATGTCTTGCAAACCTTGCCATAGTCGGCGGGGGTCGGTGTGGCTAACCTGATACTCTAGCTTGGTCCGGTACTGTCTTTTGCATCTTTGATGGACATCTGGCTTTCTTGTCTAGGTCAGTGTCGTCTGGCTTGAATGCCTCAGACTTCAGAAAGTAGTGGATATCCCAGTTCATCCAAGGTTTCCGGTTGGGAAACACGCAGATTTGCTTCTTTGGCAGAATTTTCTACGCGCTTACTAATGAAGTCAGTTACTATAGTGGTGTACTCATTTAGGCTGGTCGCAGAGTTTTTAAATACTGACCAGTCCACTGACTCCAAGCAGCCCCGTAGGAGATTATCTAATTCCTCCAACCACCATTGCACGGCTCTCTTTGATGGATTCTCCCTCTTCAGTTTTTGCTTGTAAGCTGTGAGCAGGAGCGCAGACTTGTGGTCTGATTTGCCAAGGTATGGGCGGGTGATAGAGCGGTAGGCATGTTTGATATTTGTGCAGCAGTGGTCTAGGATGTTTGGACCTCTGGTGGAACAGAGACGTGTTGGTGTATCTTAATAGTATGCTCTTAAGCTTGGCCTGATTGAAGTCTCCAGCCACGATGAACAAGGCCTCGGAATGTTTTGTCTCGAGGTTATTCGTTGTTATGTATATTTTGTACAGCACGATCTTCATGTTCGCATGGGTTTGGGATGTAAACTGCCATGAAGATAATGGAGGTGAACCCCCGTGGAAGGTAGTAGGGGAAGCATTTTAGCGTCAGGTATTCTAGGTCCATGGAGCAGAAACTTGCCAGTGTTGCTATATCTAGGCACTACACGGTGTTGATTAGGAAGCAGACCTCACCTCCTAGCCTTGTCTGAGGCCGCTGCACAGTCCATTCGATGGATTGAGAAATCCTCTGGTTGTAGGGTGCAGTCCGGTGAATCAGGAGTGAGCCGTGACTCTGTGAAACAGAGTACAAAGCAATCCCTCAGTTGTCTTTGGAAAGTGAGTCTGGCTCTAAGTCCATCTAGCTTGTTATCCAGAGATTGGACATTTGTCAGCAGTGAGCTGGAGAGGGGAACCTTGGGACCGCGTTGTTTCACTCTCACCTGCAGGGCCTGTATGTTGTTGCCTGTCCTTACTGATTGTGGTCTGTGTGTTCGGAAGTTCAGGACCCAGTCACAGAGAGAGGAGCCGAGGCCCAGGCTGTGGGGTTTGGAGATGAGATTTGCGGGAATAATAGTGTTGAAGGCTGAGCTGTGGTCAATAAGTAGGCGTCTGACATAGCTTGTTACGCCCATCATTTATCCAGGAAACCATCCCTGTATACACTCCAGGAATTCATCCTCTATAGTACTGAAACTAATTTGAATTACCCAATCAATGTACAGATTAAAATCACCCATAATTACAAAGAACAAAGAACAAAGAACAACCCAGCACGGGAAACAGGCCCTTCGGCCCAACGAGCCCGCGCCGCTGCATCACCCTACACCTATTCTACCCTGCGTGTCTACGAATGGAATTACAGATGTTACTTTTTCACACCTGTTTCTAACTTCCTGTTTCTTGCCATTCCCCGACATCACTGATACAGTTTGGGGGTCTATATATAACCCCAACTGACACTTTTTGTCCCTTGGTGTTTCCAGGCCTATCCAGAGAGATTCCACACTGTTGGAGCTAATATCCTTCCTCAGATTGGTGTTAATTTTCTCTTTAACCGCAGTGCAACTCCATTGCCTTTACCCTTCGCCGATCCTTCCTATATACTGAAAATCTCTGAATGTTCAATTCCCACCCCCTGGTTACCCTTTTGCCGCAATCCCCACTACATCATACTGTTTACATCTATCGAATTCATCCACGTTATTGTGAATGCTCCTCGCGTTAAGACACAAAGTCGATAAGCTTGTCTTTTTAACACTACTGGTTCCATCCCCACTGTTTGCCACTGAGGTTCTATTTGAATTTGGCCCTTGATTTCTCTGCCTATCGCATTTTCCTTATTCTCCTTGCTGTCTAGTTCTTAATTCCCCTGCTCTGAATCCTTGCAAAGGTTCCCATCCCCCTGCCATATTCGTTTAAACCCTCCCCGACCACACCAACAACTACACCTTAGGACATCAGGCCTGGTCCTGCCCAGGTATAATGGATCCACTTTGTACAGGTCCCACCTCCCCCAGAACCAGTCCCAACAGCCCCGGAATCTAAAACCCTCCCCCAACACCATATTTTCACACCATATTATGTATTAGTGATTTGGAAGAGGGAACTGACTAATACAGAGATGATACAGAGTTGGGTGGGAGGGTGAGCTGTGAGGCGGATACAGAGATGTTTCAGTGTGATTTGGACAGGCTGAGTGTGTGGGTATCTGCATGGCAGATGCAGTATAATGTGGATAAATGTGAGGTTATCCACTTTGGTAACAATAATAGGAAGACAGATTATTATTTGAATGAGTTGAGAGAGGCAGATACTCAACATGACCTTGGTGTCCTTGTTCATCAGTCACTGAAAGTGAGCGCGCAGGTACAGCAGGCAGTAAAGAAGGCAAATGGTATGTTGCCCTTCACAGCGAGAGGATTTGGGCACAGGGGGAGGGATATTTTACTGCAATTGTACGGGGCATTGGTGAGGCCACACCTGGAGTATTGTGGTCTCCTTATCTGAGGAAGGATGTCCTTGCTATAGAGGGAAGTGAAGGTTTATCAGGCTGATTCCTGGGGTGGCAGGTCTGACATGAGGAGAGATTAAGTGGGTTAGGATTATATTCACTGGAGTTTAGAAGAGTGAGAGGGGATCTGATAGAAACTTATAAAATTCACACAGGGTTAGACAGGGTAGATTCAGAAAGAATGTTCCCGATGGTGGGGGAGTCCAGAACTGGGGGTCAGAGTTTGAGGATAAGGGGGAAATCTTTCAGAACTGAGGTGAGGAGAGATTTCTTCACCCAGAGGGTGGGGAATGTGTGGAATTCACTCCCACAGGAAGTAGCTGAGGCCAAAATGTTATCCAATTTCAAGAAGGAATTAGATATAGTTCTTGCAGCTAAAGGGATCGAGGGATAGGGGGGGAAGGAGAGAATCAGGATATTGAATTCAATGCTCAGCCATGATCAAAATGAATGCAGAGCAGACTTGAGGGGCCGAATGGCCTCCTCCTGGTTCTAGTTTCTATGTTTTCAGCCACATATTCAGGCAATATATCCTGCTACTCTGACCAGCACGTGGCACCTGAAATGTTCCAGTCTCCACAGATGGCGAACGTAGTTCTCAGGGGGCCAAAGATCAGAGGATTGTGACCAACCTCACCCACTAACACCTGGTGAAACATTGGCTGGCATTTCATGTTCAAGGTGTGAGTGACCCTGGCACAGCCCCATTTACTGTCCACCCCCTGCGGCCCCTGATGGGAAATCAACAACTAGCAGGAGTTACAGGAAAGCCAGAGCGAGTGAGGAGACCAGGATCACAGTGGGGATATCAATTCCAATTCCCCACAGCGATCCAGACCATCAGCACTCAGTACGTTCTGTCTTATGTTTGCTGGGCTATGTGATGTGTTGCTGCCAGTGTCGGTCCAATCACACAGTCAGCACCAGCAGATAGAAAGAGTGGGGAGACCGATGGTAAAATCTAAATGACCTTCCCATCGAGCCCAGAAGGGGGCAGCCCAGCACCACCCTACAGGCCGGGCGGCCAAGCGTGGAGGAACCCGAGACCTCCCAAAAGAGGCAGCGAGGGACAGAAGGAGGGATTGAGGGGAGAAGGGAGGAAGGAGGGAAGGATTGAGGAAAGGAAGAGGGAGGGGAGAGGGAGGGATTGAGAGAGGAAGGGAAGGAGGGAGGAAAGGTGGAGGGATTGAGGGAGGAGAGAGCGAAGGATTGAAGAGGTGAAAGGCAAAGTTCACTCTTAGCCAAGTAGAAATTCAAATGTTCCCATGGCAACGCTGTGCAGTGACAATGTCCCTGGATCAGTAATCCAGAGGCTCAGGATAATGCTCAGGGGACAGTGCGGCACTCCCTCAGCACTGACCCTCTGACAGTGCGGCACTCCCTCAGCACTGACCCTCTGACAGTGCGGCACTCCCTCAGCACTGACCCTCTGACAGTGCGGCACTCCCTCAGCACTGACCCTCTGACAGTGCGGCGCTCCCTCAGCACTGACCCTCTGACAGTGCGGCACTCCCTCAGCACTGACCCTCTGACAGTGCGGCACTCCCTCAGCACTGACCCTCTGACAGTGCGGCACTCCCTCAGCACTGACCCTCTGACAGTGCGGCGCTCCCTCAGCACTGACCCTCTGACAGTGCGGCGCTCCCTCAGCACTGACCCTCTGACAGTGCGGCGCTCCCTCAGCACTGACCCTCTGACAGTGCGGCACTCCCTCAGCACTGACCCTCTGACAGTGCGGCACTCCCTCAGTACTGACCCTCTGACAGTGCGGCACTCCCTCAGCACTGACCCTCTGACAGTGCGGCACTCCCTCAGTACTGACCCTCTGACAGTGCGGCACTCCCTCAGCACTGACCCTCTGACAGTGCGGCGCTCCCTCAGCACTGACCCTCTGACAGTGCGGCGCTCCCTCAGCACGGACCCTCTGACAGTGCGGCACTCCCTCAGCACTGACCCTCTGACAGTGCGGCACTCGCTCAGCACTGACCCTCTGACAGTGCGGCACTCCCTCAGTACTGACCCTCTGACAGTGCGGCGCTCCCTCAGCACTGACCCTCTGACAGTGCGGCACTCCCTCAGCACTGACCCTCTGACAGTGCGGCACTCCCTCAGCACTGACCCTCTGACAGTGCGGCACTCCCTCAGCACTGACCCTCTGACAGTGCGGCACTCCCTCAGCACTGACCCTCTGACAATGCGGCACTCCCTCAGCACTGACCCTCTGACATTGCGGCACTCCCTCAGCACTGACCCTCTGACAGTGCGGCACTCCCTCAGCACTGACCCTCTGACAATGCGGCACTCCCTCAGCACTGACCCTCTGACATTGCGGCACTCCCTCAGCACTGACCCTCTGACATTGCGGCACTCCCTCAGCACTGACCCTCTGACAGTGCGGCACTCCCTCAGCACTGACCCTCTGACAGTGCGGCACTCCCTCAGCACTGACCCTCTGACAGTGCGGCACTCCCTCAGCACTGACCCTCTGACAGTGCGGCACTCCCTCAGCACTGACCCTCTGACAGTGCGGCACTCCCTCAGCACTGACCCTCTGACAGTGTGGCACTCCCTCAGCACTGACCCTCTGACAGTGCGGCACTCCCTCAGCACTGACCCTCTGACAGTGCGGCACTCCCTCAGTACTGACCCTCTGACAGTGCGGCACTCCCTCAGCACTGACCCTCTGACAGTGCGGCACTCCCTCAGCACTGACCCTCTGACAGTGCGGCACTCCCTCAGCACTGACCCTCTGACAGTGCGGCACTCCCTCAGCACTGACCCTCTGACAGTGCGGCACTCCCTCAGCACTGACCCTCTGACAGTTCAGATCGAAGTGCCAGTGAAGGATGACCAAGTAAGGAAGTAAGAGGATGAAAGGTCTCTGTGTGATTTTAAACCAGGAGTTTTCCAGAGACGGGTGTGATTCTGGACAGTGACTGGTGTATTTGAATAGAGGGATGTTTTGCTGTACAGCTGGGGTCATCGGAGGAACAAAAATCCATCTGAGGTCAAAAGGCGGGTATTTGGAAAACAGCACATAGTGAACAGACTCGAATCACCATAGAAACCCTACATTGCAGAAGGAGGCCATTCAGCCCATCAACTCTGTACTGACCATAATCCCACCCAGGCCCTATCCCCGTAACCCCCACATATTTACCCAGTTAATCCATCTCACCTACACATCCCAAGACACTAAGGGGCAATTTAGCACAGCCAATACACCTTGCCAGTGCACCTTTGGAGATTGGAACGAAACTGGAGCACCCGGAGAAAACCCACATAGACACGGGGAGAATGTGCAAACTCCACACAGACAGTGTCCCAAGCTGAGAATCGAACCCAGGTCCCTGGCGCTGTGAGGCTCACAGCCAGTACCTGTAAAATAAATGGTGGATCAATTTGGACCCACGGACCCTTTGAATGAAGGAAATAAATCATGCAGTTAAGAACATAAGAAATAAGAACATAAGAACATAAGAAATAGGAGCAGGAGTAGGCCATCTGGCCCTTCGAGCCTGCCCCGCCATTCAATAAGATCATGGCTGATCTGTCGTGGCTCAGTTCCACTTTCCCGCCCTCTCCCCATAACCCTTAATCCCCTCTCTTATCAAAAACCCATCAACCCGCGTCTTAAAAATATTTAGCGAGGCAGCCTCCACCACTTCAACGGGCAGAGAATTCCAGAGATTCACCACCCTTTGAGTGAAGAAGTTCTTCCTCAACTCCGTTCTAAACCGCCCCCCCCTTTATCTTGAGGCTGTGCCCCCTAGTCCTACTGTCCTTTCTGAGCAGGAAGAGCCTCTCCACCTCTATCCTATCCATCCCATTCATCATCTTATACGTCTCAATGAGATCTCCCCTCATTCTTCTAAACTCTAACGAGTACAAGCCTCGTTTATTCAGCCTCTCCTCATAGTTCAACCCCCTCAACTCCAGCATCAGCCTAGTAAACCTCCTGTGCACTCCCTCCAAGGCCAAAATATCCTTGCGTAAGTGCGGCGACCAAAACTGCACACAGTACTCCAGCTGCGGCCTCTCCAATGCCCTATACAGCTGCAGCAAGACCTCCCTACTTTTATATTCAATCCCCCTCGCTATGAAGGCCAGCATCCCATTCGCCTTCCTGACCACCTGCTGCACCTGCAGGCTGGGTTTTTGCGACTCATGCACAAGGACCCCGAGGTCCCTCTGCACCGTCGCCTGCTGCAGTTTTTCGCCATGTAAGTAATAATCCTTCCTACCATTATTCCTACCAAAGTGGACCACCTCACACTTGCCAACATTAAATTCCATTTGCCATTTCCTGGCCCATTCGCCCAGCCTATCTAGATCCTTCTGCAGACTCTCCACACCCTCCGCACAATTTGCCGTTCCCCCAATCTTGGTGTCATCAGCAAATTTCGACACCATACACTCGGTTCCCTCCTCCAGATCATC
Source organism: Carcharhinus amblyrhynchos (assembly GCF_965287045.1). Lineage (NCBI taxonomy): Eukaryota > Metazoa > Chordata > Chondrichthyes > Carcharhiniformes > Carcharhinidae > Carcharhinus > Carcharhinus amblyrhynchos. The sequence goes on along the minus strand of NC_137328.1, from coordinate 126,243,895 downwards.
TATATAAATGGTAAAAAGCTGAGGCCCCAGCACCGACCCCTGGGGCACTCCACTAGTCACCAACCGCCAATCCAAATAGCACCCATTGACCCCCACTCTCTGCCTCCTATTTGACAACCAGTCCTCTATCCACGCTAACACCCTACCCCCAACTCCATGTCCCCTGACCTTCTGCAATAACCTCTTGTGAGGTACCTTATCAAACGTCTTCTGAAAATCAAGAAACACCACATCCACCGGCTCTCCTCTATCCACCGTCCTAGACACATAGAACATAGAACATAGAACATTACAGCGCAGAACAGGCCCTTCGGCCCACGATGTTGCGCCAACCAGTTTTTTAAAAAAAAACACTGACCCACTAATCTAAACCAATCCCTTTTCGTCCATAAACCTATCCACAGATCTCTTAAACGCCCCCAAACTAGGCGCATTTACAACTGCAGCAGGCAGGGCATTCCAGTCCCTCACCACCCTCTGGGTAAAGAACCTACCCCTGACATCCGTCCTATAACTACCCCCCCTTAATTTAAAGCTATGCCCCCTCGTGCTAGCTTTCTCCATCCAAGGAAAAAGGCTATCACCATCCACCCTATCTAAACCTCTAATCATCTTATATGTTTCTATAAGATCCCCTCTTAGCCGCCTTCTTTCCAGTGAAAACAACCCCAAATCCCTCAGTCTCTCCTCATAGGACCTCCCCTGCATACCAGGCAACATCCTGGTAAACCTCCTCTGCACCCTCTCCAAAGCCTCCACATCCTTCCTGTAATGTGGGGACCAGAACTGCACACAGTACTCCAAGTGCGGCCGCACCAGAGTTGTGTACAGTTGCAACATGACGCTGCGACTCCTAAATTCAATCCCCCTACCAATAAACGCCAAGACACCGTACGCCTTCTTAACAACCTTATCTACTTGATTCCCAACTTTCAGGGATCTATGTACACATACACCTAGATCCCTCTGCTCCTCCACACTATTCAAAGTCCTCCCGTTAGCCCTATACTCAACACATCTGTTACACCTACCGAAGTGAATTACCTCACACTTCTCCACATTAAACTCCATCCGCCACCTCGTGGCCCAGCTCTGCAACCTGTCTAAGTCACCCTGCAAACTATGACACCCTTCCTCACAATCTACCACACCTCCGACTTTGGTGTCATCAGCAAACTTACTAATCCACCCAACTATACCCTCATCCAGATCATTAATAAAAATTACAAACAGCAGTGGCCCCAAAACAGATCCCTGAGGCACACCACTTGTAACCGAACTCCATGACGAATATTTACCATCATATTTACATCCTCATAGAACTCCAATAAATTTGTCAGACACGACTTCCCCTTAATGAAACCGTGCTGCGTCTGCTCTATCAAGCAATTCCCTTCAAGATGCCTCGCTATTTTCTCCTTGATCACGGATTCTAACATTTTACCTACAACAGACGTTAAACTAACCGGCCTATAATTCCTCGCCTTTTGCCTGCCACCCTTCTTAAACAACGGCGTATTCGCCGTTTTCCAATCTTCCGGCACTTCTCCGGAATCCAGCGAGGTTTGGAAAATAATCACCAAGGCATCCACTATCACCTGTGTTCCTATCACTAGTCCCTGTGCAGAGTGTTTCTGTACTTTGTACAAATGGGTCAAATTGGAAATGAATTGCTCGTACCAGTTTTTCTCAGGAAAATAGGAAGTAAAACCTTCAATTTGCTCTGGAGTTTGGTTCATTCAGCAAAGCCAGGAACCTAAAAATTAGGGTGACTTGATAAACATCCTTGAAGAACATCACTCTCCAAAGCCACTGATCATCACGAGATGGTTCAGGTTCCATCGAAGGAATCAAGTGCAAGGAAAAAGCATTGGTCAATTTGTGGCCATCCTAAAACAGCTGGCACAACATTGGCAGTTTACTGAGTCGGTTAGAGATTTTCTTTGAGATCGTCTAGTTTGTGGTCTCCAAAATGAGGCTATCCAAAGAATATTGCTTCCTGAACGTACTTTGACGTTGCAAAAGCTTGTTGGGATGGAACAGCTTTCCCAGGGAAGAACATCGAGAGGAAGAATCTGGGCTCCTTCAGGAAGTCATGATGTGGAGATGCCGGCGTTGGACTGGGGTAAACACAGTAAGAAGTCTCACAACACCAGGTTAGAGTCCAACAGGTTTATTTGGTAGCACTAGCTTTTGGAGCACCGCCCCTTCATCGGGTGAGTAGAGAGTTGGATTCACAAACAGGGCAGACATAGACACAGACTAACTGCAAGATAATGGTTGGAATGTGAGTCTTAACAGGTAATCAAGTCTTAAAAGTGCAAACAATGAGATTGGAGAGAGGGTTAAGCACAGGTTAAAGAGATGTGTATTGTCTCCAGATAGGGCAGTTAGTGAGATTTTGCAAGTTCAAGCAAGTCATGGGAGTCACAGATAGTGCGACATGAACCCAAGATTCCGGTTGCGGTCATCCTCATGTGTGCAGAACTTGGCTGTCAGTCTCTGCTCAGCGACTCTGTGTTGTCATGTGTCTTGGAACCGGCTTGGAGAACGCTTACCCGAAGATCAGAGGCTGAATGCCCGTGATTGCTGAACTGTTCCCCAACAGGAAGACAACACTCCTGCTGAGTGATTGTCCAGTGGTAAAGACTTGATTACCTGTTAAGACTCACATTTGAATGATTATCCTGTAAATTGAGTCTGTATCTGTAAGTGCCTTATTTGTGAACACAGCTCTTCACTCACCTGATGAAGGGATAGTGCTCTGAAAGTTCGTGCTACCAAATAAATCTGTTGGACTTTAACCTGGTGTTGTGAGACGTCTTACTGTGTCTTCAAGACAAAGAACAAGTTGCATTCTACAAAAAATAATTCACAACATGGAAGAAAAGACTTGTGAAGAAGAGAATGTCCTGAGATATCATTGGGAGCTCCAGCTGAACATCTTATCCGTCCAGCGTGAATCATACACAGTCTGCGTGATTCCGAAGTTAAGTGGATACCCAATGATGATGGAGGTTGATGCTGGTGCTTCTGTATCTTTGATTTCTGAGACGACATATCAGTAAAAGCTGAAACATCTTCCTTTCAAAACAGTTGATGTGAGTTTAAGGACAGAGGTTGTCAATGTCAGGTTGAGTGGACAAACAGTGGAGTTGCCTCCCCATGTGGCCCGTGGTAATTCTCCAGTTCTATTTGGAAAGTCATGGTTAGAGAAGGTAAAGTGTAACCGGGGTGGTGTCAGCAAACTGATCGATGTCAAAACTGACCTCCAGCTCCTTCTGGATAATTACAAGAGTGTATTTGAGCTCAATGAAGGGAGTTCAAGTGAAACTCAAGACAATAAACTTATTAGAATCCCCCCAGTACAGAAGGGGCCCATTGAGTCTTCACGGATTTTCCAAAGGAATATCTTATTTAGGCCAACACCCACTGCCCAATTCCTGTAACATCAAACTTTTACCACAGCTAATTCATCAAACCATCACATCTTTGGATTGTGGGAGGAAACCAGGGCACCCAAAGGAAACCCCCACGGACACCGAAAGAATTGAGCTCCCTGGAATTGTGAGGCAGCAGTGCTAAGCACTGTGCCGCCATTCAGCCCCTTGTTTTTAAAGAGACAGTTGTGAATTATAAGACTATAGGGTATAGGAGCAGAATTAAGCCACTTGGCCCATCTAATTTGCTCCCCCATTCAATCATGGCTGATATTTTTCTCATCCCCATTCTCCTGCCTTTTCCCCATAATCCCTGATCCCCTTATTAATCAAGAACCTACCTATCTCTGTCTTAAAGACACTCAATGACCCGGCCTCCACAGCCTTCTGCGGCAAAGAGTTCCCCAGATTCTCCACTCTCTGGCTGAAGAAATTCCTCCTCATCTCTGTTTTAAAGGATCGTCCCTTTAGCCTGAGGTTGTGCCCTCTGGTTCTAGTTTTTCCTACTGGTGGAAACATCCTCTCCACATCCACTCTATCCAGGGCCTTGCAGTATCCTGTAAGTTTCAGTAAGATCCTCCCCTCATCCTTCTAACCTCCAATGAGTACAGACCCAGAGTCCTCACCCGTTCCTCATACAACAAGCTCTTCATTGCAGGGATCATTCTTGTGAACCTCCTCTGGAGCCTTTCCAAGGCCAGCAGATCCTTCCTTAGATACGGGGCCCAAAACTGCTCACAATTCTCCAAATGGGGTCTGACCAGAGCCTTATACAGCCTCAGAAGTACATTCCTGCTCTTGTATTCTAGCCCTCTCTAATTGGTGAGACCACATCTGGAATATTGGTCTCCTTATTTAAAGAAAGATGGAGATTTGTTAGAAGCAGTTCAGAGAAGGTTTACTCGACTAATAACAAGAGTGGACGAGTGTCTTACTTGGAAAGATTGGAGGTTAGGATTGTATCCATTGGAGTTTAGAAGTGTAAGAGGTGATTTGATCAAAACCTTAAAGATCCCAAGGGATATTGACAGGGTAGATGTTTCCCCTTGTGACAGAACCTAGAGCTTGGAGGTCACTGTTTAAAAATAAGGGCTTGCTCATTTAAGACAGAGACAAGGAGAATTCCTTTCTCTGAGGGTGATGAGCTTCTGGAACGTTCTTCCTCTAAAGGCAGTAGAAGCAGAAACCACAATGTTTTTCAGGCAAAGTGAGATAGAATTTTGTTTAACGATGGGGTGAAAGGGGGAGGGGCAGGCAGGGATATGGGGTTGAGGTTCCATCAGTTCAGCCACGGTCTTATTGAATGATGGGGCAGGCTCGATGGGCTGAGTGGCCTGCTCCTGCCCCAGGTCTATCTGTTGTTACATGGCTCATGATTCGCTGTGTGAAAATCCGATCTCCTCGGCTTCACATCTGCCAATAATTTAAACTGTCCGCACACTTACTGAGCATCAGGGGAAACAGTCACAAACTATTTCTTCACTCCATTCTCCTCATAACCACCCGAGCTGCAACGGGAACAGCTGCTGTTCCCCCACAGGGTCTGAAACACTTTCCCAGTGGATTCTGTCTCAGGAATTCTCATTCACTCGATATTCCAGACAGCTGGAATATCACCACAGCTGGACTCCAGATGCTTGAAGGGTGAGGATAATGGAGGGAGGGGCAGAGTGAGGGGCAGAGTGAGGGAGGGGCAAGTAGACAGATGGGGCGGGTAGATGGAGGGACAGGTAGACAGAGGGATAAGTAGACAGAGGGACACGTAGACGGAAGGGCAGGTAGACAGAGGGACGGGTAGATGGAGGGATGGTGGACAGAGGGACGGTTTGACGGAGGGACGGGTAGATGGAGGGATGGGTAGACAGAGGGACGGGTAGATGGAGGGATGGTGGACAGAGGGACGGTTTGACGGAGGGACGGGTAGATGGAGGGATGGGTAGACAGAGGGACGGGTAGATGGATGGAAGTTCGACAGAAGGATGGATAGAAGAAGGATGGATAGACGGAGGGACGGGTAGGCGGAGGGACGGGTAGGCGGAGGGACGGGTAGGCGGAGGGACGGGTAGGCGGAGGGACGGGTAGGCGGAGGGATGGGTAGGCGGAGGGACAGGTAGATGGATGGAAGTTCGACAGAAGGATGGATAGAAGAAGGATGGATAGACAGAGGGATGGGTAGACGGAGGGACGGGTAGACGGAGGGACACGTAGACGGAGGGACACGTAGACGGAGGGACACGTAGACGGAGGGAAGGTAGACAGAAGGATGGATAGACGGAAGGATGGGTAGACAGAGGGATGGGTAGATGGAGGGACGGGTAGACGAAGGGACGGGTAGACAGAGGGATGGGTAGATGGAGGGATGGGTAGACGAAGGGAGGGTAGACGGAGGGACGGGAGGCAGGGTGATTGCTGACTCAGCGCTGAGTGAGCCTGCAGCAAACAGATGGTCACTGAGCAGATATCAAACAATCACCCAGAGAACTCAGGGGTTCACTCTGCCTCACAGCTACCAACACCCAGAGCTGAAAATTACCAGGAAACCGCTGCTCTGGTCGGAGGAGGAAAATTCCCAGTTCCCAGAATTAAACATTCCTCCTTATATGGAGCTTAAACACTCAGGCTCCATTAAAACTAAAACACTGGAGCAAAGCTCCCTCTACACTGTCCCCCATCAAACACTCCCAGGACAGGTACAGCACGGGGTTAGATACAGAGTAAAGCTCCCTCTACACTGTCCCCCATCAAACACTCCCAGGACAGGTACAGCACGGGGTTAGATACAGAGTAAAGCTCCCTCTACACTGTCCCCCCATCAAACACTCCCAGGACAGGTACAGCACGGGGTTAGATACAGAGTAAAGCTCCCTCTACACTGTCCCCCATCAAACACTCCCAGGACAGGTACAGCACGGGGTTAGATACAGAGTAAAGCTCCCTCTACACTGTCCCCATCAAACACTCCCAGGACAGGTACAGCACGGGGTTAGATACAGAGTAAAGCTCCCTCTACACTGTCCCCATCAAACACTCCCAGGACAGGTACAGCACGGGGTTAGATACAGAGTAAAGCTCCCTCTACACTGTCCCCATCAAACACTCCCAGGACAGGTACAGCACGGGGTTAGATACAGAGTAAAGCTCCCTCTACACTGTCCCCCATCAAACACTCCCAGGACAGGTACAGCACGGGGTTAGATACAGAGTAAAGCTCCCTCTACACTGTCCCCATCAAACACTCCCAGGACAGGTACAGCACGGGGTTAGATACAGAGTAAAGCTCCCTCTACACTGTCCCCATCAAACACTCCCAGAACAGGTACAGCACGGGGTTAGATACAGAGTAAAGCTCCCTCTACACTGTCCCCCATCAAACACTCCCAGGACAGGTACAGCACGGGGTTAGATACAGAGTAAAGCTCCCTCTACACTGTCCCCCATCAAACACTCCCAGGACAGGTACAGCACGGGGTTGGATACAGAGTAAAGCTCCCTCTACACTGTCCCCCATCAAACACTCCCAGGACAGGTACAGCACGGGGTTAGATACAGAGTAAAGCTCCCTCTACACTGTCCCCCCATCAAACACTCCCAGGACAGGTACAGCACAGGGTTAGATACAGAGTAAAGCTCCCTCTACACTGTCCCCATCAAACACTCCCAGGACAGGTACAGAACAGGGTTAGATACAGAGTAAAGCTCCCTCTACACTGTCCCCCCATCAAACACTCCCAGGACAGGTACAGCACAGGGTTAGATACAGAGTAAAGCTCCCTCTACACTGTCCCCATCAAACACTCCCAGGACAGGTACAGCACGGGGTTAGATACAGAGTAAAGCTCCCTCTACACTGTCTCCCCATCAAACACTCCCAGGACAGGTACAGCACGGGGTTAGATACAGAGTAAAGCTCCCTCTATACAGTCCCCCCATCAAACACTCCCAGGACAGGTATAGCACAGGGTTAGATACAGAGTAAAGCTCCCTCTACACTGTCCCCCCATCAAACACTCCCAGGACAGGTACAGCACGGGGTTATATACAGAGTAAAGCTCCCTCTACACTGTCCCCCCATCAAACACTCCCAGGACAGGTATAGCACAGGGTTAGATACAGAGTAAAGCTCCCTCTACACTGTCCCCCCATCAAACACTCCCAGGACAGGTACAGCACGGGGTTATATACAGAGTAAAGCTCCCTCTATACTGTCCCCATCAAACACTCCCAGGACAGGTACAGCACAGGGTTAGATACAGAGTAAAGCTCCCTCTACACTGTCCCCATCAAACACTCCCAGGACAGGTACAGCACGGGGTTAGATACAGAGTAAAGCTCCCTCTACACTGTCCCCCCATCAAACACTCCCAGGACAGATACAGCACGGGGTTAGATACAGAGTAAAGCTCCCTCTACACTGTCCCCATCAAACACTCCCAGGACAGATACAGCACGGGGTTAGATACAGAGTAAAGCTCCCTCTACACTGTTTTGTATTTGGGATTCCCGTTACGTCATTGGTGGGTGTTGGGGATAATTTATCAAGGGATTCCCACTGGCCTAAAACTAATTTGTGCTCAATTCTCGACCCCATCTGATATTTCTGCCCTCCCCAAAACCAGAAAGTTCCCCCTCCCTCACATCCCCCAACACCTTCAACATTGAGCTCCGGACAAGGGTAAGCAGCTTTCTGGCTCGATTCGGGACAATTACCTCATTCCCCACCTCAACCTGAAACCTCCAAAGAAAGTTTTGAGCTGTACATATTGCTTATTGGGAAAAACCTTCTTGCTGCAAGGGGAAGTGATAGTCTAGTGATATTATCAAAGAACAAAGAACAAAAACAGCCTGGGTAAACAGGCCCTTCGGCCCAACGAGCCCGCACCGCCATTTTAACATTACCAGTCCCCCCTCCACCCATGACCCTTATCTATGATTATGGCATTCCACATTGAGGGAAACTAATTTAGGGACAATTTATTACCGCCAATCAGCCTAACAGCACATCTTTGGGGTGTGGGAGGAAACCGGAGCACCTGGAGAAAACCCACGCAAGCACGGGGAGAATGCGCAAACTCCCACAGACACTGGCCCAAATCCATGTGTCTGCACAGCAAACAGTGATAGTCACTGAGCTGTCGTGTTGGCCAGCATCTGGTCCAGTTTAAGCGCACACCAACGACATGAAGCACGAGGCCAATCTCGAACATCCAAGAGCAGCCCTAGTACGACCCATCGCGTGTATGCCCCTCGTTGGACAAGGTGGACCGACTTAAAACCTGTGAATTAAAAGAGAAAAAACATTAGTATCATTCCACATCCTTTTACATTACCAGGGACACCCCAATGCTAATGAACCTTAGTTAAAGCAATCTCCTATATCCTCCCATCTCCAACCCACTCATGTGCCTGTCTAAGTAACTCTTAAACAACTCCAGTGTGCCTGCCTCCACCACCTTGCTTGGCAGGGCATTCCATACCCCCACTACCCTCTGTGTGAAAAACCTCCCTCTAATATCTGTGTTATATCTCTCCCCCCTCACCCTAAGCCCATGACCCCTCGTACTGTGTGTCTCTAACATAGGAAATAGCTTACCTCTGTTTACTCTATCTATACCCTTCATAATCTTATATACCTCTATTAGATCCCCCCTCAGTCACCATCTTTCAAGGGAAAACAGCCTCAATTTGCTCAATCTTTCCTCATAACCCAGTCCTTCCATACCAGGCAACATCCTGGTAAACCTCCTCTGCACTCTCTCCAGAGTCTCCACGTCCTTCCGGTAGTAAGGCGACCAGAACTGGACGCAGTGCTCCAACTGCAGCCTAACCAACGTTCTATACAACTGCAACATTAGACTCCAGCTCTTATACTCTATACCCCTTCCTATAAAGGCTAACATACCATAGGCTTTCTTCACAACCTTCTCCACTTGTACTGCCACCTTCACAGAATCACAGAATCATACACTGTAAACGAGGCTCTTTGGCCCATCAAGTCTGTACCATTTGAAAGGCCTGTCCTCCTAACCCCACTTGCCAGCACGTGGCCCATAGCCCTGAATGTTATGATGTGCCAAGTACTCACCCAGGTATTTGTTAAAGGATGTGAGGCATCCCACCTCCACCACCCCCCCAGGCAACACATTCCAGACCCTCACCACCCTCTGGGTAAAAAAACTTTTCTTCAAATCCCTCAAACCCTCCCACCCCTCACTTTTAACTTGTGTCCCCCTCGTAACTGACCCTTCAACTAAGGGGAACAGCTGCTCCCTATCCACTCTGTGTCCCTCATAATCTTGAACACCTCAATCAGATCGCCCCTCTGTCTTCTCTGCTCCAATGAAAACAACCCAAGCCTATCCAACATCTCTTTATAATTTAACTGCTCCATCCCAGGCAGCATCCTGGTGAATCCCCTCTGCCCCCTTTCCCATGCACTAGACTATTACTCAAGAGACACAACTAATGTTCTGGGGACCTGGGTTCAAATCCAGCCATGGCAGGGGGTGGAGTTTGAATTCAACAAAAACTATCTGGAATTAAGTATCTACTGATGACCATGAAACCACTTGCGATTGTTCGAAAAACCCATCTGGTTCACTAATGTCCTTTAGGGAAGGAAATCTGCCTTCCTTACCTGGTCTGGCCTACATGTGACTCCAGATCCACAGCAATGTGGTTGACTCTTAACTGCCCTCGGGCAATTAGGGATGGGCAATAAATGCTGGCCAGCCAGACACAGCTACACCAAACAAACAACAAAGACAATTACAGCACAGGAACAGGCCCTTCGGCCCTCCAAGCCTGCACCAATCACGATGCCCTAATTAAACTGAAATAAACCTCCTGCCCTTGATTTGATTTATTATTGTCACATGCATTAACATACAGTGAAAAGTATTGCTTCTTGCGCACTATAGAGACAAAGCATACCATTCATAGAGAAGAAAACAAGAGAGTGCAGAATGTAGTGTTACAGGCATAGCTAGGGTGTAGAGAAAGATCAACTTAATGTGAGGTAGGTCCATTCAAAAGTCTGACAGCAGCAGGGAAGAAGCTGTTCTTGAGTTGGCTGGTCCGTGACCTCAGACTTTTGTATCTTTTTCCTGACAGGAAAAGGTGGAAGAGAGAATGTCCGGGGTGTGTGGGGGGGGGTCCTTAATTATGCTGGCTGCTTTGCCGAGGCAGTGGGAAGTGTAGACAGAGTCAATGGATGGGAGGTTGGTTTGTCTGATGGATTGGGCTACATTCACAATCTTTTTGTAGTTCCTTGCAGTCTTGGGCAGAGCAGGAGCCCAGACCAAGCTGTGATACAACCAGAAAGAATGCTTTCTATGGGGCATCTGTGAGAGTCGTAGCAAAAATGCCAAATTTCCTTAGTCTTCTGAGAAGGTAAAGGTGTTGGTGAGCTTTCTTAACTATAGTGTCAGCATCGGGGGGACCAGGACAGGTTGTTGGTGATCTGGACACTTAAAAACTTGAAGCTCTCGACCTTTTCTACTTCATCCCTGTTGATGTAGACAGGGGCATGTTCTCCTCTACGCTTCCTGAAATCGATGACAATCTCCTTCGTTTTGTTGACATTGAGGGAGAGATTATTCTTGCCTTATCCCTCTATTCCCTCCCTACTCATGTACCCATCCAGATGCCTCTTAAATGTTGCGAGTGTGCCAGCTTTTACCACCTCCTCTGGCAGCGTGTTCCAGGCACCCACCACTCTGTGTGAAAAACCTCCCCCCTCACATCTCCCTTAAACTTCCCCCTTGAATGAATTAAAAATAAACAGGCAACTTTAAAATGAGAATGCGACGCCAGAACAGTGAGTGCAGGAGAAGGGGGATTAGTTATTACCGTGCAGGCTCACTGCTTCAACATGAGGGACCAAGTCCAGATAGTTAGTGAATATTTACTGACTTTATCTGTACCTTCTGTACACTTGGCCAAGTTTAATATCTGATACTGTGTAAAGTTTCATCTCTTTGCGCATGCTTGGGAGTTTGTGATTGTGTCTGGGTTTTTTTTCATTAGAGGAAGATGTATTATTATTTTAATGTTCTTACCTGATTGGCCTTGAACAATAAAACTAACTCTTTATGTGTTTTATTCAAGAATACAAATCAGGTTTATTCCTTACAAAACTGCACGCAATAAGAACATAAGAAATAGGAGCAGGAGTAGGCCATCTGGCCCTTCGAGCCTGCCCCGCCATTCAATAAGATCATGGCTGATCTGTCGTGGCTCAGTTCCACATTCCCGCCCTCTCCCCATAACCCTTAATCCCCTCTCTTATCAAAAACCCATCAACCCGCGTCTTAAAAATATTTAGCGAGGCAGCCTCCACCACTTCAACAGGCAGAGAATTCCAGAGATTCACCACCCTTTGAGTGAAGAAGTTCCTCCTCAACTCCGTTCTAAACCGCCCCCCCTTTATCTTGAGGCTGTGCCCCCTAGTCCTACTGTCTTTTTTGAGCGGGAAGAGTCTCTCCACCTCTATCCTATCCATCCCATTCATCATCTTATACGTCTCAATGAGATCTCCCCTCATTCTTCTAAACTCCAACGAGTACAAGCCTAGTTTATTCAGCCTCTCCTCATAGCTCAACCCCCTCAACTCCGGTATCAGCCTAGTAAACCTCCTCTGCACTCCCTCCAAGGCCAAAATATCTTTGCACAGGTGCGGCGCCCAAAACTGCACACACTACTCCAGCTGTGGCCTCACCAATGCCCTATACAGCTGCAGCAAGACCTCCCTACTTTTATATTCAATCCCCCTCGCTATGAAGGCCAGCATCCCATTCGCCTTCCTGACCACCTGCTGCACCTGCAAGCTGGGTTTTTGCGACTCATGCACAAGGACCCCGAGGTCCCTCTGCACCGTCGCCTGCTGCAGTTTTTCGCCACGTAAGTAATAGTCCTTCCTACCATTCTTCCTACCAAAGTGGACCACCTCACACTTGCCAACATTAAATTCCATTTGCCAGTTCCTGGCCCATTCGCCCAGCCTATCTAGATCCTTCTGCAGACTCTCCACACCCTCCACACAATTTGCCTTTCCCCCAATCTTGGTGTCATCAGCAAATTTCGACACCCTACACTCGGTTCCCTCCTCCAGATCATCTATATAAATGGTAAAAAGCTGAGGCCCCAGCACCGACCCCTGGGGCACTCCACTAGTCACCAACCACCAATCCGAATAGCACCCGTTGACCCCCACTCTCTGCCTCCTATTTGACAACCAATCCTCTATCCACGCTAACACCCTACCCCCAACTCCATGTCCCTCGACCTTCTGCAATAACCTCTTGTGAGGTACTTTGTCAAATCAGGTACACACAGTGGAATTGCCAATATCACACCCTTTTATCAATTCAAACTCTGTGATGACCTGAGAATGGGTTCACCTTTACCTTGCTGGTGATATCAGTAACACATGATCGGGCCATTATCATCATAGAATCCCTACAGCGCAGAAGGAGGCCACTCAGCCCATCTCGTCTGCACTGACAACAATCCCACCCAAGCGCTATGCCCGTAACCCCACATATTTACCCCGCTAATCCCTCTACACATCGTGGGACACAAAGGGGCAATTTAGCATGGCCAATCATCTTAACCCGCACATCCCTGGACTGCGGGAGGAAACCCACGCAGACACGGGGAGAATGCGCAGACTCCGCACAGACAGTGACCCAAGGCTGGGAGTGGAACACGGATCCCTGATGCCGTGTGGCAGCAGTGCTAACCACTGTGCCACTGATAGCCTGAGGTTAGCTAAAACCACAAGATACTGTTCGACCATCCCTCTGGGATTCCTTATCCCTGCTGTAACATTGCCTACTCTATACCTTCACGTCAGAAGGCTACGCAGCCACTCATTTCCAGAACCGCTGGTTTCAGTATTTTTTTTTTATTTTTCATGGGATGTGGGCCAGAATTTATTGCCCATCCCTAATTGTCCCTGAACTGCGTGGCTTGCTGGGCCATTTCAGAGGGCAGTTAAGGATAAACCACATTTTGTTCCTGATTTGATTTGATTCATTTTTGTCACATGCATTAGGTTACAATTTTACAGATGCGGTTACAATCCCAGACCCACAATTCTGTTACGATCCAGCTAGAGATTAGTAACTTGTCTTCTTGTTACAAAATCAGAAATCCTGCTTACTCATCGAGTGAATAAAGCCACAAGATTCTATGTTCAAACCAACAGAAGATTTATTCCACCACGCCAGACAGTAAGAAACACTAATTAATGTTTTCATTCGTGGGACATGTCTCCAGCTAGGCCAGCATTTATTGCCCATCCCTAGTTTCCCGAGAACAGTTGAGACTCAACCACATTGCTGTGGCTCTGGAGTCACATGTAGGCCAGACCAGGTAAGGACAGCAGATTTCCTTCCCTAAAGGAGATTAGTGAACCAGATGGGTTTTTCCAAAAATGAACAATGGTTTCATGGTCATCAATAGATTCGCAAAAAGAACATAAGAGCTAGGAGCAGGAGTCGGCCATCTGCCCCCTCGAGCCTGCTCCGCCATTCAGTAAGATCATGGCTGATCTTTTCATGGACTCAGCTCCACTTACCCACCCGCTCACCATAACCCTTAATTCCTTTACTGTTCAAAAATGTATCTATCCTTAAAAACATTCAATGAGGGAACCTCAACTGCTTCACTGGGCAGGGAATTCCATAGATTCACAACCCTTTGTGTGAAGAAGTTCCTCCTCAACTCAGTCCTAAATCTGCTCCCCCTTATTTTGAGGCTATTCCCCCTAGTTCTAGTTTCACCCGCCAGTGGAAACAACTTCCCTGCTTCTATCTTATCTTTATAATCTTATATGTTTCTATAAGATCTCCCCTCATTCTTCTGAATTCCAATGAGTATAGCCCCAGTCTACTCAGTCTGTCCTCATAAGCCAATCCCCTCAACTCCGGAATCAACCTAGTGAATCTCCTCTGCACCCCCTCCAGTGCCAGTATATCCTTTCTCAAGTAAGGAGACCAAAACTGTACACAGTACTCCAGGTGTAGCCTCACCAGCACCTTATACAGCTGCAACATAACCTCACTGTTTTTAAACTCCATCCCTCTAGCAATGAAGGACAAACTTCCATTTGCCTTCTTAATTACCTGCTGTACCTGCAAACCAACTTTTTATGATTCATGACCTATGACACTCAGGTCCCTCTGCACAGCAGCATGCTGCAATTTTTTACCATTTAAGTAATAGTCCATTTTGCTGTTATTCCTACCAAAATGGATGATCTCACATTTACCAACATTGTACTCCATCTGCCAGACCCTCGCCCACTCATTTAGACTATCTATGTCCCTTTGCAGACTTTCAGTGTCCTCTGCACCCTTTGCTCTACCACTCAACTTAGTGTCATCTGTGAATTTTGACACACTACACTTGGTTCCCAACTCCAAATCATCTATATAAATTGTAAACAATTGCGGTCCCAACACTGATCCCTGATACACACCACTAGTCACTGATTGCCAACCAGAAAAACACCCATTTACCTCCACTCTTTCCTTTCTGTTAGTTAACCAATCCTCTATCCGTGCTAATACATTACCCGTAACACTGTGCACCTTTACCTTATGTCGCAGTCTTTGGTGTGGGAACCTTATCGAGTGCTTTCTGGAAATGCAGATGCACCACATCCACAGGTTCCCCATTGTCCACTGCACATGTAATGTTCTCAAAGAATTCCATCAAATTAATCAAACATGACCTGCCCTTCATGTACCCATGCTGCATCTTACCAATGGGACAATTTATATCCAGATGTCTCGCTATTTCTTCCTTGATGATGGATTCAAGCATTTTCCCTACTACAGAAGTTAAGATAACCGGCCTATAGTTATCTGCCTTTTGTCTATCTCCTTTTTTATACAGTAGCATCACATTTGCTGTTTTCCAATCTGCGGGAACCACCCCAGAGTCCAGCGAATTTTGGTAAATTACCACTAGTGCATTTGCTATTTCCCCTGCCATTTCTTTTAGTGCCCTGGGATGCACATTCCATCAGGACCAGGAGACTTGTCTACCTTTAGTCCCATTAGCTTGTGCTTGGGGTGGCACAGTGGTTAGCACTGATACCTCACAGCACCAGGGTCCCAGGTTCAATTCCAGCCGCGGATCACTGTTAGGGAACATTCTCCCGAGTCTGCTAAATAAACAATTACATGGCTAAAATGAGTAATTATTCTGCTTTCCAGCCTCTGCTGAATTCCTTCCTGACAAACTGACTGTTTGTATCATTGAATCTTAAAGCAGTACACTCTTAAATATAGAATATATTTATAGCATAGTATCGCCACAGTTGTCAAGGCAAATTAACCATCTACCCAAACAGATTCCAGCAGGATAACTGTGCAACCATACACTATTCTTCCAAGACTCTAACACTGATGCTTTCTGACACAAGACACACCCTCTCTCTCAATTGGCTCAGCGTGCCTCCTCCAGACCCTATAGGATCCAGCCCAACCACATGGCCCTGAAGGAATGCCTCCCTAAAGAGGCCATGCTACCACAGAAACAAATGTAATATTTTGCTAATAGTACAAAACTCATTGGGAATGTGAGAGGTGAGGAGGACGTTAAGAAGATTCAAGATGATTTAGACAAGTTGAGTGAGTGGGCAAACACATAGCAGATACAGGATAAAGTGAATAGATGTGAAGTTTCCCACTTTGGACAGAGAAACAGAATGGCAGAATGTTATTTAAGCGGTGATAGATTGGGAAATGTTGATGTACAAAGGGACCTGGGTCTCCTAGTATACCAGTCACTGAAAGCAAGCATGCAGGTACAGCAAGCAATTAGGAAGGCAAATGGTATGTTGACCTTCATTAGAGAGTCATAGAGGTTTACAGCATGGAAACAGGCCCTTCGGCCCAACTTGTCCATGCCGCCCTTTCTTTTTTAAACCCCTAGGCTAATCCCAATTGGCCACATTTGGCCCATATCCCTCTATACCCATCGTACCCATGTAACTATTTAAATGCTTTTTAAAAGACAAAATTGTACCCACCTCTACTACTACCTCTGGCAGCTTGTTCCAGACAGTCACCACCCTCTGGGTGAAACATTTGCCCCTCTGGACACTTTTGTATCTCTCCCCTCTCACTTTAAACTTACGCCCTCTAGTTTTAGACTCCACTCCTATTGGGATAAGAGTGGGCTTGAGTACAGGAGCAGGGATGCCTTACTGCAGCTGTACAAGGCCTAGGATAAACTTGCCATAGAGGGAGCACAGCGAAGGTTCATCAGACTGATTCCTGGAAAAGAACGTATTGTGAGCGGCACAGTGGCACAGTGGTTAGCACTGCTGCCTCACAGCTCCAGGAACCTGGGTTCGATTCCTGGCTTGGGTCACTGTCTGTGTGGAGTTTGCACATTCTCCCCGTGTCTGCGTGGGTTTCCTCCAGGCGCTCCATTTTCCTCCCACACTCCAAAGATGTGCGTGTTAAGTGGATTGACCGTGCTAAATTGCCCCTTACTGCCAGAGGAATTAGCTAGGGTAAATGTATGGGATTATGGGGATAGGGCTTAGGTGGGATTGTGGTCAGTGCAGACCCAGTGGGCTGAATGGCCTCCTTCTGCACTGTAGGGAATCTATAATCTATGATCAGAGAGGCAGGATTGTCACATGAGGAGGAATTGGGTTGACAGGGCCGGTATTCACTGGGATTTAAAGGAATGAGAGGGGATCCGATTGAAATGTCTAGACTTCTCCCAGGGTTGGACAGACTGGAAGCAGTGATGTTATTTCCTGGACTCAAAAAGACCAAAGTTAGACCAAGGGAAGTAAAACAGGTTAGTGTAGAACCCAAGAGGACTGAAGGAGCTGGGGGACATCTGTGTAAATGTGAGGTCATCCATTTTGGTAGGAATGGACTATTATTTAAATGGTAAAAGATTGCAGCATGCAGAGGGATCTGGGTGTCCTTGTGCAGGAATCTCAAGGAGTTGGTTTGCAGGTGCAGCAGGGAATTAAGAAGGCAAATGGAATTTTGTCCTTCATCGCTAGAGAGATGGAGTTTAAAAACAGTGAGGTTATATTGCAGCTGTATAAGGTGCTGGTGAGGCCACACCTGGAGTTACTGTGTACAGTTTTGGTCTCCTTACTTGAGAAAGGATATACTGGCACTGGAGGGGGTGCAGAGGAGATTCACTAGGTTGATTCTGGAGTTGAGAGGGTTGGCTTATGAGGAGAGACTGAATAGACTGGGGCTATACTGATTGGAATTCAGAAGAATGAAGGGAGATCTTATAGAAACATATAAGATTATGAAGGGAATAGATAAGATAGAAGCAGGGAAGTTGTTTCCACTGGCGGGTGAAACTAGAACTAGGGGGAATAGCCTCAAAATAAGGGGGAGCAGATTTAGGACTGAGTTGAGGAGGAACTTCTTCACACAAAGGGTTGTGAATCTGTGGAATTCCCTGTCCAGTTGAGGCTCCCTCATTGAATGTTTTTAAGGATAGATACATTTTTGAACAGTAAGGGAATTAAGGGTTATGGTGAGCGGGCGGGTAAGTGGAGCTGAGTCCTTGAAAAGATCAGCCATGATCTTATTGAATGGCGGAGCAGGCTTGAGGGGGCAGATGGCCGACTCCTGCTTCTAGTTCTTATATTCTTATTAAAGTGGAGTATTAAATTAAAAGCTGATGAGTTCAGAGTGGCTAAAAGCAGTGGGCGAGTAGAAGATTGGGAGAGGTTTAAAAATCAACAAAGAATGACTAAGAAGTTGATAAAGAAAGGAAGGATGAAGGACTATGAAGCTAAACTAGCACTAAATATAAAAAAGGACAGTAAGAGTTTTTACAAATATATAAAAAAAGAGGAGGCTGGCTAGAGTGAATGTTGGACCCTTAGAGGATGAGAGGGGATTTAGTGGTGGGAGATGAGGAAATGGCTGAGGCCTTAAATAAGTTTTTTGCCTCGGTCTCCACGGAGGAGGACGCGAATAGTTTGCCAGATATTAAAGTTAGAAGGATGGTAGGAGTTGAGGGCCTGAATGCGATTACTGTCACTAGAGAGGTAGTGCTTGATAGACTAACAGGACTGATGGTGGACAAGTCCCCGGGACCTGATGGAATGCATCCCAGGGTTCTGAAGGAAATGGCAGAGGTGATAGTGGATGCCTTAGTGATTATTTACCAAACTTCGCTGGATTCTGGGGAAGTGCTGGAAGATTGGAAAACGGCTAATGTTACGCCGCTGTTTAAAAAGGGTAGCAGACAAAAGGCAGGGAATTATAGGCCAGTTAGTTTAACGTCTGTAGTTGGAAAAATGCTTGAATCCATCATCAAAGAAGAAATAGCGAGGCACCTGGAAAGGAATGGTTTGATAGAGCAGACGCAGCATGGATTCGTTAAGGGGAAGTTGTGTTTGACGAATTTATTGGATTTCTATGAGGATGTGACTAGTGCAGTAGACAGAGGGGAACCCGGTGGATGTGGTGTTTTTAGATTTTCAGAAGGTGTTTGATAAGGTGCCGTGCAAAAGGTTGCTGCAGAAGGTTAGGGTGCACAGAGTTGGGGGTAAGGTGTTAGCGTGGATAGAGGATTGGCTGTCTAATAGGAAGCAGAGAGTTGGTATCAATGGGTGCTATTCTGATTGGCGGTTGGTGACTAGTGGAGTGCCGCAGGGATCGGTGCTGGGGCCTCAACTATTTACCATTTATATAGATGATCTGGAGGAGGGGGCTGAGTGTAGGGTGACGAAATTTGCTGATGACACAAAGATGAGTGGAAAAGCAAATTGTGCGGAGGGTGTGGAAAGTCTGCAGAGGGATCTGGATAGGCTGAGCGAGTGGGCGAGGACCTGGCAGATGGAGTATAATGTTAGCAAGTGTGAGGTTATCCACTTTGGCAGGAATAATAGTAGGAGGGATTATTATTTAAAAGGTGAAAAGCTGCAGCATGCTACGGTGCAGAGGGACCTGGGGGTCCTTGTGCATGAGTCGCAAAAACCCAGTCTGCAGGTGCAGCAGGTGATCAAGAAGGCGAATGGGATGCTGGCCTTTATAGCGAGGGGGATAGAATATAAAAGCAGGGAGGTCTTGCTGCAACTGTACAGGGCACTGGTGAGGCCGCAGCTGGAGTACTGTGTGCAGTTTTGGTTGCTGCACTTGCGCAAGGATATTTTGGCCTTGAAGGGAGTCCAGAGGAGGTTCACTAGGCTGATACCGGAGATGAGGGGGTTGGACTATGAAGAGAGATTAAATAGACTGGGTTTGTACTCATTGGAGTTTAGAAGGACGAGGGGGGATCTTATAGAGACGTATAAGATGATGAATGGGATGGATAGGATAGAGGTGGAGAGATTCTTCCCGCTCAGAAAGGACAGCAGGACTAGGGGGCACAGCCTCAAGATAAAGGGGGGGTGGTTTAGAACGGAGTTGAGGAGGAACTTCTTCACTCAAAGGGTGGTGAATCTCTGGAATTCTCTGCCCGTTGAAGTGGTGGAGGCTGCCTCACTAAATATATTTAAGTCACGGGTAGATAGGTTTCTGATAGACAGGGGATTAAGGGTTATGGGGAGAGGGCGGGAAAGTGGAACTGATCCACTTCAGATCAGCCATGATCTTATTGAATGGCGGGGCAGGCTCGAAGGGCCAGATGGCCTACTCCTGCTCCTATTTCTTATGTTCTTATGTTCTATTTCAATTTAAAAGAGCTAATGCAGAAGTAAAAAGAATCCAGATGGACCCGATGTGAGATAGTGTGGTTAACAGAAAGCTACTTATGTTTGAAAGGGAGATGCGGGAGGGATGTTATTCACACAGGGAGTGGTGGGTGTCTGGAACACGCTGCCAGAGGAGATGGTGGAAGCAGGCACCTTAGCAACATTTAAGAGACATCTAAATGGGAACATGAATAGGGAGGGAATAGAGGGATACAGACTGAGTCAGGGCAGAAGGTTTTGTTTAGTTTAGTTAGGGCATCGTGATCGGCACAGGCTCAGAGGCGCCGAAGGGCCTGTTCCAATGATGCTGTACTTCTCTTTGTTCTTTAAAAAGTCCAAAGCCAAGCTAGTACAAATCAAAATCAGATAAAACAGGAACTGAGGAAGTTAACAGAACTAACACAAGCCCAGCAGAAATAAAAGAGGCCCATGAGGGGTCTGTAAAGGTTAAAAAGGCACAACGGCACACTGGTTAGCACTGCTGCCTCAATTCCCGGCTTGGGTCACCGTCTGTGCAGAGTTTGCATGTTCTTCCCATGTCTGAGTGGGTTTCCTCCGGGTGCTCCAGTTTCCTTCCGAAAGACGTGCTGGTTAGGATGCATTGGCCGTGCTAAATCTCCCTCAGTGTACCCGAACTGGTCCTGGAGTATGGCGACTAGGGGATTTTCACAGTAACTTCAATGCACTGTTAATGTTAGCCTACTTGTGATACTAATAAATAAACTTTAAAATATTAAGAAAGGTAAGGGAATAGAGCCAGTGGCCTGTTTAGCAGACACATTCATGACAGATAAAAACATAGAAAAACTACAGCACAATACAGGCCCTTCGGCCCACAAAGTTGTGCCGATCGTGTCCCTGCCTTAGAGGGTTATAGGTAAGCCTAGTAATCTCTATCTTACTAAGTTCCACGTACTTATCTAAAAATCTCTTAAAACACCCTATCGAATCCGCCTCCACCACCATAGCCGGCAGCCCATTCCACTCACCCACCACCCTCTGAGTGAAAAACTTACCCCTGACATCTTCTCTGTACCTATTCCCCAGCACCTTAAACCTGTGTCCTCTTGTGGCAACCGTTTCAACCCTGGGAAAAAGCCTCTGAGAATCCACTCGATCAATACCTCTCAACATCTTATACACCTCGATCAGGTCACCCCTCATCCTTTGTCTCTCCAAGGAGAAAAGGCCGAGCTCCCTCAACCTATCCTCATAAGGCATGCTCCCCAATCCAGGCAAGAACATAAGAACATAAGAAATAGGAGCAGGAGTAGGCCATCTAGCCCTTCGAGCCTGCCCCGCCATTCAATAAGATCATGGCTGATCTGTCGTGGCTCAGTTCCACTTTCCCGCCCTCTCCCCATAACCCTTAATCCCCTCTCCTATCAAAAACCCATCAACCCGCGTCTTAAAAATATTTAGCGAGGCAGCCTCCACCACTTCAACGGGCAGAGAATTCCAGAGATTCACCACCCTTTGAGTGAAGAAGTTCCTCCTCAACTCCGTTCTAAACCGCCCCCCCTTTATCTTGAGGCTGTGCCCCCTAGTCCTACTGTCTTTTTTGAGCGGGAAGAGTCTCTCCACCTCTATCCTATCCATCCCATTCATCATCTTATACGTCTCAATGAGATCTCCCCTCATTCTTCTAAACTCTAACGAGTACAAGCCCAATTTATTCAGCCTCTCCTCATAGCTCAACCCCCTCAACTCCGGTATCAGCCTAGTAAACCTCCTCTGCACTCCCTCCAAGGCCAAAATATCTTTGCGCAGGTGCGGTGCCCAAAACTGCACACAGTACTCCTGTTGCGGCCTCACCAATGCCCTATACAGCTGCAGCAAGACCTCCCTACTTTTATATTCAATCCCCCTCGCTATGAAGGCCAGCATCCCATTCGCCTTCCTGACCACCTGCTGCACCTGCAAGCTGGGTTTTTGCGACTCATGCACAAGGACCCCGAGGTCCCTCTGCACCGTCGCCTGCTGCAGTTTTTCGCCCCGTAAGTAATAGTCCTTCCTACCAAAGTGGACCACCTCACACTTGCCAACATTAAATTCCATTTGCCATTTCCTGGCCCATTCGCCCAGCCTATCTAGATCCTTCTGCAGACTCTCCACACCCTCCGCACAATTTGCCGTTCCCCCAATCTTGGTGTCATCAGCAAATTTCGACACCCTGCACTCGGTTCCCTCCTCCAGATCATCTATATAAATGGTAAATAGCTGAGGCCCCAGCACCGACCCCTGGGGCACTCCACTAGTCACCATCCGCCAATCCGAATAGCACCCGTTGACCCCCACTCTCTGCCTCCTATTTGACAACCAATCCTCTATCCACGCTAACACCCTACCCCCAACTCCATGTCCCTCGACCTTCTGCAATAACCTCTTGTGAGGCACTTTGTCAAACGCCTTCTGAAAATCCAGAAAGACCACATCCACCGGCTCTCCTCTATCCACCGCCCTAGACACATCCTCATAGAACTCCATTAAATTTGTCAGACACGACTTCCCTTTAATGAAACCGTGCTGCGTCTGCTCTATCAAGCAATTCCCTTCAAGATGCCTCGCAATTTCCTCCTTAATGACAGATTCTAACATTTTACCTACCACAGACGTTAAACTAACCGGCCTATAATTCCCTGCCTTTTGCCTGGCACCCTTCTTAAACAACGGCGTAACATTAGCCGTTTTCCAATCTTCCGGCACTTCCCCGGAATCCAGCGACGTCTGGAAAATAACCACCAAGGCATCCACTATCACCTCCGCCATTTCTTTCAGAACCCTCGGATGCATTCCATCCGGTCCTGGCGACTTGTCCACAATCAGCCCCTCCAGTCTGTCGAGCACCACCTCTCTAGTAACAGTAATGTCATTAAGACCCTCCAGTCCTACCACCTTTCCATCGCTAACACCCGGCAAATTATTCACGTCCTCCTCCGTGAAGACAGAAACAAAAAAGTTATTCAATACCTTAGCCATATCCCCATCCCCTACCACTAGGTCCCCTTTCTCATCCTCTAAAGGACCAACGTTCACCCTAGCCAGCCTCTTCCTTTTTATATATTTATAAAAACTCTTGCTATCCTTTTTTATATTAAGCGCTAGCCCAGCTTCATAGTTTCTCCTACCCTTCTTTATCAACTTCTTTGTCAATCTTTGTTGACATTTAAACCTCTCCCAATCCTCTTCTCGCCCACTACTCTTAGCTACTCTAAATTCCTCCGCCTTTAATTTAACACTTTCCTTCACCTCCTTCGTTATCCACGGCTTATTACCTCTCCTCCTACTATCCTTTTTGACCATCGGAATAAATTTCTGCTGAGCACCAAGAAAGATCTCCTTAAAGATCCTCCACTGCTCCTCAACAGACCCTCCCTCCAACGCGCTCCCCCAGTCCACATTCACCAATTCTTCTCTCATCCTACCGTACTCCCCTCTATTCAAACAAAGGACGCGTGTCCGGGAACCCACTTTCTCCTCCTCCATCTGCACCAGAAACTCCACCATACAATGATCACTCTCCCCAAGAGGATCCTTGTAAAGGCAACATCCTTGTAAATCTCCTCTGCACCCTTTCAATAGCTTCCACATCCTTCCTGTAATGAGGTGACCAGAACTGCTCACAGTACTCCAAGTGGGGTCTGACTAGGGTCTTATAAAGCTGCAGCATTACCTCCCGACTCCTAAACTCAATCCCTCAATCGACGAAGGCCAGTACACCGTACGCCTTCTTAACCACAGCTTCAACCTGCGCAGCTGCTTTGAACGTCCTATGAACTCGGATCCCAAGATCCTTCTGATCTTCCACGCTGCCAAGAGTCCTACCATTAATATTATATTCTGCCGTCCTATTTAACCTGCCAAAATGAATCACTTCACAGTTGTCTGGGTTGAACTCCATCTGCCACTTCTCCACCCAGTTTTGCATCCTATCAATGTCTCGCTGCAACTTCTGACATCCCTCCACACTATCCACAACACCTCCAATCTTTGTGTCATCAGATTTAAATGGGAAGTTTCCAAATAGACCTAGAAAGAGCAATGCTCCACTCAGCTGGACAGTTTCTGGAAGGTTCCAATGTGGAATACAACATGTCATCCTCTAGAATTTCAACACCTGAGAATGTCAAGGGCCAGTTCAAAGGAATCCACTGAAATATCCTGAACATCACATTTCCATTCCCATAAGACTACCTCTCCTATAGAGGTGGAACTTCTGCTTGGACAATGGTTATGTGAGGATCGATCTCCCCTTAAATCATCCTGGGAAAGAATTCTGAAAGAGGATCTTCTCCTGCTGCAAATAATACAGGGCTGGGAACACCAAGATTTAGCCGTAGATGTTCAGAGCACGCGATCAACAATAGCAAAAGGGGAGGTTAGCAATGAAGAGGAACGGGGAGAGGGACAAACACAAGTTATACCAGGAAGAGGAGCAGATCTTCCCCGAGGTTGGGTAATCCAGGAAGAGATTGGATTAAACCACACGGGTGAACAACGCTAAACAAGAAACAAATCTCTTATTCTGAAGAGTCAAATGGACTCACGCTGTTTTTTTCTCTCTCTCCACAGATGCTGCCAGTCTTGTTGAGTTTTTCTGAAGTGAAAAGCAGATAGCCCCCTGATTCTAGAGATTTCAAGCCCAAAGGCTTTTGGCTCCGTCCGCACGCATAAGGTTCATGGGATGTGGGCATCGATGTCCAGACCAGCATTTATTTCCCATCCTAATTACCCAGGGGAAGGTGGTGGTGAGCTGCCTTCTTGAACCGCAGCAGTCCCTGAGGTGTAGGTACACCCACAGTGCTGTTAGGGAAGGAGTTCCAGGATTTTGACAGCGAAGGAATGGCCGATATATTTCCAAGTCAGGATGGTGAGTGACTTGGTGGGGAACCTCCAGGTGGTGGTACACCCAGGTATCTGCTGCTCTTGTCTTTCTAGGTGGTAGAGGTCACAGATTTGGAAGGTGCTGTCTAAGGAGCCTCGGTGAGTGGTGCAATGCACACGGCTGCCACTCTGCACTGGTGGTGGAGAGAATGGATGTTTAAGGTGGTGGATGGGCTGCCAATCAAGTGGGCTGCTTTGTCTTGGATGGTGTTGAGCTTCTCAAGTGTTGTTGGAGCTGCAGCCACCCAGGCGAGTGGAGAATATTCCATCACACTCCTGACTTGTGCCTTGTGGATGGATGGTCCAGTTCCGTTTGAAGGTCAATGTCAGCAGTTTGTACGATGTCTCTCCAAGCTTGAATTTTCCTTTCCCAATGTCTACACGAGCCATGAATCATTGAACTTTACAACACAAACGAAGGCCATTTGGCCCAACACACTAATGCCAGCTCTTTGAAAGAACCATCCAATCGGTACCAACCTCCTTCCACATAGCCCTAAAATATTTCCTTTCCAAGTATTTATCCACTTCTCTTTTCAGGGTTCCTGTTGAATTTGTTTCCACAGCCCATTCCACAGTAACTCGCTGTGTAAAAACATCTGCTCAAAACCCAGCTGATTCTTTTGTTAATGACCATAATTCCGTGTCGCCCTGGTTACCGACCCACCTGTTTTTGGAAAGAGTTTGTCCTGATGGTAGTTTATCAAAATCTTTCACAATTTTAAACACCTCCATTAGATCTTGTCTCAATCTTCTCTGCTCAGAGAAGGACAACACCAGACTCTGCACGTTAACTGAAGTCTCTAATTCCCAGTGAGTGTCCAGTCAATCTCCAAGGCCTTGACATCCTTCCCAAAGTGAGGAGGCCAGTATTGGACATAGCACTCCAGCTTAACCAGAGTTTTAGAGAGATTTATTCTAAAGTCCTCCCTTGTGGTCTCGCTCTTCCTAAACCAGGAAAGCTGAGGACTTTGGGTGTTCTTTTTTAAAACAGCGCGATGAAATTGTCCTGCTTCCTTCACCTCACTCATAACAAAAGGACTCTCCACTGATCAAAAGCAGGAGTCGTCCCTTTCTTAACTATTTTTTAGTTAATCATTCATGGGATAAGGATGTCAGTGGCTGGCCAGCATTTATTGCCCATCCCTCATATCCTGAGGGCAGCTGAGAGTCAACCACGTTGCTGTGGTTCTAGAGTCAGCCAGATCAGGGCAAGATGGCAGATTTCCTTTCCTAAAGGCCATTTGTGAACAAGTCAGGTTTTTCCAACAATGGTTTCATGGTCATCAGTAGATTTTTTCAGTAGATTCCAGATTTTTTTAATTTAAATTCAAATTCCACCATCTGCCGTGGCAGGATTCGAACCCTGTGCCCCCAGAACATTAGCTAATTAATAGTCGAGTGATAATACCACTAAGCCATCATCTCCCTTATTTCTTCCTTAGCTCCTGGGGACTAACTGAAAAATCTCCAATCACCACTCACTCAACACTTGCCCAAGGTCTATCCTGGGGCCCTGGGGGTACCAACCTATCAAAGTTGTTGATTGCTTCAGGGAATAATTTGACTTTTAAAAAAATCATAAGGGAAATCACCATACCAGCAGAAAGAAAGACAGAAATGTTATGTTGGCGATAAAAGAAGAACAGGGAGCAGAGAAGAATGGTGCTGACAGGGAGATAACACTTTAACCTTACTTTGCAGGATATGCATCAATGGATGGTCGGAAATGGCACTTGCTGACATTGCAGTCATGTGACCCCTGACAGGAAATGAAGTTGATTGGTCACCTGACCAGATTGACTCAAGAAGATTTAGAGGCAGTTTTGAGAGGTGAAGGGTATGTGCAGTTGGAAGAAGGTGTTCTCTAGTCTCTCTGGGTAAGATGGAGTAGCTTTTATGCTGACCTTACAATAGTTCTTTTAATAGTAGTTCTTAGCAAAGCCCTCTTCATTTCTTAAGCTCCAATCTGTTAGTTGGTGACTCTTTTAAGTAAGATAGGTCACTGAAGTATTGTGAATGAATATGGTAAATCCTGGTGGAATTGTTTCTGTGGGCTCCTTCAACTAAAGTCTAGCCATTATCTCATCCAACTAGATGGTTTTTTTTCTAATTTTAGAACAGTGGTTTAAGGGCACTAAATACTCCCTCCTGTAGTGTCTACTTTACATCTAGTAAGGTAGCTTTAAGTTGAAGCAAAGTGGCTTCTAACTTGTCAATCTCTATGATTGTGATCAACAAATCCATTTGTTTCCATACTTAGTCTAGGATTCTCTCCAAGTAGTGGAATAGTTATTGTTAAATAGTATCTAATTCTAGTATCACTTTACCTAGCTGAAGAATGGCTGTCTGTCACCACTACTACCAACAACTCAATAGTTCAGCCACTTACTTAAGGTTAGTTTTAGGACTTCCCCTCTTACTGGCCTGGAGTAACCTGCTTTGCTGTTTCTCTCTCCTGTTCTTGTAAGAATTCCAGTTGGTATCCTCTATACAGTGAGTCAATTGGATGTTTGGACACAGCCAGTCATCAGCACAATGAAAACTTCCCATTCTTCATTTTTGAGAAGTAATAGAATGAGAAACATGTGGGTTAGCTGACTGCAAATGTTCTATCTAGTTAGCCTAGATCTGTCTGGATATATCCAGTCTGGTAGGGGTCTTGCTGTTTGAAACCTAATGTTGTCTGTGGTTGAGCAAAGTCACTGGGTAAATGTTCAATTAAAAATTTGCAAGTAGCTTTTACTCTTTAATCTTTTGAACCAGTCTTTAATCTTGTAGTAATTGTCTGATCAATGCTGGATTCAAGTGGTGTGAGCAAGCTTATATTTTAACCCAGTAACTTTTCCAGAACTTGACAGGATTACTCTGCTACCTTTGAACCTGAAGCAGGTATTCTAAACAATCTTATTGAACTAACAAAGCCTCCAACTCCTGCTCCTGTGCTCAGGAAGATTGACTTGCTAAGCTATGTGGAACTGATTTTATGAGTCCTGACCAGTCAATGACTCTTCACTCCCCCGTCCCTAAAGTGTATTAGAGTATTTGGCAACTTTAACAGCTGCTATTTCCTAATACTAAAATTCATCAACCCTCAATTTCGATTTTGCCACCTTTTCCATGAAAAGGCTTGACCTCTCGATCTTATTATTCTTCCAGGATTATAACCAGGTCAGAACCTGTCATGTCACTTCCTGATTGTCTGCTTTCTAAGCCTCCTGAATAGGCAGCTGTGTTGTGCAGGAACCCTGAGTTGGCAGATGGAGCTAGCTGTGGCTGCTATCTGGCTCTCTAACCAGCTCCTTTCAGAAGCAGCGCAGGCTGGGATGTGCTGGCTTTATACATCCAATTGTAACTTGGCACGTCACTTCAGCATCGCTCTGTTTTGAGGAATGCAGCATTTAAAAAGTGAATTAAGGCTGAACCTTGATCAAAGGGATTGAGTTATCAGGATGAGACCTCTAGTTAGTAACATTGTGACAAATCTCCTCCTCCACCTCAGTGCTGTATTTGAGGGATGCTGTCCAACCAGTGGGGGTTGGTGGGGAACTGTTCCTGTAAACATCCTTTTTTAAATTCCAGCCTAGCCAACAGGAAATAGTTTCCATCCTTGGTGAATACAACTGCTGGATAATCACTGGGAGGCAAACTGCAGACTTTTCCTGTTTGCATTTGGGTTTTTTGTTAACTGTTAAACTCTTGCAAGCAGAGTAACTGCAGGATGATACTGAATAGCAAGTTTAAGTGGCCTTAACTGGTGTCCTGTACGCAGGCTAAAACTTGTGTGGCTTTAACAGCATTGGCCTTTCAGTCCATCTAGACTAGCTCTGATCCAATTGCTCCCATTTCTGCCCCTGACTAATTCAGAATGTTTAGATATCCTTTCCTGGGATCTATCCATGGAATCTAGACCAACACTCCCAGTGCTGCACAGAAAACTATAGTGTAATATTAGGAGCCAAGCTAGAATCTGGCCATTGTTATTCTTTTCCAGGGTCTTGTGCCATATGCTGCTGTGTACTTGACTTTGCAGAAGTTCCAGGATTAGTATTTTGTGGCCAAGTTGTTTCTTTCCCCCTCCCACTGGGACTGCTGCTAAGAGCATTGCAAAAAAAATAGACTAAATTCCATGACCTTAAATCAGCCTGGTGTGTTAACTTGGATGGGGAAGGCAGCTGAACTGATTTTTGGGATGCTTGGTATGATGTCATTTCCTTGTGTTGGCACGCTACTGTTTCTCAGTAGACTGAACCATCCAAGTTAAGGTTGTGTAGAATGCTTCATAGTTTCCTGTAACCCTTTCTGACAGTCAGCTACAGTCCACCTCTCCAATTGGTGATCCAGGATATTCAATAAAACTGACCATCTACAGGGCCAATCTGTACACTAACCACCTGACCAGTCAGAAGACCTCTTAGAATTTAACTCCACCCTCAGCCACTTCTTTAATGTGGAAGATTCCATTGTACTAATGAACATTGTAAATGCTCCTGGGTTTTCTCCCATCCAGACCAGGTCAGCCCAGCTGGTTTCCATTTCATCCTTGTCCCCTGCATACCTTGTTACTGGTCTTTAACCAGCTAATCTTGTATGAACAGGACTCTGTTCACTTGTGAATTGGTGATGCCCTGGTTTAAGGTGGCAAGGCCTCATTGTAGGAATGGGTCACTGATTACAGCATTCAAATCCATGGTCACCTATTTCCACCAATTGGGTGGGATGACCAACTGGTTAAATTGGGAAATGTGGAGTTTGCCCACTGGGTGTGCTGCCTATTAACTAATGCAGCATCTGGGCTGCAAGGCTTAGGTACTCATAGGGTTAACAAACCCAGACCTTGTCGCTTCATTCCAGGGAAGTCTGCAGATCATGGTTGGGAATTTTGGGGGGGGTAGGGAGAGGAGGTGGTGTTCCAATGCCATTCTCCTGCCTTCACTGGTATTAATATTTATCTTGGACCAGACCTTTAATTGGATAATGAGTTCCAGATGAAAGTTGGAGTTCTCATTGTCAGATATCTCTCTGACTGTTCAGATTGAAGTCACTGCACATCATGGAGTGCACTACAACGTTCATACTGTTTGCCTCTGGCTGGGCTCCAGTTTCCTGTACCTATTCTGCAGGAACAGGATACAAAACCTCCTTTGTGACAAATCTGTTTCTGTAACGGGTTTGGGTTGTTAAAGCTGCCTCTTTGTGCTGCATAGTTTTGTTCTGGGGAATCTAGGCAGGCAGTTGAAGCATTCAGAGCAGTTGAGGTGAGTCTTTCCTACATCTCACATCCATCCTGCATGAAATTGGGCTGAAGTGGTGGGTGCAAGTTAACAGTCTGACAGGCCTTCTCTCAGAGAATTCAATCTCCTAAATCATATGGATTTTTCACTTATGCCAGGATTTGTTGCCCCTTGAAGGTGGTGGCAAGCTACCTTGAACAACTGCAGTCTATAGTGTAGGTACACCCATAGTGCTGTTAGAGGGCATCCCAGGATTTTGAAGCCAAGACACTGAAGGAATGGTGATATATTTCTAACTCAGGATGGCGAGCAACTTGGAAAGGAACCTCCAGGAAGTGGTGGTCCCAGGTTTCTGCTGATCTCTCCCTTCCTGGATGGTGGTGGTCATGATTTGAAGGTGCTGCCCAAGGAATCTGGAGTTCCTGCACTGCATCTTCTGTGGTATTCATGGCTGCCACTGCTGGTGGAGGGAAGCATAGCAACCCAGTGGGCAGTACTCCATCACACTCCTGACTTCCACCTTGTAGATGGTGGACAGGCTTTGGGGTCAGGAGGTGAGTAAATTACTACAGGGTTCCTAGCCTCCAACTGTGTAGATCCTTCCTGAAGAACCAAGGCATCCATGAGGCTAATGGATGAGAGCCTGTGACTTTATTCCCCACTGGGTCCTGTTTCCATGTCCATCTCCTGTCAGACAGTAGCATTCTGCATTGGACTCCTAGTACTAGTGGCCCACTAGTCTAAGTCTTTTTTTGATGTTGTCTCTAGAATGGAGTAAAATTTGTCAAAATATAATTTAAGGCAAAATGGGAAGTAAAAAATAAATTGCCAAACTGGCCCTTGTTTGCTCAACTCAATCTTACAGGCATTCAGCCCATTAGTGCCACATGGGATGCAGTTTGAGTCCTCAAATTTCAAGTGACTTTAAATTTCTTCCCCACTTGGTCAAGGAACAAACTGAGTTCTGACCACTGTTGTATACCCCTCAAACTTTGCCCCCCACATTTCCTCAGAGTCCTACATGATTGGCATGAACATCACTGGCAGTATCTGAACACCTGTACCTGAGGATTTCAATGTGCACTGACCTCCTCTATGAATTGGTGGGAGCATTCATGGAGACTAAACACAGCTGGTCAGTCACTGCAGCTTCTAAAAGGTACGAGTGTTTTCATCCAGCTGTGAAGGTTAACGTGCTAAAATGTTCAGTTTTAGCTGTCAGATTGGCAGGAGTTATAGCCTTGCATGGCTATTTGGATGGGTCTAAGTTGCTTTAATCAAAGGACTTTTTTCTGAGCTGGCCTTGGAGTTGAGTATTCCTATCCTGTTGCACAAATATTAGATAATCTGTGACTTGTTGTGACTACAACTGAACATGTTGTTCAGCCTCTATTATACATGATCTTTTATCTCATTGCCTCCTCCACAAACACTGGTGCACCCTCAAGTACTGTCTATCAGGAACTAACAGCAGCCTCCATGTTCCCTTTGCCTCTTGAACATAAAGTTTGGGAGTAATGCTGCAGTGTTGCTTCACCTTGGCACAGCTAGCCATGCTGAGCTTTGAAACATTGTCCAGCAACCCCCCTCAAAGTATGTTTCATTTGGCTTTTTCACCACCTTCATCTGATCTTTGATTTCTACCTTGAAGGTATTGCAAACCTCCAGCCTAGTTTAAGATTCTGTGGGTGTTTCCAATCTCCATGCCCCCTCTAAAGAATAGTGTCAGTGGATAGACCCAGTCACAGATGAAGTCATCTTTCTGGCTTAGCTTCTACAGAATGACCAAGTGGAACTAATTCATGGATTCCATGTGTGGTGTTGTTTCTGATCAGTCTTTTAATTCATGATTGCTGGGACGGTCATGGGGCTCAAGTTATCAGATGGGATGTTGAGACCTTCCCTCTGCCCACTCAGTGAGGGATGGTCCAACCTGTCCATACTACCTCTTTATAAACTCCTAAGCTAGTCCCAATTGCCTGCATTTGGCCCATATCCCCCTACCCAGCTCACCCAGTAACTTAACTAAATGCTTTTAAAAGACAATTGTACTTGCCTCTACTACTACCTCTGGCAGCTTGTTCCAGACCCTTGCCGGTGGGGGGGGGGGGGGGGGGTGCAGCAGTACAGGCAGAGGGAAATTGCTGCTCTGGACCCTTTCTGTCCCCCTTGAACTTATGCCCTTGTGTTAGATTCTCCTACCTTTAGGGAAAGCTTGACTATCTAACTGATCTGTGCCCCCTTCATTTTATAAACATAATTATCTGATCACTAGGTGCTCCTGTAGCAGCTTTCACTACATTGACTATTTATAGAACTTCCATTGTTGCTCTGTAGCTTTCATTTAACAGGAAATGAGATGTGAGCTGGCCTCTGCATTCTCCTTGAAGGCATTAGTGATATTTCCATGTCAGGAAGTTAGTGGTCTAGAGGGGGGAAATCACCAGGTGATGTGTTCCTGATATCTTATTAATGGTACATTAGTGAAAGAATGGGGTAGTTATCAAGCAAACTGCTTTGTCCTGGATGGTGTTGAGCTTGAGTATTGAAGCTGAAGCCATCCGGGCAAGTGGAGAGTATTCCATCACTCCTGACTTGTGCTTTGTAAAGAGCTTTGGAGTTACAGTATTTGACTGATCAATGGTAACCAGGATCATATTCCTACAGTACAGAAGGTGACCATTCAGCCATCAAGTATGTACTGACCACAATCCCACTTGGTGCTATGAAACTCATATAAAATAAAACAGGATACCTAGTGAAGTTAAGGGTGTGATGCATTCCTAACCATGTCAATATAGATTGACGCTGGGAACAAGTTTTTTTTACATTAGCTGCTGGTTTATCTGGAATTTGGTGATCAGGTGACTGTTCCTGGAGTTTAATCCTTTACCTGTCAAATCCAGCTTCTGGGGTTTCAAGTGGTCCATACTGATCTTGATAAGACACTCCCAGCCCTGTACCAAACACCTGCCAATACTTAAGTAGACAGGTTCTGATGTGACTTGAGTGGCATCTGGACAAATACATAAATGGGAATAGAGGATACAGTCCCCCAGAAGGGTAGCATGGTCAGTGCAGGCTTGGACGGTCTTTGACAAATTTCTGTATTTGGCACTCCCAATTGGTCCAGTTTGATTTGGGTGTCACACTGGTGACAAGTGGATACACGTGGGGATTTTCCTTTCCAAACAAATGGACAAGCCATACAAAACTCTACTCTTGCTGCCAGCAGCCTGACCCCCATGGTGGGGGGGGAGCAGAGGATGGATGGTGAGTTACCCACTTCAGAGGAGTAATCAATTGAGTATTTTTTTGAATTCAAAGATTATGCCTCAGTGTTTTTTGAGGAATGTGTGGTAGTCTCTTGGCTGTGAAATTTCTCATGGAGCCAGGAGGAACTGGGTTTCCCCTCAGATTGGCGGATGGTGACTAGTGGGGTGCCCCAGGGGTCGGTGCTGGGGCCTCAGCTTTTTACCATTTATATAGATGATCTGGAGGAGGGGACTGAGTGTAGGGTGTTGAAATTTGCTGATGACACCGAGATTGGTGGAAAGGCAAATTGTGCGGAGGGTGTGGAGAGTATGCAGAAGGATCTAGATAGGCTGGGCAAATGGGCCAGGAAATGGCAAATGGAATTTAATGTTGGCAAGTGTGAGGTGGTCCACTTTGGTAGGAAGAATGGTAGGAAGGACTATTACTTACGGGGCGAAAAACTGCAGCAGGCGACGGTGCAGAGGGACCTTGGGGTCCTTGTGCATGAGTTGCAAAAACCCAGCTTGCAGGTGGTCAGGAAGGCGAATGGGATGCTGGCCTTCATAGCGAAGGGGATTGAATATAAAAGTAGGGAGGTCTTGCTGCAGCTGTATAGGGCATTGGTGAGGCCACAGCTGGAGTACTGTGTGCAGTTTTGGGCGCTGCACCTGCGCAAAGATATTTTGGCCTTGGAGGGAGTGCAGAGGAGGTTTACTATGCTGATACCAGAGTTGAGGGGGTTGAGCTATGAGGAGAGGCTGAATAAACTGGGCTTGTACTTGTTAGAGTTTAGAATGAGGGGAGATCTCATTGAGACTTAAGATGATGAATGGGATGGATAGGATAGAGGTGGAGAGACTCTTCCTGCTCAAAAAAGACAGTAGGACTAGGGGGCACACCCTCAAGATAAAAGGGGGTGGTTTAGAACAGAGTTGAGGAGGAACTTCTTCACTCAAAGGGTGGTGAATCTCTGGAATTCTCTGCCCATTGAAGTGGTGGAGGCTGCCTTGCTAAATATTTTTAAGACGCAGGTTGATGGGTTCTTGATAAGAGAGGGGATTAAGGGTTATGGGGAGAGGGCGGGAAAGTGGAACTGAGCCACGACAGATCAGCCATGATCTTATTGAATGGCAGGGCAGGCTTGAAGGGCTAGATGGCCTACTCCTGCTCCTATTTCTTATGTTCTTATGGCCACCATCAGACCAACAGCCCAAGATTTCTCACTGGGTGAGCTGTCTAAGCTTCATTTGGGACCCAATGTTCTGAGGGCAGGATTGAACGGCAGCAGAAAACAGCACAAACTGAGTGCAGCTTGTTTCCATAATGCAGTTCCATTTGGCTAAATGACAGATCAAGCCCAAGATGGGGGTTCAATGTCTTGTCAGCTAGGATCTTTTATCTCGTGGGGACTATGAATGGATTCCATTTGGTTTTTGGAGCAGGCAGGAGATGGATTTGAGTCCAATCAGTTCATTCTGAGGATTAGAGTAAAAATGCCCTCCCTCATTTCAAATGAATGAGTACACTAATCAGGCTTTATTTCTGACTAAATTGAGCAGAATGTTTGAATCTGACAGGCTGAGACCAGATCAGGTGATTAACCTTGGGGTTGATCAGTCAGGCACTTAGCACAATGGGTTAATAGTTGGGAAGAAGGGATGAAGAGTTTCCTTTCAGATGAAGGCATGCAGGATGATCCAACATTCCCACTTTGGGGTGAAATGGAGATTGCAGTTAATTGAGGCTAGTGCATAAGGGGTTAATCCTGGAATGACAGCATGGTGAATGGGGGAGGCTGTTCCTGTTTCACATTGCAGCACATTCCACTGAAGCTTCCAGCTGCCAGGATCTGATTGAAACATCTCCGAGGCCACAACAGTCTCCACCCTGGGGGTCAAACTACAGCCACAGGCTTGCACCAGCCTCCGATCAGTGTCTGCCTCACATTCCTGCCAGTTGTAGTAAAATGTGGACTAAACCAGGTGACTCAGGCTGGTAAGTTTTCAAACTCTTAACATATCGAAGGGTTAGATCGCGTATCCACTGCTAGTCTGTTATGGCAGTGTTCACAATACTTTTTCCCAAAGTGAAGTTGGTCTGTGTGGATTAAGAATGTTTAGAAGGCAGTGAAATTGTTGCACTTTGTAATGTCAGTCTGGGCTAATGTAGACCAAACAGCAGCACACTGGGGTTTTGCTGTTAATTGCTTCAATTAGACTAGTTCCCCCTCACCCTGAACTAATAAGGTAGCTATGTACATCCAGCACAGGGGGATCTTGCTGCATACTTGGTGTGACTTGTTGGGGTGGAGAGGTTTCTATGCTGGGTGGGGGCAGGGTGTAAACTTCCCAGTAGTTGCAGATTAGTTAAGTGATTGGCTACACAACCTGCTGGAGAGTGACTCAGTTATCTCCCAGTGTGGATGTGTAACACTGGGCACTACAGGTATCTGACTGCACATTACTGGATTCTAGCATCCTGACTGAGATGGATATGCTTCATTTCATTTCAATCATAGAATCCAAAAGAGAAAATGCTGGAAAATCTCAGCAGGTCTGGCAGCATCTAAGGAGAAAGTGTTATCTGGTCTCAAGCATCAGCTGTTTTATCTCCTTACAGATGCTGCCAGACTTGTATTTTCCAGCATTTTCTCTTTGGTTTCAGATTCTAGCATCCAAAGTAATTTGCTTTTAATCATCTTTTGACCCATTGTTTTCTTTGACAGAATTAGTCATTACACACCCCATCGTCAACTTTAATCCACACCTTTTTCCAACTGATTCGAGTTTCAGTGCTGTACACATGGCTGAGGGTATGACTTGCTGGGCTAGCAATCCAATAAGCTGTCTCTGAACAAGCAAATTGTTTAAACCCTGCTGGTCACTCCTTCACAAAGGCAATTAATGCTTTAAATGCCTTCCTGTCAGGCCATTCTTCCCTTGATATGAGGAAGAATTAATTATTCCCCATAATCATGCCATGCTTGATAGTGTGGGAAGTACAGGCAAGTGGTAGAAATCCATTCAACTGGGCTGCCTCACCCACTGGGTGCCTAGGCATCTGCCAGTGATGGAAGCACCTCCCCCTCCAGGAGAGAGTTCATGCTAATCAGGCACAAGTAACAACTCCTCCAGTTTGGTGAAATGTGCTGTCCTAGGGGCAGTCTGTGATGGTGAATGTGGTATTTAAAGGGATATGGGGTTAGCTTCAAGTTCCTTGGTCAGCATGGACCAGTTTGGGCTGAAGGGCCTGAACCAGTCAGTTCTGCTGAACCATTACCAAGTTTGGATTCTTGCAACAATCCACTTCACCAACACTGGCTCCCACTTCTCCTGTTCTCCACTCAGTCCTGGTTTGTAGTTGGAGGCTGAACAGATGCTTCAGGGCTTGTGTTACTCTATAAATACAATGTTACAAACATTTGTTTTCCTCTCTGGAGTTAGTCATGAACCAAAATAAAATGGATTGTCATTTTGGGTCTATTTTAAGATGGGATGAGCACTGCTTGTGCAACTGAGGTCATCAAATACTTATCTTGTCTTGCTGCCTTGGTCAGTCCTCTTTCTCTCCCCACCTCAAACTTGATCTAACAATGGGCCTGTATTTGGATCCTCACTGCATTTACCATCACGCTCATGTTGCTGAGAACTTTTCAAGCCTATCCACTTCCTTCATTCAACACAACTCAATGTTAAATCACCAGGTGCTGCCTCAGAAGCCCCACTCACCCCCCCCCCCCCCCCCCCGCTACAGCTCCAGGCTATCACCCTGGTGTCTCCCCACTTCATCTCTAAGCATGGCTGGCAAAGGCATCTGCCTTTTAGCATGTGACAGAATTTTCTTGAACCAGGCTTTTTGCCACTATCCTGATTGAGATCAGTGTCACTACATTGAGACAAATGATTGCAGAAGTAGGAATTGGCCCTTCCAAGCCTGCATTGGAAAGACTATTCCCTTATCACTATATCCACAGCTCCTAGGTGAGAATTACAAGACTTGCAATCCTCACATTTCTCCTCAATCTTGAATGGTCAGCCCTTCTAAGAAGTGATCCCATCTTCTAGATTCTGAAGTTGAAACAAACCAGAGTACTGGGGTTTGGGTCACCACACTATAGGAAGACTGACAGTACAGAGGAAATTCACTGATGTAGCTTGGGTTCTTTTTCCTAAGGACAAAAGGCCAAGGTGGTTGGGGGGGGGTGGGTAAGGAATGGTAACAACTCTAGGGTTAATAACTAAGGGGCAGAGGCAGGACACTTGAGCCTGGAACAGCATTTGGAACATGGCTACAGACCAAGTACTAGAAAATAGGATTAGAATAAATGTTTGATAGCTAGCACCAACATGATGGGCTGAGGACTCTGCTATCAAACTGATTCCATGACTAGGGCACATTTCTCTGCCTCACTGGGTGTTGTACACATTGCATCAAACTCCCCTCTATTCAGTCTCAACCTGATCACACTCTCTCTTTGTATCATTGCTTTGGTTAGCTGTGTTCTTGTGCAACTGTTCTGATTGCATGATTTACTTGATTACTCAAACTAAAACTTGAATCTGATCCCCTCCTACATGTAGGTTCTGCTGAAATGTGTACAATCTGAAGATTTAGTTAGGGGTTTACACCACACCCTTCCCCCATCAACAGTAGGGCTGATGTTGGAACAGTTGAAATTGCTGCTAACTTGATTAACTACTTCACTGTAGAATGGGAAGTTGGCAAGATTAGTTGCTGCAAAAACATGTATGAACCATATTACCTAATTGGTAAGGTTCAGTATGAATCTATCTTGGTTTACTTGTCGGCTGTGGTTGATTAGCTAGACAGCTAGTTTCTGATGTAGAGCAATGCCAACAGTGGGTTCAGTTCTTGTACCAGCTGAAGCTTATTGGCACTCAAATTCAAAATTCACCATCTGCCATGGGATTTGAACCTGGGTCCCCAGAACACTACCTTGGATATATGGATTAGTCAAGCATTACCACTGCATCTTATCTTCTATTTCAATGTCACACTTTTACCCTCAAACCCTTTTTCATTCACTCCAGTGACAATCCCCTTGTACTATTCCACCATTCTAGGAATCAGCCTGGTGAACCTTTCTTCCCTGTACAGCCACAGTAAGATATCCTTGCTCCTGTACTCAAATTCTGGATACATTATCCATATTGTACTGGAAGTCACAACCTCCATCATTCCCACCAGGTTTGTTGTACAAAGCCTTGTGGGGCAGGGGGGGCTAGAACTGATACCTACAGTACCCCACCCCCCAAATAGTCACTACCTGCCACTTGGGGTGGGGGGGAATATTTTGTACTTGCTGATTTGAGGGGAACGTGCAACAGACCTTCTCACAGACCAGTTGAAGGTAAACAGCAGATAACAAAGGCAAATGGTATGTTGGCCTTCATGAGGATGGGTGTAAGGATTTGCTGCAGTTATACAGAGCTCTTTAATCCATGGGATATGGGTACTGCTGGCTGGCCAGCATTTGTCCGTGGCAGCTGAGTTAACAAGAGTTTGAGTCACATGTAAGACAGCAGATTTCACTCACTAAAG
This sequence comes from Carcharhinus amblyrhynchos, assembly GCF_965287045.1. Taxonomy (NCBI): domain Eukaryota; kingdom Metazoa; phylum Chordata; class Chondrichthyes; order Carcharhiniformes; family Carcharhinidae; genus Carcharhinus; species Carcharhinus amblyrhynchos. The sequence continues at coordinate 126,204,815 of NC_137328.1, read as the reverse complement.
GACATTAGTGAACCAGATGAATTTTCAGACAGTTTCAGTCATCAGATTGTCAATACCAGGATTCAAACCTACATCCCCCCCCCCTGCCCAACATAACTGAGTTTCTGGATTAATAGTCTAGCAATAATACACTAGGCCATCACATCCCTTTGCAGTTTGTCACCATAGCAATGCTTGAGATTATATTCACAAGTGCAGTGGGGATCTCATAGGACTAGAGAAGACAGATGCTCAGATCAGGGTGAATATTTAGGACAGGAAAGATTTCTTGGCCTGTATAATTCATACCACAAAACAATTGTGGCCAGATAAACAACCATAATGAATGGAGTCAGCTAGAAAGGCTGAATGGCCTCTTACTCTTGTTCCTGTCTACTAACAGTCTCAATCCATGCCAATACATTAACTGTATCCCATGGGTTCATATTGCATATTAACCCCAGGGAGACTTAAAGATCACCCTTTCTGTTCTTTGTCAAATGTAGTGTCCTATTGTATCTTTCCCTATTGCTACTGGGCTGGCCAGCCTATAATTCCCAATTTTGAGTGGGCTTGCATTTACCAACCTCCAGTCCATCAGGACTGTTCCAGAATCTACACTTGATCTGTCCTGGTTAGCTCCTGCCCTGTGCCTTGTTTGGATCCAAGGTCATAGTTTCAAATCTGCCTTCCCTTTCTATCCGAATCACTCTTGCACCATTTTCAGCCTGTGATGTGGATAAATCCACCATGCTATTAGGGAGTTCCAGGATCTTCTCCCAAGTAAGGATGATAGACAATTGTAGGTGGCATTCTCGTGCATCTGCTGCCCTTGAGGGTTCAGGGCTCCTGTATAGTTTGCTGTGCATCAGGATGGTCTCCAGTGGTTGGAGGGAGTGAATCTTTATGGATGAAGAGTGAGTGGCTGCTTTGTTCTGGGTGGTGTTTAGCTGCACTGGGGCAAGTGAGCCACATTCCTAGTGGTCAGGGGGTGAGTTACTTGTGACAGGGTCCACAGCCTGATTACTAGATTCTGAGATGGTTACTTAGTGCAAATGTCACTGCCCCAAACCTGGATAGTCATAGAATCCTACAGTGCAGAAAGAGGCCATTCAGCCCATGTCTGCACCAACCACATCCTAACCAGGCCCTATTTCCCCCATAACCTCATGCATTGACCCTAGCTAGTACCCTGATGGGCAACTTGCCATGGCTAACCCATCAAGTGTAGAAGGAACGCCCACAGACAGGAACAGCCTTCACACAGGCTGTGACCCAAGCAAATCAAACCCTGGCGATGAGGCAGCAGTGATTTTATTGTCACATTAACATAATGAAAAGTATTATCTCTGTGCACTATACAGACAAAGCATACCATTCATAGAAGGAAAGGAGCATGTAGAATGTAGTGTTATGGTCATAGCTAGGGTGTAGAGAAGATGCATTCTAAAGTCTCAACAGCAAGAAGAGTTATTTGAGTCAGTTGATATATCATCTCAGACTTTCTCTCCCACCTTCTTCCAGTGGGTGAAGATAATGACAAGTATGTGTAGGGTCCTTAATTATGCTGGCTGCTTTTCCAAGGCAGTGGAATGTTATAGCTGGGAGGCTGGCTTAGTGGATTGGGCTACATTCTCAAACTTCTGTAGTTCCTTGTGGTCTTGGGCAGAGCAGGAGACAAGCTAATACAACCAGAGTATTTCTGTGGTGCATCTGTAAAAGTTGAGTCATAGCTGACTTGCCAAATTTCTTCAGTCTTAAAACCCTCCAACACATCTATTTTAACTAGTGTCAACATGGTGCTAACTACTGCTGCCTTAGAACATAGAACAGTACAGCACACTACAGGCCCTTCAGCCCTCAATGTTGTGCCAAGCTATGTCTAAACCTAAGATCAAGCTATTACAATCATTCTAGTGTTCCATGTACTTATCCAATAACTGCTTGAAAGTTCCTAAAGTCTTTGACTCCACTATCATACAGTGCATTCCACTCCCCACCACAATCTACCTCAGACATCCCTCCTATTATCTCCCACCATGAACCTTATAATTATGCCCCTAGTAACAGCTACATCCACCTGAGGAAAGTTTCTACATGCCAATATCTATCCCCCCTCATCTTAACTTCTAAGTCACCTCTCATCCTTCTCCACTCAAAAGCCCCAGCTCCCTCAACCTTCAAGATGTACCCTCCAAACAGGGCAGTATCCTGGTAAATCCCCTCTGCACTCTCTCCAATGCTTCTGCATCTTTGTAGTGAGGTGACCAGAATAGCACACAATATTCCAAATGTGGTCTCACCAAGGTCCTGTATAGTTACAGCATAACCCCACAGCTCTTAAACACAAACCCCCTGTTAATAAACATTAACATACTAAAGCTCTAGCACTTGAGTGGCAACATTCAGTCTCTGGATATGAGCCCCAACGTCTCTGTTCTTCCACATTCCTCAACCCTGCTAGTAATCAACATTCAAGTTATCCTACTAAAATGAATCACCTCGCACTTATCAGGGTTAAACTCCATCTGCCAGCTCTGCATCCCATCAATGTCTCCTTGCAGCCTGCAAGAGCCCTCCACCTCATCCACTACTCCACCAATCTTGGTGTTGTCAGCAAATTTACTAACCCACCCTTCAGCCCCTTCTTCCAAGTCAGTGATTAAAAATCACAGCACAGGACCCAGCACTGATCCCTGTGATACACTGCTGGTAACTGGTCTCCAGTCTACATTTCCCTCAGATAGCCAGTTACTTATCCAATCAGCCAAATTTCTTTCTAAACCCACACCTTACTTTCTTCATGAGCCTACCATGGGGAACTTTACCAAACAAAGAACAAAAACAGGCCCTTCAGCCCAACAAGCCCATGCTGCCATCTTAACACCACCAGTCCCCCCCCCCTTCACCCATGACCCTTGTCTAATGTTTTATGGCCATCCACATTGAAACATCTTGCTAAAATCCATGTATACAACATGAACTGCTCTACCTTCATCTGAACTTATTTGATTTGAGTTCTTTGAGGCAGGACTTGCCCTTAACTATGCTGACTATCCTGGATTAAGCTGCATCTTTCCAAATGGTCAAATCCTATCTTGGGACCCTTTAACTTACTACTGAAGTAAGACTAACTGACCTATAATTTACCAGGGTCACTCCTATTTCATTAATTGCTAATGCATTTTTCTGTCATAACATCTACTGCCTCCATCCTATCAGTCTGTATCACACTCTCCCATCAAACATGGCCCCCTCTCCTTAGTGAACCCTGAAGTGTTCATTCAATGCCTTGCCTATCAAGTCCATGCACAAGTTCCCACTACTACCCTGGACTGGCCCTAACCTCACCCTGGTCATTTTATTTCTCCCAAAGCTTTGGGGCTTACCTTTTATCAGACTTGCCAAGGACTTCTCAAGCCCTTTTTAACTCATCCCTAGCTACCTTGTAACCATCAAGCAGCCCAACTGAACCTTGTTTTCTCATCCTTGCATATGCTTTCCCTCTTGACAAGACATTCAACCTCTGAACCATGTTACATCACTCAGCTATTTCCTCCCTGCCTGACAGACATACTTATCAAGGTCATGCAATATTCTTCCTTGAAAAAGCTCCACTTTTTGTGCCCATACCTACGTTATGCTCCCAATTGATCTCATTGTAATTACCCCCACCCCAATTATAAACCTTGCCCTGCCATGTGACCCTATCCATCTCCATCACAATGAAGGACACCAAATTGTGGTCACTAACTCCAGTGCTCTCCCACAAATCTAACACTTGGCCTGATTCACTACCCAGCACAAGTCCAATGTGGCCCCACCTCTTGTCAGCTTATCCACATTGTCAGGAAACCCTCCTGCACACACTGGACAAAGTGTCCCATCCAAACTATTCAATCTATAAAAGTTCAAACCAATATTTGGAAAGTTAGTCACACATGATAACTACCCTGTGACCCCCACCTATCCATAAATCTGCTTTGCCATTTCCTCCATCTATCCATTTGGGGGGGGCCTATAGAAAACTAATAGCATGACCAATCCTTTTCTATTTGTAACTTCAGCCCATGTCACCTCAGTGGGCAGATCACCCTCAATGCCTTTTAATAGCTGTTAAACTATCATTGACTAACAATGCTACCCCCTCACCTCTTTTACCACCTTCCCTACACTTACTGAAATATCTATACTGCAGAACTGCCAACAACATTCTAGTCCCTGTTCTAACCAATTCCCTATAATGGCCACAACATAGTCCCAAGTACCAATCCATGCTCCAGTTCATCTGCCTTTTATTTTGGTGCTCCTAGCATTGAAGTAGATACACTTCAACCCACCATCCTGTTTGCCTGTACACTCCTGCAACCTTGATACCTTAGTGTCCAAGTTTTAAAGCAATGGACATGAGCTGCTTCAGTAATGGGTCAGCAATGCCATTATCACCTTGTGGTGAACAGTCACTGAAGATGCTGTATGACCTCTAACTTTGTCATGCATGACTCCATCTTACCACCTTGCCCTATCACTTCACAACCACATCCTTGCACCCTCTTGCTGGCATAATGGACAGAATGCCAAAGGACATACCACATGATTGAAGCAAATGGTGTAGGTGCACTACTACCTACAGCTGAGAAGGTAAACACCAGGAGGTGGGATCAAAATTGAGGCTATTTTGACTGGCAGCTGGAGGGGTTTATGGTGGCACTCAAACACTAGCCTTGTGCTTGGCAAGCTGCTGTGTATGCCTGTAGCTGGTAGACATCACAGGGTGGTGGCAAGAGTTAATGTCTGGGTGTGTAATTATCACTTGCTGAATCTTGCAAGATGCCTTTAGCACAGAATCTTGGCTGCTCCTGGAATGCAGTCAAAACTGCCCAAGGACCTGTTTCAACAAAACCTTATTCAATTTCAAGTGAATGTTCACATCCCATCAATTGTACACTAACTAGTATCTTGCACTGGAGGTCTGACTATTGTGAAACTGACAAAGGTCATTGTGTTCTTGTCTTGTTGACCTGGGTGTCTGAGTTAAGTCAAAGCACTGACTTACCACCTATCCCTTATCTTCTCTTCAGTATCATCAACCCTGATTGCACCACCATGAACATCAAGGCCCAGTAACCTCCATCTTGGCATTGACCACTGACCAAACATTCACTCATTAGCTTTGCATTCTGTGAGAACTATGCTAGTTAATTCAGATTCTAAGCACCCCAATAAGATGCCATATCTGAAGTTCTTCAGTTCCAGTGTTCTCAGCACAGTTAAGACCTTTCCTACAATTTGGTGAATTGTCATTTCCCTGTTACCCTGGGAAACCCTATTCACTCACAGAAGCAAGGGCTAGCAGGCTTATCTCCAGTACGATGCCCTGAAGGACAGGAACAATGCTCTTCATGGAGCACAGTGGGTTAGCACTGCTGCCTCACAGCACCAGGGACCTGGGTTTGATTCCTGGCTTGGGTCACTGTCTGTGAAGTCTGCACATTCTTCCTATGGATTTCCTCCTGCAGTCCAAAGATATGGGTTAGATTGGGGCAATTTAGCATGGCCATACTTCAGAGATTAAAGGGTAAATAAGGAGGCATGGGTGGGATTGGTGGTTGGTGCAGACTCAATGGGCTGAATGGCCTCCTGCACTGTAGGGATTCTGAGCTTTTTGAAACATGGAACTACATTAGCCAGTCCTCCTGCACCTCCCCGTAGCCAAAATTCTGTCCCTGAAATTTCCTGCTCACCTCCAACCTTGGATACAATTCATCTGGGATTAGGGATTTGTCCTCAAGCTTGTCAGCTTCTGATATTGGGGTCAAACTGCAAGGACCTCAGTCCCTTCTCCTGAATTCTGTACCATATCCTGCAGCTGGAGGGTATATTAGCTGAGGTGCAATTGGACAAACTTGGTTGGTTTTCACTGAAGGGTGACAAATGGGAGAGTAATCTTTCTTTTCCCAGGGTAGAAATGTCCTGTACTAGTACAGGCAGAGTGCCTGGAATGCACTAGTTGAAGTAGCTACAACAAGCTTCAACACTAAAGTTGAGGTTTATTTGGACACAGCCTTTCAAAGCATTGCTCCTTTTAGTGAGTGAAGGAACAGTGATCAAAGCTTGATTCCAAATCTATTGGACTCTATCCTGGTGTTGAGACTTGGTGCCCAACCCAGTTCAACACCAGCATCTCCACCTCATGGCCACCAATGTTTAAGGCATCTTGACAGATATAACGCAGGGAATAGAGGAATATGGATCTTGCAGAGGTTTGGGCTGAAGGGCCTGTTATAAAATCTTCCTTGTTGAGTCAAGGTACTGGGCTATTGTGGTTTTTTTCCTTTTATGGGATGTAGACATTAGCTAACTGGCATTTGACCATTCAATTGCCCTTGGTGAGCTAAAGTGGTGTAGGTATATTCACCATCCTGTTAAGAAGTTGCCACTGGGTTAAAAATCCTGTGGAAAGGAAAATCAGGATAGTGACTTGAGGGAACCTCCCAGGTATCTACTGATCTTGTCTTTCTAGGTGGTAAGAGTTTGGAAGGTGCTGCCTCAGAACCTTGGTGCTCAGAACTACTTGCAGTATTTTTATGCAATTAAAAGCTACATGCAGTCTGAGGTTTTAGTACACGTGAAGCATGATTTCTTCCAACATTCTTGTACCTGTTTTCCATTAGATATGTTTAGCCTACAGTATCTGCCCACTTGCCCCTAAGTGACCAGTAGGATTACACTAACACTGCAATGAAGTTACTGAAAATCCCTAGTTGCTACACTCTGGCACCTGTTTGGGCACACTGGCTATGCTAAATTCCCCCACAGTGTACCAAAGCAGCATCTCTCAGACTTTGGGAGGAAGCCCACAGACACAATATTCAATGAAGTTAACAGTCACTGAAGACATCAAATGGCTTATGGATATTCACAGCAATAAGAACATAAGAAATAGGAGCAGGAGTAGGCCTTTGAGCCTGCCCTGCCATTCAATAAGATCATGGCTGATCTGTTGTGGCTCAGTTCCACTTTCCCGCCCTCTCCCCATAACCCTTAATCCCCCCTCTCATCAAGAACCCATCAACCCGCGTCTTAAAAATATTTAGCGAGGCAGCCTCCACCACTTCAACGGGCAGAGAATTCCAGAGATTCACCACCCTTTGAGTGAAGAAGTTCCTCCTCAACTCTGTTCTAAACCACCCCCCCCCCCCCCTATCTTGAGGCTGTGCCCCCTAGTCCTACTGCCCTTTCTGAGTGGGAAGAGTCTCTCCACCTCTATCCTATCCATCCCATTCATCATTTTATACGTCTCAATGAGATCTCCCCTCATTCTTCTAAACTCTAACAAGTACAAGCCTAGTTTATTCAGCCTCTCCTCATAGCTCAATCCCCTCAACTCCGGCATCAGCCTAGTAAACCTCCTCTGCACTCCCAAGGCCAAAATATCCTTGTGTAAACATGCCCCATTCTCTTTAACCACAGCCCAGCATGTGTTAAATACTCATTCCCTGATATTTTTTCCCTGTTTTTTTTTAAAGCATCAGTTCAGTAATACTGCACTTGGTTGTATGGTGAAAGTTGTTTTGCAGGGAGTTAGTTGCCCTTGCTTGCTCATACCATTTCTCATGGTGCAGTGTCACCCTGGATACTGAAGTTTGTCTTCACAAAGCAGTACTTTTTTTACAATCCGAACAGTTATTGCCTAATCACAAAGTAAGCTGCAGACACTTCAGTCTCCCTGGATCAGTGGATTATCCTTGGTTCATCTAGTTGATGAATAACCAGGTTACTGGGGTAACAGTTGCAGTGGACTTGACCCTCTCTTCTGTAAGAACTTTTCAAATCATATTGTCATTTCAAATGTGACAGATCAGTCTCTAAACCATCCAGTTTCCTGGCCTGTAGTTCAGAGTTAACATTTGCAATTCCCCAATCCTCTGCCACCAGTGTGAATTGTAGGGTTGTGACCATATCTCTGCAGTTTTCATCCTTTTTGGTCACTGTTACTGTCCTAGCTTTGGAAACACTGACTTAGAAACACAATTACACACTGGATTCTTCCAGGAGTGCCTGGCTCCTGACATTACCTTAGTTCAAATATGGACAAAGCTGACCTCCCAGTGACTGTCCTTGACACTAAGGAGCCCTAGAGTCAAATGGAGGAAGGAGACTTTGCTGGCTGGAGTCACACCTGGCAAAAGGAGGATGGTGGTTGCAGTCAATATTTCAGCTCTAGGACATCATTGCAAGAGTCCCTTGGGTTGAAGACACTACCCTGATCAGTTACTTCATTTAATGACCTAACATTGGGGATGTTCACTGATTTGTGACTCAAACTAAGGCCATGTCTAAATGCAGCAAGACATGCCAATATCCAGCATTGGGCTTGTGGCAAATTCCTGACATGCCAGGCAATGACTATCAGATTCTGACCATCACCCTTGACATTCAGTAGCATTCAGTCTCATTAACAATGACTAGACATTCAAGTACTGTGGCCACAAGAGCAGGTCAGACAGAACCGCACATTAGTAACAACTGAGAACCCCAAACAGCATCAGCTGATTGTTACAAGGTTCACTCCTGTTATCACTGCAAACCAGGATGAGCTTAAAAAATTCATGTAACCATAATTCCCAGTTTGGAGCCCTGGTGCCTAGTAATACTTTCCTGATGCTGTCTGTGCACTTTTCCAGCATCTAGTAATCTGTACATCAACGCTTGACTAATGGATGTCCTGAGTAATGTTTTTTTTACTTGAAGTTAATCTTGGTTTAACCTTTGAACACAGACGCAGCTCTCTGCCTGTTGCAGAAATATCTCTAATATTTCTGACTGCACGAGCAGCAGCACAGCTGCTGTGGAGGGCTCCTTTTTTTGTAAGGTGAATTCAGGTGAGGGAATCAGTTAATTTTGGTATAATTTCTTTTCCCCACAAGCCCTTTGTGCTTCAGACCTCAGGGAGCCTGGTTGTCCTTGAGGTGGGCCTCAGACCTCAGTCATGGGGGCTGTCTGCTCATGAAGGGAAGTCCATCAGATTCTGATCTGGGACTGCAGCAGGGACCACCGCTATAATCTTTGACTGCTTTTTACCATTTATATAGATGATCCGGAGGAGGGAACCGAGTGTAGAGTGTCGAAATTTGCTGATGACACCAAGATTGGGGGAACGGCAAATTGTGTGGAGAGTCTGCAGAAGGATCTAGATAGGCTGGGTGAATGGGCCAGGAAATGGCAAATGGAATTTATTGTTGGCAAGTGTGAGGTGGTCCACTTTGGTAGGAAGAATGGTAGGAAGGACTATTACTTATGTGGCGAAAAACTGCAGCATGCAACGGTGCAGAGGGACCTCAGGGTCCTTGTGCATGAGTTGCAAAAACCCAGCCTGCAGGTGGTCAGGAAGGCGAATGGGATGCTGGCCTTTATAGCGAGGGGGATAGAATATAAAAGTAGGGAGGTCTTGCTGTGGCTGTATAGGGCATTGGTGAGGCTGCAGCTGGAGTACTGTGTGCAGTTTTGGGCGCCGTACTTACGCAAGGATATTTTGGCCTTGGAGGGAGTGCAGAGGAGGTTTACTAGGCTGATACTGGAGTTGAGGGGGTTGAGCTATGAGGAGAGGCTGAATAAACTAGGCTTGTACTCGTTAGAGTTTAGAAGAATGAGGGGAGATCTCATTGAGACGTATAAAATGATGAATGGGATGGATAGGATAGAGGTGGAGAGACTCTTCCTGCTCAGAGGACAGTAGGACTAGGGGGCACAGCCTCAAGATAAAGGGGGGGTGGTTTAGAACAGAGTTGAGGAGGAACTTCTTCACTCAAAGGGTGGTGAATCTCTGGAATTCTCTGCCCGTTGAAGTGGTGGAGGCTGCCTCGCTAAATATTTTAAAGCACAGGTTGATGGGTTTTTGATAAGAGTGGATTAAGGGTTATGGGGAGAGGGTGGGAAAGTGGAACTGAGCCACGACAGATCAGCCATGATCTTATTGAATGGCGGGGCAGGCTTGAAGGGCTAGATGGCCTACTCCTGCTCCTATTTCTTAACTCGAGCCTGATTTCCATATGGAGATGGGTTGGGGATTTTGAACAGAGCTGGACTAAACATTTTGGTTCAGAAAACAATTGACCAGTGGAATTTAATTTGCTGGATGAGCATTGTTGTTAAAATCTGAATTCACTGCTCATCTCCTATTTTCCCCCACAAAGTGAGCCACACTGCCTTGGGCTGTACATAGATCCCCCTCCCACAGCACTGGATCCCAGGATTTTGACCCAGTGACTGAGCTTTGAAATATCCAGGGTTCCAACTCATCTTGAAAGGATCAAGCCCTGGGCTCCATCCCATTGCAATGCTGCAGCTTTATAGAAGCTTAGTTAGGCTGCACTTGGAATATCATCCAAACCTGGTCACCACACTAACAGAAGGATGTGGAGGCTTTGGAAAGGGTACAGAAGATTTAACAGGATGTTTCCTGAAGTGGAGGGCATTAGCTAGAGAGGTTGGAGAAACTTAATTTGTTACTGGAATGGATGTTGGGGGGTGACAGTCTACAAGATTGAGGGGCATAAACTTTTTCCCATGGTGGAAGTTGGTTACTAGGGGGGCATAGGTTTAAGGGGGCAAGGTTGAAAGATGTACAAGGCAAAAGTTGAAGGTAGTGCCTGGAACTCTCTACCAGGGAGGTAGTGAAAGCAGATACAATGACTTAAGGGGCATCTTCCCAAATAAGATGGAATGGAGAGATATGGTCCCCCAGAAAGGTCAGGTGTTTTAGGTCAGTCCTGCACATGGTCAGTGCAGTTTAGAGGGCTGAAAAGATCCTCTTCCTGTGCTGTAACTTGTTCAATGGCCTTTACCAACTCAGAACTGGGGCATTCATAACTGGACTGGGAGTCTATAGGCCTCAATGGTTGGAGCAAAGATCATGTGAAGGATGGCACCAGGTTGGGATTTCTTGTGATCTGTCTTGTTTCACAATTGATGGTGAGCTCAAGATATCCAATGTGGAAACTGTCGGCTCTCTTTCATACCATTGACTAATCTTTCCAAAATCCCAGGCTGGTAGATTTTGGCCACCTCTACCAATTGGCAGAAATCCACATGCTTAGAATACTCTCCCTGTATATCTTCAGGTATTTTCCCAATCATAAATCGGTAGATGCAACTTGTTACCCTAGGTAAGGGGATTGGAGTCAAGGTACAAGTCCAGCCATGAGTAAATAATCTAACCAGTTAGACTGTCAGTGGCTTGGTAATTCAGCAGAAACCCTAGCCTGAGACCAGGTTTAACTTAAAATTCTGAGGGAGGTAGCAGTAATTGTGTATAACAAGCTCAAGTTAGACTTTGACTGACTGTGACCTCCTTGCAGTTTGTATCTGTAAACAGTCTGAACACAATGCCCTTTTTCAAATAGTTATCGCTAGGCACTTTGACATGGAACACAGGAACCTCTGCCAGGTGCATTCATGCACCTAACTAAATCTTGAGGCACAAAGCCAACTAACATGCTGAAATTTTACATTGTTTCACATTCCAGTGTTTATCCAAACATCCATCACTGTACTCTTGCATCTCACCACAGCATGAGGATAAATAACAATTTAAATTATCCCTTTTAAAATCTCCCTGTGCTTTTTTTTTGCTCCTTGCTCATCTCCAGCTACCCAACCCTCTGGTATCTTGCTGTTCCTTCAGTTGTATTGACCTCCAGCTCTGCAACTGCCTTCCTGCATCTGACAATGCCCATTAGTCAAACAGGTAGCCCTGAGAATGGGCTGATCTTATTGAAACAAATATGGAGGCTGGCTTGGGAGATTAAGAGCACAAACAGTAAGGAGATTTTAATGGGTTATTGTCATAACAGCCTCAAGGTAAATTCAATTTTTCAGTAAGTGTTTCTTTCATACTATAAGACAAAGCATACCATTCATAAAGAAATGAGTGCCAAATGTGGTGGTGGTGGTTCCTTGGGAAAGGACAAGAGTAAAATGTATGCTGGGTGGAAGAAGCTGCCTTGCTCCAGGACCATCTTGGAATTTTGACTTTGACTCCCTTGACAGTTGTCAAGAACTTGTCAAAGGGGCTGGGGTAGGAAGGCAAGTAGTTTTGAGGCAACAATGGGAGGTTGAAGAGGGTTGGGTTTTAGTGCCCAAACACTAATCCATTGCATCAAGCAATATGCAGCACTCCATTGAGCAACATTTACTGATGGCATTATCTCTCCCAATGGATGGGCAAGGCCTTGGATTTTAATCCTACTGGGCATGTGGTGCTCCTGGCTAGTGCTGGGGCATTAACTGCTGCTTGTTTGAAACCACAATCTCCTGACCTTGGATTAACCTTTACTACCTAATCACTTCACAGGTTGTCATATCTTGATTGACTCTCTGACCACAGAGGGTGAAGGAACTTTGGAGTGAGCCCAGATGGCGACCATGTCTGAACCTGTTGAGATCAACAATCCCAGTCCCAACCAATCAGAGACTTCACCTACAAAGGCATCGAAGAAGGATAAAAAGCGAGGTAAGTGGTTTTCTTTTTGCTTGGGGGGGAGGGGGGGGTGGTACTTGGCACTTCAAATCCACAGAGCAGTGGATTCCTCTGCTTCAAACCTATCCAATAGTCACATGCTTGCTGTGTTTGTAAATTGCCTGCATCTGTCCTGAATCCTTAGTCAATTGGAGATGTCCTTATCTGCCTTGCCCAAACTTGTCCATTTTGTACACCCTGCTGCATTTTTAGCCAAAATCTCCCATCCCTGGAACAACTAAATCGAACTAATTCTTCCTGAGCTTTGAAATAGAGGACTTGGGACACAAAGGTCAGCAAAGATCTGAACTCCCTCTTATCCCCCACTTTCTACCAAAATACATCGCCACACTTTCTCTATTCAATCCCATCCTGTTTGGACTGCAAGTGTCTGCCTCCCCTTCCTGCACACCAGGTAGCAGCATGTTCTCACTCATCATGAGATGGATTTTGACTTGGGTGGTTTTTCTCCTTTTGTATACAAAGCAATCTTGGTTTTTTTCCCCCTTGGCTGCAGTCTGGCCAATCTAAAACTCTGCCAAGCCTGTCCTCCTGCAAGTATGATCTATTTTGGCTGTGACACAATTTGTACAGTCACTTCCTGGCCTGCAACATAGACCAGGAGGGGACAGGGGCTGAATCTGAATCTGAATTCTCTCCTTGCCACTTGTGTGATTGTGTTTCCCAACAGGTTGGGACATCTTGAAGTTGTACAAGGCCACAGTTGGAATACTGTGTACAATTCTGGTCACTCTATAATAGGATATTAAACTAGTGTACAAAAGACATTTACTAGGATGCTACTAGGACTTGACAGATTGAGATGTAAGGAGAGGCTGGATAGACTGGGACATTTCTCTGAAGCAAAGGAGGCTGAGGGGTGATCTTATAGAACTCTATAGTGAGTAGGGTAGTTGATCTTCCCCCAAAGTAGGGGTGTCTAAAACTAGGCATGGTTTAAGGTGAGGGAAGAGATACAAGTGTTCAGAGGTTGGTGAGCCTCTAGAACAAGCTGCCAGAGGCAGGTACAATTTTGACTTAAAGCATTTAGACAGTTGCATGGGTGTGGAGGATATGGGTAAATGTAGCTAATTGGGATTAGTTTAGGGATTTTTAAAAAAAAAAGCAGTATGGACAAGTTGGGCCAAAGGGCCTGTTTCCCTGCTACAGATTTCTAATCTAGCCTATTGTTTTGGAACAGCAATCTGCTTTGCAGACATGAGTTTCTGTATAGATGGCACCTGAGATTTACAACAGCACCTCCCCTCTTTACTGTATCTGTCTAGGTGCTTAATCTTCTGACAAAGCCATGGGGTGCTGTATCCTGGCTTTGACAGGCAGGTGGCCTGTGAATTGCTGCTGTAAGGTGCTGGGACTGCCACATGGGTCCACTTTCTCTGAAGTTTGAGGTTGCCCCTGACAAGGAGAAATGTATTTCCAAACAGTCCAGTGTGATTTTTGAATTCCCCACCTGCCATCTCCTTTGTCTCAAGCTAAGCCCACCTCCTATTCTGGAGCTTCTCTCTAGAATAGAGGCTGAATGGCTTCCATGCAGATTTCAACCATCCTCCAGTCAGCTGTTAGGAAGGCAAATGCAATGTTTAGCAGTCATGTATTCTGGCCTTTGACAAGAGCAGGGATGTACTTCTGAGGCTCTGGTCACTCTCCCCACTTGGAATATTGTGAGCAGTTTTGGACCCTGTATCTAAGGATGTGTTGGCCTTGGAAAAGGTCCAGAGTCAGATCAGTGACCCTAGAATGAAGACCTTTGTATGAGAAATTGGTTGTGGTCTCTACTTGGTGTTTAGAAGGATGAGGGGGATCTTGCAGGATACTGCAAGGCCTGGATAGAGTGGAAGTGGAGAGGACACTTCCCCGCCCCCCCCCCCCCCCCAACCACCACTACTGTGCAGGGGGAGACTAGAACCAGAAGGCACAACCTCAGGCTGAAGTGACAATCCTTTTAAAACAAAAGGAACTTCCACCAGAGTGGTGAATCTGGAACTGTTTCACCATAGGCTGTGGAAGGTGGGTCACTTGAGTGTCTAAGACCAAAGTTCTTAAGGGGATCAGGGGCTTTGGGGATGAGAAAAATATCAGCCATGACTGAATGGTGGAACAGACTTGATGGGCTGAGTGGCCTAATTTTTTTTGCATGTCTTATGGTCTAGGGTTAAAAGATTACACAGATCACCATGGAGGGTTTGAGTCTTTGGGATATTCTCCCTGTAGAGGAAGCCAAGTTTTCAGCACAAGTGCAGGTCTTGCTAGTCCTGAGTTTCCATTCCTTAAAGGGAAGCTTGACATTAACTAACTGAACCTCAACAGAGGTGAGCATGGCTCACTGCAGCCCCTGGGATTGAGCTGCACTGATTCTTGGATGGGCACCTGATGTATTTACTGTTTCAGAATTAAGAACAAAGTGTGGGGGGGTGATGGTAGGCACTGGATGAGAATGCTTTCCCAAATTTTTGGATAGCAAGTCACTCCAGAATCTATTGTAATTGAGTCTGCCATGTAGTGCTATGGAAACCATGGCCACCCAGTGGATAATAGGAGAATTGCAGTTAATTTTAGATTCAACATCAACTTGCTGCACTGACTGCAGGATTGAGTTCTCTCTCTATACTTTGAGCTTGAGGGTCAAAGAATTAAGATAGTTGTTGATCTCCAATGTGGTCAGTGCTAATAAACATAGTTCTCCAGCTGCTATCTGATAGAAGTCCATTTGACCTTTGCACCCTTGTGTTGCAATGTGTAATTGTAGCAACCTGGGTAAGGACAACTTGTTCTCCAGAATTAATCACTTCATCCTGTTTATGGAGCCAGGGATGTCCTAATGGTACATGGCAGGAATTACTTAAAAATTGGACTTTGAACTTCAAGCTGATTGGTCCTCTAATAGAAATGGACAAGAAAGCTGCAATAGTTCCAATACCTGAGGCTGCCTTTGATCTTATATCACTTGATGTCAAAGGTCAAGCAGAGGCTGTTGACTTTGAGGTAAACTTGCACAAGACTTCAGATTAGAAACATTTATCACTATATTGTCAAAAGCTTGACCACGTTTTAAGGTCAATCTTCCAGTCTTATCTTAGATGCAGAGTGAGTTGCACTCACCTGCTGGAGTTTGAAGGTTGGGATAATGTTGTAGCTTATGCAGACTTTCCAAAGCATTGGATACAGTGCCATGGACTTGACCAGGGTCAGAAGTGACAGTGTATTGGTTGAATAATTAATGGACCATTACTGGAAGGAGGTTTTAAATGAGTTCCCCACAGGATCAAATTTTGGTGGGGGGGCTTGCTTAAATCTTGGTGTGCAGGCAACACCAAGAATCCCTACAGTACAAAAGTCACTTAGCCCACTAAGTCAGAGCATCTTACCAAATCATGAGGTTCAACAAACTGTTCTCAATTGCCAACAATCCAAGAATAAGAAGGCCCAGATTTAGTGGTTTGGTCTGGAATGCTCTGCATTGTGTGGAGACAAGTTAAATTGAAGCATTCAAGAAGTGTTGGGATCTATGCAGACGAATGGCCATGATGCTCTTTTGGAGAGCAGGTAAAGACATGATGGACCAAATGGCCATTCCTACTATATGAAAGGACTCTACTTCCTGCTGGGAGGGGTAAGTAAACCTGAGGCTGGAAGCTGGGTCACATGATTTTGGCAAATGATATTTGTTTTTCTTCGGGGAGGAAACAAGGGTCCATGTTGCTGAAATTTGTAGTCAATGACTTCCCAGACTTTTTCCTGAGTAAGTGTAGCCTGCTGGAGGAATCAGTGCATTCTCTTAACTGTAATATTAGTTACTGGCACCAACATATCCTTAAAATTGGCCCAAAGACTGGCTGCACTTGTTGCCCATTCCTGACTGAAGCTGATTAAGGACAGTTAGGAGGTGTTGTATCTTGAATTGTCACTCAAGGACTAACCCTCTCCCTGTGAGGTCTTGAATGCTAGGATTTAATAACTTGGTCTTTAATAGGTTCAGAGAAAACAGAAGAATCTCTCCTGGCAAGATTTAAAGGTGATGGAGTTCGCTACAAAGCCAAGATCATTGGCATTGATGATGTGGCTGATGCCAGAGGTGATAAAATGTGTCAAGATTCCATGATGAAACTCAAGGTAATGCTGTCAGTTCCAATTACACTCTTTAGACAATAGAAATTCTAATCTATTCAACTCCTTTCCAACAGCCAGACCAAAGCTAGGTATCATTGATCTGTGGGCCAGTTTAGGACCAGACTAAACTAGCTGAGCCACATTGGGCATGAAGTACATTGAGGAAAATGGGATGGAATCCCTGGAGTTTGTTTGGAGTGAGGTGCTGGATAGTTGAAGGCTGTCCATGCAGACAAAATAAAACCTGTGCAATTCGCATTCCAACATCCACCTTGTGCAAATGTCCATTGCCACTACCACTGTCTCCAGATATCTTTTGACATGTAGCTAGTTGTAACAAAATTCCTGGCTCGAGATTCCCCTGTACAGGGTCCCAAGGCAATGTCTGCAGTATTGCACTAGAATATCTAGTCTACATGTTGTTTGACCTATTCTCACTGATTTTTCTCAACCTCAAGGGCATAGCAATAGCAGCTCGTGCACAGGGACAACACAAGCAGCGCATTTGGGTCACCATCTCTCTCTCGGGAATCAAGCTAATTGATGAAAAGACTGGAGTGAGTATCTTGCTGTGATCAATGGAACATACTTCCACCACTATTGGACAAGAACAGTATGAGCCTGTAAGGCTTCCTTTCTGGTAATGGTTAGTACTGCTGCCTCAGTGCTAGAGACCTAGGTTTAACTGGTCACTATGGAGTCTGTACATTCTCTCCATGTCTGCATTGGATTCCTTCCACAGTCCAAAGACTTGTGGATTGGCAAGGCTAAATTGCCCATCAGGGGATTAGCTAGGGGAAATCATGGGAATGGGGCTTGGGTGGGATTGTGGTTGGTGCATATGCAATGGGCTGAATGGCCTCCTGCACTATAGGGTTCTGATCTACTGCAAGTTGGTCCAGCCAGGTTAAGGTGGGTTGCACAGCTGTTAACACTTTGTCTCAAATTTTTATTAAAGTCTGGTTTTCAGGGTGATATCTAGACCACTGAATTTACACATGGCTGTTTAGCATGAATACTGAACAATTTAGTGCCATGGAGTCTCTTATTCCCAAATGATGGCTTTGTCACTTTAGTAGTCATGATGTGGGTATGCTGGCGTTGGACTGGCGTAAACACTAAAGTCTGACAACACCAGGTTTTAGTCCAACCTATTTATTTGATAATATACTCACAAGCTTCCGAGGGGACTGCCTCTTCATCAGGTGAATGGAGAGTTCTGGCCTCAGACAGAGCATATAAAGCACAGACAGTTTAGAGATTACTGATTAGAATGCAAATCCTTACACCTAACCTGCTGTTCAAGACCTGAAGTGGCTGATAATGTGAGTGGAAGGAGCACTGATCACAGTTTAAAGAGATGTGTATTGTCTCCAGACAGTACAGTAAGTGAGGTTTTGCAAACCCAGGCAAGTCACAGGGGTTACAGATGGTGCAACTGATAGCCATCTGTAACCCCTGTGACTTGCCTGGGTTTGCAAAACCTCACTTACTGTACTGTCTGGAGACAATACACATCTCTTTAAACTGTGATCAGTGCTCCTTCCACACACATTATCAGCCACTTCAGGTCTTGAACAGCAGGTTAGGTGTAAGGATTTGCATTCTAATCAGTAATCTCTAAACTGTCTGCTTTATATGCTCTGTCTGAGGCCAGAACTCTCCATTCACCTGATGAAGAGGCAGTCCCCTCGGAAGCTTGTGAGTATATTATCAAATAAATAGGTTGGACTAAAACCTGGTGTTGTCAGACTTTTTTACTTTGTCACTTTACACATATCTAGGCCAATAGCACTGACAGCTTAAGCTTATGGGGTTACTGAGTATCACAGGAATTTACCTTTGTAACAGAAGCACCATTCTTGGTGCAGAATGGGACCAATTGACTGCACCAGATCTTCAGATGAGCACCTTGCAATTAACTGCACTGGCCTGTAACCCTGTTTTCATTTCAGGTGATTGAATATGAACACACAGTCAACAGGATCTCCTTCATTGCCAGAGATGTCACTGATAACCGTGCATTTGGTTATATTTGTGGTGCAGAAGGACAACATCAGTTCTTTGCCATCAAGACTGCCCAGCAGGTAGAGCAATGTGATTTGAGGGGAATGGTATGCCTTGGGTTCAATAGCAGCACAATGTGATCATGAGTAGCACTGCCACTAATACAAACCCTGTTAGTTTCTGATGGATTCAGTAGTGCTTTCTGCACTCAACTGCAAGATAAGACCATCTTGCCCAGGATAAAATTCCTGTTCTCAACCCCAGCAGGATCCTACCTACAGGAGATGGGCTGATGTGATTTCAGATATTACCATTAATTTAAATGAGCTGAGATCAGTGATCATAAACCTGCCAAATTTCTCATGACAATTAAATGTTGACTGCTTTAATAGCTCAGGAAATAGACCCAGTATTAATCACTGTAGTGCAACTAGGGATTGGCAATAAATGTTCCCTTCAATCCCTAGGGGATGGTGAGAACAGAGCACCCAGTAATTAACCAGTCCTCCAAGGACCATTGGAGAGAATTAGTTGCATAATACAATGGATTGTGGTATGATGTGAGACAAACATTTACACCAACCTGTACAGAGGTTCAAACAAACTTGTACCCAGCTGAACACTTCAGCATCCTCCAAGTGAGATTAGCATTGGGTCATGTCACCTTTTTGCTAAATGAACGCAGCATCTAGAGGTTGTAGTTTCCCCATGGTGTATTGCTTGTGTTTCAGGCTGAAGCATTAGTTGTGGATCTGAAGGATCTTTTTCAATTGATATACAACTTGAAGAAAAAAGAGGAAGCAGAGAATCAGTCAAAGGTAAGGAAACGGGGGTGGGCTGTCCTGAATCTAATTCCATGTGGAGCTTGCATGGAGACTGAAGGAGTAGGGTACAGTGGGAAGCCACTGGAAGGTCCAAAGATTCCCAATAACCTCAGTGCTGGCCAATCAATGAGATCCATTTGGATCACCTTTAATACAGCTTCATCAATCTGACCCTGGTTCAGAAATGCAGATTCAGGAAATGTTGCTTCACCTTTTTGCTGATTTGCAATAGGCTGCATTGGAGTTTTAGTCTCTTTCAATATCCAACTTGTCTTTGCAAATCTCCTTACCCTCATGGTCTGGGAGAGGGAAGTTACTTCACTTGAAGAGGGTGACTTTACAATGATAGCTGAGGCTAATCTTCTTGGCTTCAGCTGTATAAAGCCCCTGAGTTTGTCCTATAGAATGAGTTAGAACACCCTGCAACTTAACTGACCATTCAGCTTGAGCCAGTCCTGACCTTCACTAGTATTTAAAATTGTGTACAGTTTTGGTCACCCTACTATAGGAAAAGGGTGCAAAGATTAACAAGGATATTGCCAGAGTACTGGGCTGAGTTATAAACATCTGGCCAGGCTGGAGCTTGATTTGGAATGAGGGGCATAGATGGGACAAACACTTATCCCAGGGTAGGGGAAATTGGAAACTAGAGGGTATAGGTTTAAAGTGAAGATTTAAGGGACCTGAGGGGCAACTTCATGCAGAGGGTGTTGTGTATATGGAGTGAGCTGCCAGTGGTTGAGGCAGATACAATGACATGTAAAGCATTTGGGAAAGGATTAGAGCCATATGGGCCAAACCCAGGTATTTGGGACTTGCTGAAAGGGCATGTCTCAATACTATATTCTGATTCTAGTATCATCCTGCCTTGTACCCTTAAATTCTGTACACCATCAAATGAAGGTATACAAATGTAGTCTTACTATTACACTAACTTGACTCTTCCCCTTTTCTTAAACAGGGTGATGGTGAACCCACTGAGGTGAGATCATCGTCCAATACTATTACTTGGTTAAGGAATTTGGTTGCAAGGAGAATTTTAACTTGTCTAAAGCTGTCAGCACCCAGCCCACTTTGGGGATGTGATCCCAGAGTCTTAAACTTGCTCTTGTCTCCAATTCCCCCAACACTGACTTTGGGGGAGGGGGAAAGGGGAGGCTAGATCAATCTTTGATTCCATACAAGACTCAAATCCTTCATGACACTAGTTTAATTATGATTAAAAATGTATTTCACTTGTGGAATGTACCAATTCTTTTTCCTTTTTTCAGAATGGTAGTCCACTGTTGAATTTTGATGACCAGGTATCTCAAGTTAAAGTAAGTAAACAGGATGGTTTTCACAGATGCTCAAGTTGGGTCTGTTACAGTAATATACATGCAACTATACAGACAGCAGGGTGCATTCTGACATCTCTCCCTAGGGGAGAAAAAAAAAATCCCACTTTGTGATGGCCTGTATCTCATGATAATGCCACAAGTGGGATTGTGGATTTGTGATCTTGCCTCTTGTATGAAACATCTGAAATTGAATGAGTTGTATTTCTAGCCTGCATTGAAGCTATCTTCAATCCCCTCCCTCCAGAGGGATAATTATCTGTCTTGCATTCTTGAACAGGGTATTGATCAGATGCAGCTATTTGGAGACATGTCTACACCACCTGAAATCCACTCCCCACGGGTAAGAACAGCAATTGACGAGTGGTTTGGTCTTTCAAAGTCTTGGTTTGCAGTGAGACATAGCAGTTCGAGTAGGTAATGATTACTAGACCATTGGTTTTGTATGATTTTGTTCATAATGCTGTTTGACTTAATTGTAAATGCCATACATTACTGGCTTAAACTTTCAAAAGGGGCAGTTGAACATTTTGTAGCTGACAAGTGCACACCATTTCCTCAAAGAACTGGATCTGATGTAGGATCATCTATAGTGTAATAACTTCAGTTGATTTTAAGTAAATCTTTCAAAGGAATATAGCCAAAACTTTGAGCTGGGAGTTCTCAACATTTAACTCACAGCACCAGGTCAAACATCAGCAAGGAAACATTGTAATGAATTCTAACACCCTTCAGCTGGTGAATTGGGTATTTGTATTAAACACCATGTGGAGGAAGCATAGGGTGGTAAGGTTGCAGCTTGTCCACTATCTGCAAGGCCCAAGTTTTTATTGGAATACTCTCCACTTGACTGGATGAGTGCAGCTCCAAGCTTGACGTAATCCAGGGCACAGCAGGTCAGGTGTTCTACCCTCCACTGATCTACAATTAAGATGCACTGTAGCAACTCAAAGGCTCCCTTAACACCTTCCAAAAAGTGACCTCCTATGTAGGAGGACAGATGTGAACACCAAGTCACCCCCTCCATGACTTAGAAATGTAACAACAATATCCTAGAACTCCCTCCCTAACAGCTCTATATGAGCCACTCTACTAGAGATCCAATGTAGTTTCAGCAATAAATGTGGCCTAGCCAGTAATGCCTAATATGAATTTAAATTGCCACCATGTAGGAGCTGGTTTCTCTTTAGCTTGGGATTGGTCTGTACTTAGCCTGCTTGCTGCATATGTAAAACAGCCACAAAGTGGCTGTGCAAGATGAAGAGAAATGCAAGTAGCTGGCAATTTTCAAAGATGAAACTTGTGATTGGAGTACAAGAGACAGCTTCAGCATCTATACTGATTTTTAGTTTAATTCTTCAGCCCATGTGATTTGTGGGCTGTGCACCAATTGACTCCTACCCACATGTAGCTACCACACTTGAGAATGGGCCTCCCTAAATCCTTCAACCCCCTGATTTCTTCCCCCTGCCCCATTCCTTGCCCAGCAATCTATTAATTGTAATCTTTGAACAGCACTTCAAGATTTACAAGATTTGAATAAAAATTTCAGATCATCTTAATGGTCTGAGATTGATTGATTTGATTTAGTTGCAATATTCCCTGCACCTAATGTTTCCTGTTGCATGATTTGATATGCTACAATTTTGATTTTGGTCTTTGAACACATCAATATTTCCTGATTCTGTAAAATTCCCACAGTTTCTACTGTGGTGGGATTGTTGCACTTTTCCCTGAATTTCTGGATGAGTTTTGTAGCTGATATTGGTTGATTTTTAAATCTTGATGCTCACTTTTTTCTATCAATGATTAGGAAAATAATGGCACTTGCTTGCTGGACTTGTCCTCTCCTGAATTGGATCCCTTGAACACCTGTACAAAAGGCAGTCCTTTTGGTGAAGAGACCAATGCTGCTTCCCTCAACTTCTTTCCTGAACCTGATCCCAATCCTTTCCAGAATGATCCCTTTTCTGAACTTAATCAATCAGCACCTCAATCAATTGAATCAGTAAAACCTTCTGTTCAGAAAGATGGAGCTGTTCCTTTGCTAGGTGATCAGTCTGTCAATGGTACCCACAGCAGAGATCACCTTGATCATGACTTTGACCAACTTTCTAGCCGGGTTGTCACAAGCCCAAAAGTTGACTCTTCATCCTGGGCAACAAATGGATTACTTGGGCAGGAAGCAACTGACTCCATTAGCAAATCAACACCTGATCCTTTTGCTGACATCTCAGCACCCAATGGGTTAAAACCAGAAATTCAAAGTACCTCCAAGCAAATGGATTCTCTCCTGCAGAGTCTTGATTCAGTCACACTGTCTCCTCCACCACAGAGCACAAAAGGCGGACGAGGCAGGCGGAACATTCAGGTGAAGAATCATCTCATGCCTTTAACAATCTTTTAAAATTACTAACCTTCCACTCTTACTATTCCCAGTTTCTAGACTTGGGCAAGGGAGGGACTGAACCAGTTGCAAACTAGTTTGCACGCAATGCAATAAACAATTAGGTTTTTTAATCCTAATCCTCAGTCTGGTTTTGTAATGCTACATTTTATTCTAACTTCCCCATAAAGAATTTGTTTGGGTGAATTTGGCTATTTAAAGGTCCAAACTACTTCCTGATATTTGAGTAATTGTACTGTTGTGTAATTAATGCTGGGTAACTTTTTGAGCTTTCAACATGAACTGCTTTCCATATTTCTCCCTCCCCCCCCCCCCTCCCCTCTCCCTCAGTTGGTAAGTGATAGCTTTGGATCCAGTCCACTTGTTTCAGCAACAGCTCTACCTTCAGTCCAGACTGGCCATGGTTATGCTTTGGATCTATTCAATGCAGCAACCTCTTCAACACAGGTCAGCCCAGGTAGGTGAAAACTACAAACATTTTTGACTAGAGTTGGGGTTTGGTTTGCTGGGGCTTTTGTAGATAATGCTGGATGTCGAGGCAGCACTTGCCTGTCTGAGCTGCCCACCTTCCACCTGCAGTAACCATGCAATCAATGATTTGTCTCTTTCCTTAAATACAAGTTTGTTGCCTGCAGTCAGTTGTTCCTCTTAACTGAGGAACAGTCCATTACCAAGAATTCCAGAGTTCTGCATTTGAAAGGCAGTGGTATCAGCTTTTTTGCAAAAGGAAATTGTGCTTTATGAATCTGTCACTCTTTGAGAATGTAACTAGTTGAACAAGGAGAGCCAGGGGTGTAACGTGGACTTTCAAAGCTTTTAAAAAAAATAGCAAAGTTGAGATTGCTTCCTAGCAGACATTATCTGCAGAGTTGGCATAAATGGGTCTCTAGCAGTCAGTGACGAGTGGGATTCCACAAGGGTTGTGCTCCCAGCTGTTCACAATTTGCAGATACAAGTTGGGAGAGGGCAAGCTGAGGATACAGATGCTTCATAACTTGGATAGGCTGTGTGCACAGCAGATGCAGTATAATGTAAATGAGGTTATCCACTTTGGTAGCAATAATAAGGCTTTACACCCATTCAATAATACTTGAATGGGTGTAAATTTGAGGTAGATACTCAAGGAAATCTGAGTTCTTGTGCATCAGTCACTGCACACAGGTAGTGAAGACAAATGGTATATTGGCCTTGGTGAGGATTTGAGGATGTTTTGCTGTGAGGGCATTGACGAGGCTGAATTGGAGTACTGTGGTTTTAACTCTTCTGAGGCAGGATGCCCTTTTTTATAAAAGGAGTACAGAAGTTTACCAGGCTTATTTCCTAGGATGGCAGGTCAGTTAGGATATTTGCTGGAGTTTAGTGGGAGCCAATATTCCTGATGAAGTCTAGAACTGGGGTCATAGTTTGAGAATAATGGGTAAAACTTTTGAAACAAGAGATTTCTCCATCCTGAAGATGTGGAATTTGCTTCTCCTGAATGTAGCTGAGTCAAATGTTGTCAGATTTCAAGAAAATGTGCAAAGGGGACATGGAGGGGGTAAAAAGGATACTGAATTTTATCAACCATAAGACAAATGACCGACCCTTCTAGCTTTGTTACCTTTGAATTACAAGTACATCCTTGACCTGAACTAGGCTCAATTGTTCCTTACAATGTTCAAGGGCAAGTGAATATATTGTCTAGTTGTATTTGAATAGTGTCTGTACAACAATGTACTTACATAAGAACATAAGAAATAGGAGCAGGAGTCGGCCATCTGGCCCTCCGAGCCTGCCCCGCCATTCAATAAGATCATGGCTGATCTGTCGCTGCTCAGTTACTGAATAATCCCTTGAAGGAGCAGTATTTTCATAATGCAATCCTTGTACTTCTAAGGATTCCCCAATATTCTGACTTGTACTGATCCCCTTCCCAAGCATCTAAACATGTTCATTTTTTTTCCTAGGTTTATCTGTACCACCCCAGGCTGCAACATGGGGACAACCTCCAGTACTCTCTCAACCTGGCTCCATGCCTCCAAGGCCAATGCTTGGCTCACAACCTAATGTCTTTGGTAGTCAGCCTGCTGCAGTCTGGAGCCAACAAGCGCCATTTGGAGCCACACCTACATCCTCCACTTGGGGGCAACCAACTTTGGCACCACCTAGTGTCTGGGGTCAGCCAGTTCCTCAAGTCAACCCTTTTGGATCCAATCCATTTGCACCATCCCTTCCTATGGCACAGCCCATTGGCCTGACATCTGCTGGGACCTCCTTGTCCCCGCCTCAACCACCACCACGACCTACCCCTCAGGAAATCAAGCCACAAAGTAATGCCTTCACCGCCTTGGACCCACTGGGAGATAAAGAGAAGAAGAGTGTTAAAGAGATGTTTAAAGACTTCCAGATTGCCAAGCCCCCAGCTATTCCAGCTCGCAAGGGTGAGCAAGCTACAGTCACTGGTGCATCTGGAGCTTTTGGCCAGTATTTCACTAGTAAAGTGGGTGTTGCCCAGGACACAGCTGATCATGATGATTTTGACATCAATCAAATCTCCTCTTCTGTAGTGATGACAAATGGTAATTCTTTTTATTGAGGCTTAATGTAGGGTACACTAATAGCTTATCCTGAACTAGTGGGGGTTTGAACTCCTCCTTTTTCCCCCCCCCCCCCCCCCCCCCCCCAACCCATTATCTCAATTCTCATGTTTCACTGACCCTTGCAGAGAAGGTTGTCTATTACTTTGTAATAACTGGAAAAGGCTATATGGTGCTCCTCATAGTTTAGTCCCAGGAAGTGGTATATCTGACCTGTTACAGAATTACCCTAGGGGTTGCTGCTTGAGGTATGGGAGGGATAAGACATGAGCCATTACAACACCACTGTGTAGTGGTGAGTCCTGATTTTGAGGGAATGGAAGGGCTGTGTCCATGGTGATGGGATGTATCACTGGAAATCAATGCAGCCAACATTGGATGTTTGCAGGATGTGGAAGGAATTTGGGTTGGGGGCTTGTGCATTTGAGCTTATACTAGATGGAGCATGAGGCTTCCTCATGGACCTCTGGAAAGTGGTCCAGAGGGTTCCATTTTGATGCTGCACTTGAGGCTTTTTGGTATCTGCCAGTTTTTCAATGTCAGCCATAATTTTTTGTTCACTAGATGCCCCAACAGCACCACCTAAACAGAGTACATCAACATACAATCCATTTGACACCAAGGGAGATCCATTTGTTCCCCCAGAACAAGTGAGTATAAACTGAATGATGGCATAAATATAGGTTAATATTTGTTGCTAAACTATTCAAATGTGAATATCAAGTTGCATTGAGCTGAATGTTGACCTCCCCTGAGGCTGCACCAGTCTGATCAAGACTGTCCTCTTCCATCTCAATCTCCTTTTTTTTTGCTCTTAAGAGTTTTGTCATATCACTGACTTCGAGTTCATTCATACTGGCTTCTAGTCTTGTTAAATTTCCTCCTTGCTTGTCCTCCATCTTGGCCTAGCCTCAAGCTTAATCCCCAAATTTTCAATTTTCCCACCTATTCCCCAGGTTCAGTTTTGTGGGTGAAGGCTGTATGTGCAATAGTCCCATAGAGAATCCTAATAAAACTGCACTGATTGTAGATTGGTATTAGACCTTCAATATCAAGCCAACACTGACCTTTTCAAGAGTAATCTAATTACTGTACCTCTTTGAAGGGGCTTCTGGTCACTTGAACAGTTAAACAGTTTAATCTGGCTAAGATGGCCCTACCATCAGTAATCTGGATGGTCTTGATATAACTGCACAACTTTTGTTTTAGGCTGTTCCTGTTCAGCAATCAGCTGATCCCTTTGGAGATCCCTTTGGAAATCCATTTGTGTAACATCTTTGTAAGTATATCTGAATGATCTTGATTAAGTTAGGAACACTTGGGTCATACCAGTAAGACATTAGACAGGTACTTTGACTAGTCAAGTGCAATCTTGAGTCCTAAGCAAGTAGTAACTGCCTGCCAAATGTTAACACAGAATGGCCTCCCATGATGAACTTTGCTGGTTATATGAATTGTGTTTTCTGTACTGCAGGAATTGGCCATTAAATTCCCATTTCCAAGAATGCTGATAACTTCCCTCTTTTAGCTAAAGCAGTTTATTTTAGGTCTAAAACCACAAACTAATGTGATTTAAATCTCCAACCTGTGCAAAGGTTTCTGAACAGTTGAAATATTTTAGTGGAAAAGATTCCATCATAGTTCTGGTCACCCCCTTAAAGGATTTTAATTTTAAGAAAAAAACTTAAGATGCTATTGGAACTTGATGGTTTGAATTAAGAGGCCAGATAGACTAGGATTTTTTTCTGGAGCATGGGTGGCTTGGGGGTGATCTTGGCCTATAAAGTGAAGGGCATAGATCAGCTAGATAGCTAATCTTTCCCCAAAAGTAGGGGACCCTAAAACTAGAGGGTATAAGTTAAGGGGAGAAAAGGGTCCAGAGGGTGTCTGGAACAAGTTGCCAGAGGTAGAGGCAGGTACAATTTTTTTGTCTTAAAGCAGTTGGTTACATGAGGCTTGTGTGTCAAACACAAGGAATTAAGTCTTAATGGTTTTAAAGTAGAAATGGACAAGTTGGGCCTAAGGGCCTGTATCCATGCTGTAAACCTGACTTTTTTGCATCTAAAGATGGGAGTTGGCTGCTTTGACAATTTAACCTACACCTTACTGAGGTGCTTAACCATTGCCTTCTCTCCTCAGGCACCCCAAATTTGATCACCTGGATTTGTCTACCAAGCAGCCTCTGCACAGCTTGGGGTTGATGAGCAAATGAAGCTTTTCTGGATTGCTGTGAATCATTGACTAAATCAGCTCACTAGTGACTAAATGCATTGAAGCAACCAAAATAGCATTACTCTAACAGGTGGCTGTTAGTATTTCTGCTTTACAAACCAGAAAATCCTCTTGGCTTTTGAGAATCTCCAGCCAATCCAAGTGACTTGAGGATAATGGTTTGGTTTAATTCCTGTTGTCAGATTTACTGTAATGGAATGGTCTTTACTTTGATCTCCTTTTCTGAATTGGTGGCCCTGGCCTCTGGCAGTAACTGGTGGTGATGGTCAGTTCAGTGCCTTGATCAGTATCTGCTGTCACACTGTCCCCCTCAAGAGTTTGAAGGGGTCTAACATCTCATTGTAAATCTTACTCATTGAGTGAATCCTGACCAGTGAAGGTGCTGGCTGTTGGATACTTCACTTGACATTTGCACATTTCAATATTTGAGAACTTCAGCACTTTGAGCAATTGGAAATGTTCACTTGTTTTTAGGGAGAGTCTAATGAAGCCAAGAAATGCTAATTTTGCACATTGTTATATTTTAAACTTGTCTACCTTTTCCAGAGATTTGGATGCGGTAAAGTTAAACAAACTCTCTCAATCCTTAATACCATAAAACTTTATTTCTTCCTTATCTCCACTGTACATTTTTACTTGTGGGACTAACATGGCTGTGCCAGTTAAATATCCTCCCCTAATAACAAACACTTAACTGGATCAGCACCTAATGTATCAGTGCACTAAATGTTTTGTGTAGTTCACATCCAAACATGAACCACTTGAATGCATGGCTTTGCCAGCTCCTACAATGATATCTTTTGTGACCCTGGGGACATATCACCCTGCCCTGACTACTCACTAAATGGAGTAGCAACACCACCTTCACTGCACATGCACTGAGCATTAAAGATGTATTGCCTCCAGTTCCATGAACAGGGATTATGTCCACTTTTTAGTTCCAGTGTTTTAAAGGTGCAGATTTTCTCTTTTTGTTTAAGTAACAAATGATTTCAGTCACCAGTAAAGTATTCTGGCAGTCACTGAAGACCTTTATCTGATCTCACCAGCCCTTAGACTGTGTCCATCCAGACTAGTAGTTCAAACTAGAAATGAATGTTATATATAACTGTAACTATTACAACTGTAATCTCTACTGTCTTTTATTAAATATATTGATGCATCATTCTAATTGTCGTCATTCCATTCCAATGACACTTATCACTGAGCTTGGGCAGGGAGATGGACTGGAACACAAACTAATGACACCTGATGAGGGATTGAGCAGGGCAAAACCTATTTTGGGCAATGTTGGTAATGTCAGCCTTGAAGAATAAGACCCCTTCAGACCTGTCAAGACTAGATGTAATCAGTGCAAAAACTGAAAACAAGATGGGAAAAGTCAGATTAAAGCAGCAAGATGGGAGTGACCTTGTCAGAACCCAACTGGGTATCTGAGCAGTGCTGGCTGCTGGCACTAATCACCTACTGAGTAGACTGGGGCAGTAATTGGCCAGATTGGATTTGTCCTGCTTTATGTACAAGACGAGAGCAATTTTCCACTTTTTGGTAGATACCTGCTGTCTGTACTGGAAGAGCTTGTCTAGGGCTGCAGCAAGTTCTAGAGCACCACTGTTGCCAGAATATTTCAGGGCTCATTGTGTTTCTCTAATTGGCTGGAGATGGATATGAGGTGAATCATCTGCTTGGCACTTCTAACTGCAAATATTTCAGCCTCATCTTTTGCACTGTGCTGGGCTCTTAATTTGAGGATGGGATATTGGAGCCTCCAGTGAGTTTGTTTGCCATCATTTACAGATGCAGAACTTGGATCTGGTTGTGGAATCACTTGGCTCTATCACTTGTTTTACTATTTGGCATGCAAGTAGTCCTATGTAGCTTCACCAGGTTAACATTTTAGATGTCTACTCCAGGCATGCCCTCCTGCACTTTTTTGACATTTCTGCTGATGGCCCACAGTGCCTACTGGATGCCCAGAGATCAATTTCTAATCTACTCCATTTAGTACAATGGTACTTCCCCCCCATCTTACAATGGAGGGTATTGTAAATATGAAGACATAACTCTACAGTAGTCACTCTTAATGCTGTCATGGACAGGTGCATCAGTGGTAGGTTAAGGATGGGGTCAAATGTTTCCCTCAGTACTCACCACCTGCCCCAACCCCAGTCCTTTAGGGGCCCAGCTAGCTTGGTCTGGGGTCCCCCACACAGTACATTCTGTGCCCCTGCCACTCTCAGTGCTACCTCCAAGTGGCACTCAACATGGAGTACTAATTCATCAGCTGAAGCAAATGATTTTCCTTGGCCATGTTTGAACTGGCAGTCCTTTTTTTATTATTCAGTTGAATAGCAAGGCCACTCCCTCCTGATTTCAGGACACATCCAAGGACAATATCAGGCATTGTGATTTCACATTTCAGGCTTTGAAACAACTCCCAGTTTTGACACATGTTAGTAAGGAGGCCTTTGCAGGGCTGGGTGTGCTGTTGCCATTTCTAGTGCATGGGCTGTTTGTAGCAGTTGAACATAATTCCTGTAAGTATATAGAAGGTACTTGGGAGTTGTCCATACTGCTATGGGTCTGGAGTCACATGTAGGCCTGACAGGTAAGCATGGCAGCTTCCCTTCACTAAAGGGCTAGTGAAGCAGATGGGCTTTATAGAATTTCATTTTTTATTTGGCTTTTAAATTTCACCATCTGCTATGGGTGGGTTTAGAAGCTGGGTCCCCAGAGCATTATTTAAATTTAAAATGTCAATACTCATGGGAGGTGCTAGATTGGAGGGTGGCTCGTTCCATTTCTAAAGTGCCAAAAGATTTCCAGGAAATTGCAGGTCAGCAAGCTTGACGTCAGTGCTTGGCAAGTTATTGGAAGGTGTGATAAGGGATAAGATCTACAAATATTTGGAGACAGGGAATTATTAGGGAGAATAACATGGCTTTAGTCAAACATGATGTACCATACAATCTTAGTTTTTTTTTCAAGGCAATTAGCGGGAAAGTGGCTATTGTTTACCTGGATTTCAGCAAGGTCTTTAACAAGGTCCCCCCTCCCCACATGGGAGGTTAGTTAAAAGGTTCAGTCACTAGGTATAAGAACATAAGAAATAGGAGCAGGAGTAGGCCATCTAGCCCTTCGAGCCTGCCCCGCCATTCAATAAGATCATGGCTGATCTGTTGCTGCTCAGTTCCACTTTCCCACTTTCTCCATAACCCGTAATCCCCTCATCAAAAACCCATCAACCCATGTCTTAAAAATATTTAGCGAGGCAGCCTCCACCACTTCAACGGGCAGAGAATTCCAGAGATTCACCACCCTTTGAGTGAAGAAGTTCTAAACCGCCCCCCTTTTTTATCTTGAGGCTGTGCCCCCTAGTCCTACTGTCTTTTTTGAGCGGGAAGAGTCTCTCCACCTCTATCCTATCCATCCCATTGTGAGAAACACAGCTCACAGTTAAACAATTTAGTCAAGTCAAGTTCTGAAGGAGCAAGATTTTATTTGTCGTTCTTGCAAGACCGGGTGTCTAGTCAAAATAGGCACACCTTACATAGATTTGCAGCACATTTTATACTGTTTTTCAAACATTGTGATGGCTTGTATTGTGTTATTCCCCCTTATTTGGCTGTTAACCTTGTTAACTTTAAACACGTCATTCCTTCAATTAACACTCTCTCAACTCCCATTTTGCGCTTAATCTCATCACTGTGGTTATCTGTTTCGTGTAACCTAGTTAACTGTCTGTCATGTGCCTCCCCCTTTCTGTATGCTGCTGAACTCGTCCATCACTGCTGATTGTACTGTTAGCTCTTGCAGCCTTAAAAATTACACTACTTCTCACAATCCCCCCTTTTCTTTTTACTGTCTGTAATTTTTTACTAGCATCCCTTTTTCCAGGTTTAGTCCAGATATGCGCGAGTAGGTTGTTCCAGTTTGGCTAACATACTATTCACTTGCTCGTCCCAATCTTATATAATTTATCCAATCTACGTTCTTATTTATTGTTACCCACCAAAACAAGGATTCAAACCCAGCTGTAATCTGATTTCGAGCTTTAAATTCATCTGGAACTCCCTGAGGCACTCCTATGGGATCTAGATATATCTTTTCATCAAAAGAAATTCCTATCACTGATCTCTTGTTTTTCCTGATCCTTTTTGATTTTTCAAATGCCAGGGTAAATGGTATAGCCAATTGGACAATTGCACATGTACCTTTCCACTGAGGGGGTAGAGTTGGCCTCAGTACCCTTCCTCCACAATACCACCATATATCTGCTCTGGGGATTTTCAATGATGAATAGTTCCCTCCCATTCCGTTCTCTGTAATGCTCCTGACCTCTGAGCATGATTCTAACTCCCCCATATTATGAGTTAACTCTGCCCTTTGTCGGTTCACACATGAAGTGTGATTCACAACGGCAGTGAGAAACTGAGGGGGAGTTTTTAAGTTCTTTGCTTCCACAGGAGGGAACATCAGGGATAGGGATGTGCAGTTCGGGTTGCCCCATGCTTCCTTTTCTTGATACAGGGCTAACATGCACTCCATACCTCTTCTGTCGCGTT
This sequence comes from Carcharhinus amblyrhynchos, assembly GCF_965287045.1. NCBI lineage: Eukaryota > Metazoa > Chordata > Chondrichthyes > Carcharhiniformes > Carcharhinidae > Carcharhinus > Carcharhinus amblyrhynchos. Next base: position 126,172,240 of record NC_137328.1, on the reverse strand, counting down.
TCCATCCCAGAGGGAAGGGTACTATTTGGGCCACTGGCTTCCCAGACGCACAGGCATAGCAATTGCTTTTATTTAAGCTTTTTACAGTGTATTTGACCCATTCTACCCAGGCATTAGTCTCCTCATACCCAGTCTCTATTTCAAGGATTTGTTTTAGGTTGTTTACTTCGACCACTCTTACTGCCCTTGGGTCGTTTTGGGGAACCTTATCATTCTAGTCAGGTGTTTTCAAATTTTTATCTACATAGATTCAGAAACAACATTTCAATTTGCTATCTTTTCCTCCCTCCTTTACCCTAATTCCAAATACTGCCTGGTGCAATTGTTGGTCCCTGGTCCAGTTACCTGTAAAGAAGGGCCCACCAGCTATGGAGTACCGGGAGAGGTTCTTAGGATCTAAGACTGGACTGCTTATTTTTTTTTTTCAGTCCATTTGGTCCCTATAAGATTGTATTCCTTATCTAGGCATTCTGATCTTGGCTGCATATGTTTCTGATGAAGGGATATTATGGAAGGGAGTTTACCCCAAGGATACTTTCCATCGGCATAAAATTGTAAGGATTCTACCGAATAGTTTTGCTGGCTCACCAGATCCCCACATATTACCAAAGAACACAGGTCTGTCTCTACTACCTGTGTTGTAGTGAGATCCAGAACCGTAACTGAGCTCATAGTGTTTCCCTTGTCCTCTTCTAACTTATCTGAATTATATCCCATACTTGTAAGTACTCTCTTGGACAAGAGGAAGGAAAGCATTATCCAGGTTACCCCTTCCATTCTATCCCTTTCTCGTTACCTTTTAGGAGAGAACTTAATTCAAAACAGTTCCTTTCCCGCGCTCACGCCGCAACTAAAAATTGATTATTTAGAGTCTTTTAAATTTCAGCTTCAAAGGTTCTTCAGTCAGTTTGACCATCCACGTGTTGGAATTATCTGGAGGTTTTACCAGTCCCTTGATTATAGTATGATGTGTCCACCCCTTTTCAGCAGTCCTGATTGCTGTCTCAGTTGTTAGGAGTGCTTGATATGGTTCCTCCCATTCCGGTTGCAGCTTAGTTTCTTTCCATGACTTTACCAGGACCCGATCTCCTGGTTGAATTGTATGTACCGTGAAGTCGAGGGCTGGAGTCTGCGACAATAATCCTTGTTTCCTAAGGGAAGATATCGAGGAGAACAGGCCCAGTATATATTTCTTTACAAATTGATCATTCATTTCAGGAACCGGTAACTCCCCGACTGCCCCCATATAAGGTAGTCCAAATAGCATTTCATAGGGGGATAAACCCAAATCCTTTCGAGGAGCTGTACAAATACGCAAAAAGTGCTTTTGGTAAGCACTTAGTCCAAGGGAGTTTCGTTTCTATTATCAGCTTAGATCCTCTGTCCACTTTAAAACATTAGGTTCTTCTTCTAACAGTTTCAAATATAGTTGTTTAGTTTTCTGTGCGTACCCTTTGATCCACAATCTACAGTATCCTACTAATCCCAAGAACCTCCTAAGTTCCTTTTTAGTCCATAGTATATTTAGATCTAGGATTCCTTGTATTCTTTCTGGATCTATTCTTCTCCTTCCCTCACTGATTAGGTGTCCAAGGTATTTAACTTCCTTCTCTACGTACTGCAGCTTTTTCTTTGACACCCTGAATCCCTATTGTCCCAGATAATTCAATAAGCTATTTGTGGCTTCTATTACCTTTTCCTTTCCTCCTCCTGTTACTAGTAGGTCATCTACATATTGTAGTAACGTGATTTCATCAGGCTTTTTAAATCTTTCTAACACCTGCTCTAAGACTTGACCGAAAAGATTTGGGGACTCTGTGAACCCCTGTGGGAGCACTGTCCACCTGAACTGCTGTTTCCGTCCTGTGATAGGATTTTCCCACTCAAAAGCAAATAAGTCTCGACTTTCTTCCACCAGTGGGCATGTCCAAAATGCATCTTTTAGGTCCACTACACTGAACCATCCGTGATCAGGAGGAATCTTGCTTAATAAAATATAAGGATTAGGGACAATGGGGTGTCGCATCGTCACTATCTGGTTCAGGGCCCTTAGGTCCTGTACCAGGCGGTACGTTCCCTCAGGCTTCTTTACAGGCAATATAGGGGTATTATAAGGGGACATGCAGGGTTCTAACAGTCCATCTCTAACCAATCCTTCAATTACTGGCTGTAATCCTTTTTTCCCTTGCAAAGGTATAGGGTATTGCTTAACACACACCGTCTCTCCTTTTTTTAAATTTATTTGCAGAGGAGGAGCGTCTAATCCCCCTCGGTTTCCTTCCCCTGCCCAGACTATCGGGTCTATTTGCTGTTCCTGTCCGTCTGTTAATACTGCCGGGGTAGGGAGGTGATGTCCCTCTGCAGTAGTCTTCTAACACTTGGTTTTGTTTCTCCAGTTCCCTTACTCTGAATTCTAATTCCTTAATCTTTTTTATCCCCACTCCACTTCTTAGTGGAAGTGACTACTTGTTCAATTAGTCCAGCTAACTGATGTATTAACAATACTGCTATTTTCTTTGTTTGGTTTCTCTTTTCTAACTCTCTAATCTGAGATTCTGACGTTTTAATTTTCTCCTTGTCGTCAGCCCAATATTTTTTTACCCAAGACTGAGATGTGTTCAATTAATCTGGTTTAAACCTGTTCAATTAATTCGAACTAAGAGAATTCCAATTTTCTTAGTTCTGTCCTTTTTTTTCAATCATTTCCATTGTTGATCTAGTGGGTGAAATGGATCCCACCCCTAGGTCGCTCTTATCACAGTCCGGTGATACCTATCAGGGGTGATCAGTCCCCTCCGTACCACCGCTTACACTCGTGAGCTTACACCTTTAAGCTCACACTATTAAGCCGGCTTTCTTTCTTACTCACGTCTGAACATCACATCCCAGGCATCCTTCTCTAGCCTTTACACCCACTTCAAACTCCTGAGCTTTGCGTAGGGGGCTACCCCTCTTAACAACTGGTCTAGGGCTAGGTGTAAAGACAGATGCCTCCTTGTCTGTACGTGCTCAGCTCAGACCTCTCACACACACTCACACTTTTTCATCACAGATGAGCACCTACTGTACTTTGATTCACTCCCTTAAATTTGGTAATCTGTTCCGGAGCTCCAGTTGTGGCCATTCAACCGGACCCGTAAACAGATCCCAGGTTTCGGCACCAATCCTTGTAGGTAAAGATACCTCTGAGACTAATTGTGAGTCAAAGTACAGCAGTTTAATTAACTAAAGCCTGATTCAGAAAATCCAAAATAAGATTTATTTTTATCACCATTAAATATCCTCACTAAATCAAGACCCTTGCACCTTCTTACAATTCTGGTACAATAAAACAAAACATCACTTGGAGCACAGATGCACGAAGAAATACTGAAAGCATTCTAATGTGCAATCTACATGTTTAATTATTTCTACAGCTCTGCCTTTGTAACCAACACAGGCAAGTACAAAATCAAATCTACTGTGTGCCTAAATGGTTATCTCTCCTCACAACTTTAAGATGCAATATAATGCCACCTTTCCCACTTGGCAGAATTCAAATTTCTGTCCGATCCCTACATAATTTAGTAAACTTAAAAACTTAAAGCAATTCACTTTGATTGGCTATATCTATTACATCACATGAGGGTCTCAATTACACAGTTACACCCTCTCTCTCTCTCTCTCTCTGTACCATACAGAGTCAGCCTGCTTGTCTCTTTTTAACCCTTTACTGATGGGAGCTCACTGGCCTCCAATAAATTTGACCATGTTTTGATTCGGGTGCCTCATGTCGTGACAAATCCCTTTCTCTCTCAAACAGTCATATAGTCATGCACAATTCCAAATACATAACCATTATTAGCGTTCTCCCCGCACCTCAGTAAAAGCCCATGTCAGGGTTCCCAGTTCCACTGACATACTTCTCTCTACCTCTTTCTGCTCAGACCAATTGTAGGTCCATCCCATTCATGCTGATCCATCTATATACTTCGTGACCCATCCACAAACTCCAGTGCCTCTAGGGGCACCTCCCTTATTCGACTTTCCTCTGCTCCCTCATCACATAACCTCCCCCGCAGCCCCTAAATTAACATTATCCAGCAACTTGCATGATCAATTCCTTCCTGGGACGCCGGCTGCTTCTGTCTCACATATTTATTAAGAATCTGACAAACCCAATCCTCAACCGAACCGTACTTTGGCCAGAAGACGGACGGACTCCTGATTGGTTCCTTCACCCAAACAAAGCACAATATTTCATCATTGTCGTCTTGTTTTTATCCCTAGTACAAGTACTAGTGCCCAAACCTTCCAACATCTGTCCCAAAGGACTTTCTGGAGGGATGTTCCCTGGGGCCCCACCCTTCTTCCAACATCCGTCCCAAAGGACTTTCTGGAGGGATGTTCCCTGGGGCCCCACCCTTTCTCCGCGGATTCCCAGCACCTTTCCCGGGGGACTTTGTCCTACTACCCCCACTTCCCATGGTTTACCTACCACGACCCGGTCGCCAAGGCAATACTTAAAAGTCACTTTTCTTACCTTGGTCCGCAGCGTTGCCCGACCACACGACGGTGCCTACCATTTCCCACTTACTCGTTCAGAACAACTTTCCTAGGATTCTCAACAGTCAGTGGCAGAGAAGTCCACCGATGAACACCTGGGACCATTCAATTTGGAACGGGACGCGTCTTCCCAGTTGTCACCGGCAACCTCCCTACCAGGGATGTTAGGATCCCGGACGAGCCCCCAATTGTGAGAAACACAGCTCACAGTTAAACAATTTAGTCAAGTCAAGTTCTGAAGGAGCAAGATTTTATTTGTCGTTCTTGCAAGACCGGGTGTCTAGTCAAAATAGGCACACCTTACATAGATTTGCAGCACATTTTATACTGTTTTTCAAACATTGTGATGGCTTGTATTGTGTTATTCCCCCTTATTTGGCTGTTAACCTTGTTAACTTTAAACACTGTAAATGGCTTGTATTGTGTCATTCCTTCAATTAACACTCTCTCAACTCCCATTTTGCGCTTAATCTCATCACTGCGGTTATCTGTTTCGTGTAACCTAGTTAACTGTCTGTCATGTGCCTCCCCCTTTCTGTATGCTGCTGAACTCGTCCATCACTGCTGATTGTACTGTTAGCTCTTGCAGCCTTAAAAATTACACTACTTCTCACACCATTCATCATCTTATACGTCTCAATGAGATCTCCCCTCATTCTTAACTCTGAGTACAAGCCCAGTTTATTCAGCCTCTCCTCATAGCTCAACCCCCTCAACTCCAGTATCAGCCTAGTAAACCTCCTCTGCACTCCCTCCAAGGCCAAAATATCCTTGCGCAGGTGCGGTGCCCAAAACTGCACACAGTACTCCAGCTGCAGCCTCACCAATGCCCTATACAACTGCAGCAAGACCTCCCTACTTTTATATTCAATCCCCCTTGCCATGAAGGCCAGCATCCCATTCGCCTTCCTGACCACCTGCAAGCTGGGTTTTTGCGACTCATGCACAAGGACCCTGCGGTCCCTCTACACCATCGCCTGCTGCAGTTTTTTGCCCCGTAAGTAATAGTCCTTCCTACCATTCTTCCTACCAAAGTGGACCACCTCACACTTGCCAACATTAAATTCCATTTGCCATTTCCTGGCCCATTTCGCCCAGCCTGTCTAGATCCTTCTGCAGACTCTCCACACCCTCTGCACAATTTGCTGTTCCCCCAATCTTGGTGTCATCAGCAATATACATGGGAGGTTGTAAATTTGAGCCAGCTTCTAATCCAATGGAAGAAGCCAAAGTGGTTGTGGAGGATTGCCTCTTGAGTGGAGGCCTGTGACAAGTGGTGTTGGGTCCATTGTTTGTTATCTATATCAATGATCTGGATGATGTAGTAAATTGGATCAGCAAATTTGCTGATCCAAAGATTGGAGGTGTGGTGGACAGTGAGGAAGGTTTTCAAAGCTTGAGGGATTTGGACCAACTAGAAAAATGGCAGAATTTAACAGTGAGGTATTGCACTTTGGAAGGGCAAACCAAAGTAGAACATACAGGGTAAATGGTAAGACTCAGTGCAGATGAACAGACGGATCTAGGGGTACAGGTACAGAATTACCTAAAGTGGTGTCACAGGTGGATAGGGTAGTAGAGGTACATTTGGCCTTTATAAATCCATATCAAGTATAAATTGTTATGGTAAGGTTATTAGGCATTGAGGCTGAATTTAGTATTGTGTACAGTTTTGATCACCCAGTTACAGGAAGGATGTAAACAAAGTTAACAAGGATGTTGCTGGGACTTGAGAAGCTGAGTTAGAGATTGAATGGGCTAAGACTTTATTCCCTAGAGTGTAGAAGAATGAGGGAAGATTTGATAGAGGTGTATAAGATTTTGATGGGTGTAGATTGAATGAATGCAAGCAGGCTTTTTCCACTGAAGCTAGAGGAGAAAACTAGAGTGTGGGTTAAAGGTGAAAGGAGAAAAGTTTTTTTTAAAGGGAATATTGGTGGGGGGGGGGCTTCAGTAGTGGGAGTGTAGAATAAGCTGCCAGATAGTGGTAAATGCAGCATCACATTACATTTAAACTTGGACAGGTTCATGGATGAGGGGTGTGGAGGGATATGGTCCAAGTACAAGTCAGTGGGATGAGGCAGAAAAATGGTTTGGCACAGACAAGAAGGCCTGTTTCTAAGCTGTAATTTTCTGCCTCTGGCTCGCTTTACTATGTCAGTGACAATACCACCTTCCTAATGTCGTCAGGCAAGGGTGGCCACTTCCCATTCAGCTCCTTTATTTTGAGCTGTGGTTAGATATTGTAGCAGACTTAACAGCAGATTGTCCTGATCATTTCAATCCTGTGAAATTTTACACAAGCTAGAGGCTAATCCAATTAGTGACATGGCTGAGATTTATGCACTAACTAGTAACCCAGTGTCAAATCTGGAACCACACTCTTTCCAGGATTAGCTACATCACAATCCCAAGAGTCAACTTAAAGGTCAGGCTCTACAAATATTGTGGCCAGGTTTACTGTTACTAAAGATAAACATTGCAGATCTAACTTTAAATAGGTTTTTCAGTAAATATTGAATCTTTCTGGGAAGATGAGATCTTAATCTGAATTTTCAATAGAAAGCCAAGCTGTTTAATTATGGAACTGATAGTGAATAGTTTTGTGTGTAGCTCATGTCTCAGACACTATTTCCAATGTCTGTGTGTTAATCAGGTAGCACCCATGGGGAGAAACTTAATGTTTCAAGTAGATGTCTTTGGTGTTGAGAGAAATCTTTGTATCCCTACTGGCTACAGGGAGGTTCTAGAGGATTGAAGAATAGCCAGTGTTCCTTTAAGGGCAGCAAGCATAATCCAAGTAATTACAGGCCAAGGGCCTTACATCAGTAGTAGGGAAATTATTGGAGAGGATTCTTGGACAGGATTCATTTCCCCCTCGGAAATAAGTGGACATTGGCAAGACGCAACATGGTTTTGTGAAGGAGGTCATTTCTCCAACTTGAGCAAGGGGGTTTTTTCAAAGTGACAAAGATGATTTGAGGGTAGGGCAGTGGATGTTGTCTACATGGACTTCAGCAAGGCCTTTGACAAAGTCCCTCATGGCAGACTGGTGCAGAAGATGAAGTCACATGGGATCAGATGAGCTACTAAAGTGGATACAAAACTGGCTTGGTCAAAGACAAGAGGTTAGCAGTGGAAGGGGCCTTCTGAATGGAAGGCTGTGACAAGTGGTGGTCCTCATCAGTGCTGGGACCTTTGCTTGTAATTTGGAGGAAAATGTAACTAAGTTTGGGGATGACAAATGTTGATTTGCAGATAGTGATGAGCTGAGAGGGTACAGCTGGATATAGATCAATTGGAGACTAGGGTGAAGAGATGGCAGATGGGGTTTAATCCAGACAAATGTGAGGTAATGCATCTTGGAAAGTCTAACACAGATAGGAAATATACAGTAAATGGCAGAACCCTTAAGAGTATTGATAGAAGGATCTGTGTACAGGTACACAAGTCAAAATGGCAACATAGGTGGAGGTAGTCAAGAAGGCATACGGCATGCTTGCCTTCATGAGCCAGGGCATTGAGTTTAAAAATTGACAAGTCATGTTGCAGCTTGATAGAACCTGAGGCCACCCTTGAGGTTCAATTCTGGTCATCACACTACCAGAAGGATGTGGAGGCTTTGGAGGGGGCACAAAAGATTTCCCAGGATGTTGTTTGGTATGGAGGGCACCAGCATGAGGAGAGGTTGGAGAAACTTGGTTTGTTCTCACTGGAGCGACAGGTTGAGAGGGGACCTGATAGAAGTCTACAAGATTGAATGGATAGTCAGAAGTTTTTTCCCAGGGTGGAAGAATCAATTACTGGGGGGCACAGGTTTAAGGGGCAAGGTTTAAAGGAGACATGAGGCAAGATTTTTGAGGGTGGTGGGTACCTGGAACTCGCTAGGGGAGGAAGTGGATATGATTTTTAAGAGGTGTCTGGACAAATACATGACTAGGATGGGAATGGAGGGATATGGTCATATGACAGGTCTGTCATATGAGAGATGAAGCTGGTTTGGATTATATTCATTGGAGTTTAGAAAAGTGAGGAAGGGATCTCATAGAAACTTAAAATTCAAACAGTTAGAGTAGATTTTTTAAAGAAGCAGTAAACGTTTTAAGACTGAGGTGGGGAGAAATCTCTTCACCCAGGGGGTGAATGTGTGGAATTCACTCCCACAGAATGTGGTCGAGGCCAAAACATTGTGTAATTTCAAGAAATTAGCTCTCGGGGCCAAAGAGACATGGGGGAAGAAGGTGAGATCAGGATCGAAATGAATGGCAGATTAAGCATGAAAGGCCAAATGGCCTACAGCTGCTGCTAGTTCCTCAGATAGAGAGACCAAAACGTGCACAATAGTCCAGGTGTGTCCTCACCAAGGCACCGTATAATTGCAGCAAGAAATCCCTGCTCCTGTGTCCACGTACTCTTGCTGGGAAGAAATATACCAATTGCTTCCTTCACTGCCAGCTGCATATGTTTCACAGCTGTTGAACGAGACTGTAAGAAAGCCCACCGATGCCTCTGCTTTCCCAGAAGGAAATTTGGCACGTCAGTTAAGACTCTCATTAAGTTTTACAGATGCACCATGGAAAGCATTCTTTCTGGTTGTATCACAGCTTGGTCTGGGCTCCTGCTCTGCCCAAGACCACAAGGAACTACAAAAGGTGGTGAATGTAACCCAATCCATCACACAAACCAGCCTCCCATCCACTGACTCTTTTATTTCCTTTATATGAACAGTATGCTTTGTCTGTATAGTGCACAAGAAATAATACTTTTCACTGTATGTTAATACATGTGACAATAATAAATCAAATCACTCTCAAGATCCCATCATCTCACCAAAATCTGTCACGCTTGCATACCACCTACCCACCTTCTCATCAGAACACTCAATCCCCCTGCTCCCACTGACCCTCCACCCAAGCTCTCCATTTGCCCTCTCATCAACTAACATCCCTCACTTTCTCCTCGTGCCCACTTCTCACCAAATCCCTCAAGACCACTCTCTCTGTTCTCCCTCCATGCTTGCTTTCCCTTCCAATATCCTCCCCTAATATCCTTGTTCCACGTTTTGATTAGGCTTTGGGAACAGTGTCCCTGATGTGCCAGCTGACTCTGTACTCTGGTTTCAATCTATGTCAGCAGGGCAATTCCGGTTACTATTCCACACAAGCTCATCTTGATCTTACTGTTGATTGTACATACCCACAGAGAGTTCATGACCTGAGTGAGAGCGTGGTTCTCCTGTCAGTGATTAACAGATATATCCCATTTAGTCCTTCTGCTATAAAAGGTCTCCAGTGTGTGAGAACCCACCCACAGCACAGTTCCAGTGAAGATGACTACAATTCCTGCCATCATTTCCTTCTATGGCTTCCTCTTCGCCTCTGCGTCACTTTTATCTAACTCGGAGGGGACGGAAAGGTAAGGATTTGTGTGTAATAGGTCCAATTGGAATTCTTAAACAGCAGATTTGGTCTCCTTTTCTGAGGAAGGATGTTCTTGCTCTCGAGGGAGAGCAGTGAAGGTTTACCAGGCTGATTCCGGGGATGGAGGGACTGATGTATGAGGAGAGATTGACCAGGTTAGGATTGTTTTCACTGGAGTTCAGATGAATGAGGGAGGATCTCATAGAGATTTATAAAATTCTAACAGGACTGGACAGGGTAGATACAGGGAGGGATGTTCCTGATGGTGGGAGAATCCAGAACCAGGGGTCACAGTCTGAGGATTCAGGATAGACCATTCAGGATGGAGATGAGGAGACATTTCTTCACCCGGTGAGTCTGTGGAATTCATTCCCACAGGAAGGAGTTGATGCCAAAACATTAAATGTATTCAAGAGGCGGCTGGATAGAGCACTGGGGGCGAATGGGATCAAAGGTTACGGGGGGAAAGCAGAATTGGGCTATTGAGTTGGATGATCAGCCATGGTGGTGATGAATGGCGGAGTAGGGTTGAACAGCCTCTTCCCGCTCCTATGTTTCTATGTGTTGCCAGAGCTGAGAAATAAAAAGTCATTCGTGCATTCATGTAGCACCTTTCCCAGCCTGTGTACATCTTGAACTGCTTCACAGCCTATTAAATACAGGATGATTAAATGTGGTCACTGTTGGGATGCAGGAAACACAGCAACAGAGTTTCTCACCATGAGCTGATAGTCTGTCTTTGATTGAGGGATAAGTATATTGGCCGATCCCTCAATCAAAAACAGATTATCTGCTCATATGAGACTCCAAGGGAACTCCCCTGCTGCACTATAATGGCCGTGAAATCTTTTCCATCCACTTACAGAGGGCAGGCAGGGCCTCAGTTTAACAGCTTATCAGACAGTGCAGCATTCCCTCAGTACTGCATTGCCAGCCTAGATCCTGTTCATGTCTCTGGAGTTTGATTTGAACATTTCCCATTCCAATCCACTCACAGCCTTTAAAAATGGATAGCATGTGAAGGGAACAGTCCACTGTCTGGGAGTGGAAGGTCTGTCATAGGAATGACCCCAATCCGAGTGTTCCTGCCCCAATCTCTCTCACCTCGTTATGGAAGGCCATAGTGGAACTGTAGAAGGGAGTAGGTGGGACTGAGGAGAGTGTGAGACAATGCTTCAGTGGCAAACGGTAGGCGTATGTTGTTAGTTTCTATCTTGTTGGTATTAATACTGAGTGACTAAATTACACCAGATCTCTCCTGGGTTCAAGCACTGAAACATTGCCAGAAAATGCTGTTTGTTTCTGTTAAGGTGCAAATACCCCTTACACTTGCCCTCTCTTTAAATCCTCTCATAATTTAAATACTCCCTACAGGAGGCAGTGGTGCAGTGCTATTGTCACTGAGCTAGTAATCCAGAGACCCAGAATAATGCCCTCGGGACCCAGATTCAAATCCAAAATGTTGAAATTGGAATTAAGAACCTACTGATGACCGTGAAACCATTGCCAATTGTTGGAAAAACCCATCTGGCTCACTAATATTTTTTAGGGAAGGAATTATAGAATCCCTACTGTGTAGAAGGAGGCCATTCGGCCCATCAAGTTTGCACCGACCACAATCCCACCTAGGCCCTATTCCCGTAACCCCACATTTTTACACTGCTAATCCCCCTGACACTACAGTCAATTTACTAGGCCAATCAACCTAACCCACTGGAGCACCCAGGGGAAAGTCATGCAGACACAGGGAGAAGATACCTTCAACCTCTCTTTACAACAATCAGTATCTGTTTCACAATACCTAAGAAAAACCAAGCAGCATGTCTTAATGACTATGGTGGTTCTGACATCCATCATTATAGAACATAGAAAAACTACATCACAAACAGGCCCTTCAGCCCACAAGTTGCGCCAATCGTATCCCTACCTACTAGGCTTACCTATAACCCTCAATCCTATTAAGTCCCATGTACTTATCCAGAAGTCTCTTAAAAGACCCTAATGAATCCGCCTCCACTACCACCGACAGCAGCCGATTCCACTCACTCACCACCCTCTGAGTGAAAAACTTACCCCTGACATCTCCTCTGAACCTACTCCCCAGCACCTTAAACCTGTGTCCTCTTGTGGCAGCCATTTCAGCCCTGGGAAATAGCCTCTGAGAATCCACTTGATCAATACCTCTCAACATCTTATACACTCAACATCTTATGAAGTGCTTTGAAAAGTTAGTCATGGCACGAAGGAGTTGTAGACAGTGAGGATGGATGTTACAGTTTGCAGAGGGACATAGATAAGCTGCAGAGCTGGGCCGAGAGGAGGCAGATGGAGTTTAATACGGAAAAGTGTGAGGTGATTCACTTTGTTAAGAGTAACAGGAGTAGAGAATATAGGGCTAATGGAAGGACTCAGTAGTGTGGACAAGCAGAGATATCTCGGTGTCCATGTGCATAGATCCCTGAAAGTTGGCACCCAGGTTGATAAGGTTGTTAAGAAGGCGTACGGTGTGTTAGCTTTTATTGGTAGAGGGATTGAATTTTGGAGCTGTGAGGTCATGTTGCAACTGTACAAAACTCTGGTGCGGCCGCACTTGGAGTATTGTGTGCAGTTCTGGTCGCCGCATTATAAGAAAGATGTGGAGGCGTTGGAAAGGGTGCAGAGGAGGTTTACCAGGATGTTGCCTGGTGTGGTGGGAAGGTCTTATGAGGAAAGGCTGAGGGACTTGAGGTTATTTTCATTAGAGAGAAGAAGGTTATGAGGTGATCTAATTGAGGCATACAAGATGATCAGAGGGTTAGATAGGGTGGACAGTGAGAGCCTTTTTCCTCGGATGGTGATGGCTAACACAAGGGGACAAAGCTTTAAATTAAGGGGTGGTAATTATAGGATGGATGTCAGAGGTAGGTTCTTTACTCAGAGGGTAGTAAGGGCGTAGAATGCCCTGCCTGCAGCAGTTGTGGACTCACCAACTTTAAGGGTGTTCAAATGGTCAGTGGATAGGCATATGGATAACATTGGAATAGTTTAGGTTAGAGGGTCATTAGATTGGTTCCACTGGTCAGCACAACATCGAGGGCCGAAGGGCCTGTACTGTGCTGTAATGTTCTATGTTCTATGAGTCTATTCCAACCTCCCGGACTACCTGGATCCACTACAGTTTACTACAGCCGCAACAGGTCCACAGCAGACACCATCTCCCTGTCCCTGCACTCAACCTTAGAACACCTAGATAACAAGGACACATATCAGACTCCTATTTATTGACTACAGCTCAGCCCTCAACACTATTATTCCCACAAAACTCATCTCCAAACTCTGTGGCCCGGGCCTCGGCTCCTCCCTGGATCCTGAACTTCCTAACTCACAGCCCACAATCAGTAAGGATAGGCAACACCACCTCCTCCACGGTCATCCTCAACACCGGTGCCCCACAAGGCTGTGTTCTCAGCCCCCTGCTATACTCCTTATACACCTAGGACCGTGCGGCCAAATTCCCCTCCAACTCCATTTCAACTTTGCTGATGCCACTACCTTAATGGGTCGGATCTCAAACAATGATGAGACAGAGTACAGGGATGTGATAGAGAATCTGGTGAACTGGTGCAGCAACAATAATCTCTCCCTCAATGTCAACAAAACGAAGCAGATTGTCATCGACTTCAGGAAGTGTAAAGGAGAACATGCCCCTGTCTACATCAACGGGGATGAAGTAGAAGTAGCTGAGAGCTTCAAGTTTTTAGGTGTCCAGATCTCCCACAATCTGTCCTGGTCCCCCCCATGCCAACACTATAGTTAAGAAAGTCCCACCAACGCCTCTACTTTCTCAGAAGATGAAGGAAATTTGGAATGTCGGCTACAACTTTTACAGATGTACCAGAGAAAGCTTCCTGGTTTTATCACAGAACAAAGACCATTATAGCACGGGAACAGGCCCTCCAAGCCTGCACTGATCATATATTCCTAACGAGACCATTCATTTGTATCCCTCCATTCCCAATCTGTTCATGTGGCTATCCAGATAAGTCTTAAACGATCCCAGCGTGTCCGCCTCCACCACCCTGCTTGGCAGTGCATTCCAGGCCCCCACCACCCTCTGTGTAAAATACAACCCCAGCATATCTATAGCGAATCTTGCCCCCCTTGAACTTGTGACCCCTTGTGTCTGTCATTTCTGATCTGGGAGAAAGCTTCCAAATGTTCACCCCATCTATGCCCTTCATAATCTTACAAACCTCTATTACGTCGCCCCTCAACCTCCATCTTTCCATGGAGAACAACCCCAGTTTACCCAACCTCTCCTCATAGCTAAGACCCTCCATACGAGACAACATCCTGGTAAACCTTTTCTGTACTCTCTCCAAAGCCTCCATGTCCTTCTGGTAGTGTGGCGACCAGAACTGGATGCAGTATTCCAAATGTGGCCTAACCGATGTTCTATATAGCTGCAACATCATATGCCAACTTTTATACTCTATGCCCCATCCAATAAAGACAAGCATGCCATATGCCTTCTTCACCACCTTCTCCACCTTTAAGGATCTGTGGACTTGCCCACCCAGGTCTCTGTGTGTCTATACTCCTGGTGGTTCTGCCATTTATTGGATAGGTCCCCCCTGCATTAGATCTACCAAAACGCATCACTTCGCATTTATCTGGATTAAATTCCACCTGCCATTTCTCCACCCACTTATCCAGCCTATCTATATCCTGCTGTATTCTCTGACAATGTTCATCACTATTCGCAACTCCAGCAATCTTTGCGTCGTCTGCAAACTTACTGATCACACCAGCTACATCTTCTTCCAAATCATTTATATACATCACAAACATCAGAGGCCCCAGTACAGAGCCCTGCGGAACACCACTAGTCACAGACCTCCAACAGGAAAAAGACCCCTCCACTGCTACCCTCTGTCTTCTATGGCCAAGCCAGTTCTCCACCCTTCTAGCTAGCTCACCTTTTATCCTGTGAGATTTTACCTTTTGCACCAGCCTGCAATGAGGGACCTTGTCAAACACTTTACTAAAATCCATATAGACAACATCCACGGCCCTTCCCTCATCAATCGTTTTTGTCACCTCCTCAAAAATGTCAACCAAATTTGTGAGGCATGACCTCCCTCGTACAAAACCATGCTGTCTATCACTAATGAGATTATTCAGTTCTAAATGTGCACATATCCTATTGCTAAGAATCTTCTCCAGCTTGGTATGGGCTCCTGCTCTGCCCAAGACTGCAAGGAACTCCAAAAGCCCAATCCATCACACAAACCAGCCTCCCATCCACTGACTCTGTCGACAGTTCCTGCTGCCTCGGCAAAGCAACCGGCATAATCAAGGATCCCACGCATCCCGGACATTCTCTCTTCCACCTTCTTCCGTCGGGAAAAAGATACAAAAGTCTGAGGTCCCGTACCAACCAACTCAGGAACAGCTTCTTCCCTGCTGCTGTCGGACTTTTGAATGGATTTACCTCGCATCAGGTTGATCTTTCTCTACACCCTCGCTCTGACTGTAACACTACATTCTGCACCCTCTCCTTTCCTTCTCTATGAACGGTATGTTTTGTCTGTATAGCACACAAGAAACAATACTTTTCACTGTATGTTAATACATGTGACAATAATAAATCAAATCAAATAGCGTGTAAACTTCACACAGATGGTGACCCGAGGCTGGAATTGAACCCAGGTCCCTGGTGCTGTGAGACAGCAGTGCTAACCACTGTGCCACCCATTCACTATCCTTATCTGGTCAGGCTGACACGTGACTCCAGATCCGCTGCAATGTGGTTAACTCTTAACTGCCCTGAGGGATGGGCAATAAATGCTGTCCCAGCAAGTGGCGTCCACATTCTGTGAACAAATAAAAATACCTCCCCAAACTCCCCCTCCCTTTAAATCTCCTCATAATCTAAATACCCCTTACACTTCTCCCCCATTTCAATATCTTTGATAATTGCCTCTTTTAAATACCCCCTCACACTGTCTGTCTTTAAATTCCATCTACATTTGCCTCTGTATTCCTTCCTTTAAATCTCGCAAATTCCTTCCTTTTAACCATTCCAAAAAGCCTCTCCTTTAATTAATACACCACAGGTTCTTTTTCAAACCTATTTTGCACCCCCTCTCCCTCTCGCCTGTACACAATGATGTTCTTAACTCCAGATTGGCTGGTCCTAATTAGTCAGATCTTTGAGTTTCCTCCAGTGTTTCCAGTCTCTCCAGCCCTTTCTCAATGTGTTCCTCTCTCTGGGACTTGCCACTTCACCTGATTTCCCCAGAAGGTTCTGGAGGTTTTGGTTGTAGGAGAGAGTTCAATGGACCGTGACGTCTATCCTGTGTGTTGATTCTTCAGGGGTCAGCGGAGAGTAGAGAGAGATGTGAATACCCCGGCCAAGATCCCTTGTCAACTCTCACCCTGGAGTCAATGGTCATCCTGCCAGCCGTGCCTGGGGCGTAAGGTAAGATATAAACAACGGGGGCGATTTCCCGACCTCACTGTGCCCGAATGTGATGTGGGGGCTATGACGGGGGAAGGGGCGGGGAGTAGAGTGGCTATGCATTAGAGGGGAGGGGGGTTATGCACAGGTCTGTGCAGGGGTGGATTGTGAAGAGGGAGTGATGAAGGGCGAGGCATGCGGAGGGGGGCACATCAAGGTCATGAAAGAGACCATGTTTGGGGTCATGAAGGGGACTCATTGAGAGAGTCCCAGTGCTCCGATGCTGGTGATCTGTGTAGGGGATAGAGTGGGGAAACATGCTTCCAATGGGGGTCACCCAGCGTACTGTGAGATCGGAGTGCCCTTCCAAAATGGCACCCGATCACTTTGCAGCTAGGTTAACCAGCATGGTTAGAGCCCACTCCCCCTGCACCAACACACAACTCACCGCTCTCCAAAAAAATAACTGAGTGTGAGAAGATCATGGTCAGACCATGTCTGTGATCATTCAGGTTTTCTCACCGCCATGACACTTGGTCATTCTTTGGAAAAATCCCGGCCATTATCCTTACAGCATAACTGGAGCATAGAACATAGAATACAGGAACATAGAACAGTACAGGCCCTTCGGCCCTCAATGATGTGCCGAGCTATGTCCAAACCCAAGATCAAGCTATCCCACTCCCTATCATTCTGGTGTGCTCCATGTGCCTATCCAATAACCGCTTGAAAGTTCCTAAAGTGTCCGACTCCACTATCACAGCAGGCAGTCTATTCCACACCCCAACCACTCTCTGAGTGAAGAATCTAC